>NC_041749.1:58124043-58464721 GCF_004115215.2 Ornithorhynchus anatinus | reverse complement strand
TGAATTGCTAGTGTTAGTAAGACTTACTCTCCATGACCATCACTATTAGAAGACTTACTCATTTCCAGATTTAGAAATTTATTTTCTCTCTCCAAACTATCAAGGTGGCAATTAAGTGATTATTGATCAAGTGAATTAGTTGGGCATGCAAAATTATGTAAGTAGTTAATAAAATATATTTTTAATTCCTCAACTAGAAGTGACTTATTTTCATTAACAACATGATCTGGCATGTATGAATGGTACATTTTCTTTAGGGTGAAGACAGAATATTTGATTTACCTTTGCTTGACTTCTATTACACAAGGAACAATGACATTTTTAATAAGTACATGAAATAAACTTTTGTAATAAATGTGTAGAGCTGAATACTGATCAATGCTTGTGACTGATGTTTTGACCATATGTACGTCATAGAGGCTTCATGTGACTTGAGACAGGGGGCTGGACCAGATGAAGTCTCTGATATTAAAGTTCTGTAACTCAGATTTGCTGATACTTCACATGTAATCCTTTTCAAGGCCATTACTTTGCCATTACATCTGTTCCATAAAAAGGATCTGGCATATAACCAGGTTTTTTTTTTTTTGTTGTTGTTGTTGTTGGTTTCTGGATGTTTATTTTTGAACTCCTGCTGATGTTGTGGTTTCATGAGTGCTAGAAATTACTTAGACTTTTCCCTTAAAATATATTTAGAGGATTTGAAATTTCAGCACTTCCCTCTTTTTCTACCCAAATTTCAAATCATCGTCACATTTTCAAATGACTTGCAATTAGGACTGCAGTACAGATGATTTGAATATCATTATAATGTTCTATTTATACTTTTAGAATTGTTTTCTTTGCTGACTGTTTATTTGCATTTCTCTTTTACCCATTTATTCTGCTGTTTACTTATTGCACCTGCTTGAGGAGGCTGTATGTGAAATACGAATACTTCAAGTGACTATGCTTGAAATGCAGTTTGGAGTTTGATTGCAAACTGTTGGTATGAACTCAAAGGGATACAACCCCATAGTCTATATTGACACTTTATCCATGACTTCAGAGCCATATTTATCTCTCACTGTCTTTCTTCATTAACAGTGTTAAAAGAATGATGTTAAATTGCCTGACTAACTGTGTTAGTATTGGGTAAAATAAATCTGGCTATTTTGCAGAAGTCAGTTAGTGGGAATTTATTGGTTAATGTGACAACTATGCAAACCATAGACTCAGATATTTCATTAATTTGCATTTGATTGTATCCAGTGGTTTGGAAACATATGAAAAATCCAGATATTAAGCTGTATCTGCATAAGTGAGTGGAAAGTGGAAATGTAAAAGTTACCTTTAAATTATAGATAGCCTGCCTTGATAATTTTGGAGATAGTTCCCTAAATGTCCATTAAAGGAATGTCTGATTTATACAGTACTAATATGTAAATCCTAAAATGTTTTGAGTAGATGTCTAGATGAGTGCAGAGTGAAGCAGAAATGTTTCTGTGAATTGCAACCAGCCTCACCCCAGGTCCCTAAAATAAACTCTGTACACATGAAACATAAATAAACTCATGGGACCCTTACTACTCTATCCCTACAACTTTCACCTGAATTCTCAAGTTCACCTTTGACTGGGTTTGCTTGAATGAAGGATGCAGAGTCTCCAAAATGAGTCTCTATAACCTAAATCTCAATAACTGCTATTGTTGATCTGTGTTTCTATTTATAAATAGACATACGCATGTAGATGTATTTCTTGCTGATATAGGCCCCATATAGCTGTCACTCTTTATCGAAGATGACCTTTCTGTAAAGACCAATGCATGACCAAAAAGCTCTCTGTCACAGTCAAGAGTAGGTTCCTGCTGTGCTAATGGGTTTGTACCAGGCTGCCCATTCATACCCCAGTCCTTTGCTTCAATTACTCCAAAGTCTCCCCCATAACATTTAGGTAGGTTTTATTCAGGTCAGGCATGAGACAAGCTCAAATTGAGTCATTTTGAGAGTGGGAATAATGTCTAATCCATATTGCACAGTCCTCTAGAACAGTCCCAATATTTGATGATGAACTTGTGATACATTTGAACAAGAGGTACCATTTTATGTGCAAATCTATGTCTTAAAGCAAAATAGGTACAAAGGTGAATAAGTGAATAAGTCACTGCATTAATGCACAAGAAAATACGTTTACAACTATAAAAGTTTACAACATACATCTGATTGAATTATTTTCTGTTAGTGGCTTTAGTTGTTGATAATGGTATCAGTTGAAGGAAATGTATTCACATCTTGCAGATGTTGAAATGGATCTGCCTCGCAGCTGATCTTTCTCAAATTTTCCACAGAAGCTTTAAAGAATCTTGCTATGTATGACATTTGGATTTTTATGGCAGGTTCCAACCACTACCTGTGTAGAACTCACACCAAATCCATCAATCAGTGGTATTATTGAGCACTTACTAAGTGCAGAGCACTGTTACTAAGCACTTGGGAGAGTACACCGCAACAGAATTAGCAGACATGTTCCCTGCCCATATTGAACTGTCCAAATGTGAATACTTTGTCCTGACACTGATAAGGCTCCTGAGCATATTTCAACTGCACTTTTCACATTCCCACGTATATCATAGTATATCAGTCCTTCACATCATGTTCAAGTTTAATAACGATATAGTAGTGTTATCCTGTCAAGCCAGTTAAACACTACCCTATCCCTAGTACATCAAATAAGTTATTTGTTATCTCTGATTCCAGGATATGACTCTCCCTATTCTCTATCACTCTTTAAAGCTAAATGACTGCATCTGCTCTAATGTGAAAAGGCTGTATTTCTTGGATAAATATGAACAAATTAATTTTTATTGCTGTATAAGTGTGTTGTATCTATTTTAGAGGGAGCATAATCTTTGTGGTGGTAAAATGTAGTTAGCATAGGAATGTTCATGAAAGTAGGGTCAAGTAATTGTCTTTAATGTTGCATCTTCTATCCTGGCTACATTAGGATACAATTAAAAAAAATACTGTTCCCCAAAGCTAAAAAGATGAGTTCAGAAAAATAGTATGATCAATTGTTTGTAAAACATTTAAAAAATTCTGTTAATCTTTACCCAAAATATGGGGATTTAGAAGACCTTCATGAACTGTCCTCTGTGTAAATAGCAATGTGCCAGACAATATGATAAGCAGAGAAAGAACATTTCCCTTGAGAGTTCAAGCTCAAAAACACAAATGTACAAAGAATATTTCACAGACTACCATAATTCCAGAGGTTATCTTTGGTGCAACAGTCTAAAACACAAAATTTTAAAGAATAACGTCTCTTTTGAAGTGTGTTTAAAATTAAGCTAGTTTTTTTCAGACTTCCATGTCTGAAACCAAGGTCATAGGAAGCTGAAACTCAAACAGGCTATTTGCACAAAGTGGAGGATGACACTTTTGGATTTAGGGGTACCAAAGAAAAGCTCAGTGCTTCCACTGTCCTCAAATATTTTTGGGATTATGCTTCACTGAGCCTCTTAGATAAGTAACCCCTTTCCCAGTGCTCACATTTGCAGGGAAGAGAGGAGTGAAATAATAGAACCCCCAGAGTCTGCACATTCAAAGCTTGCTGCCACTAAAACAACCTAGAAGCTAAATCTATCTTATTTATTGAGTGCTTACTATGTGCAGAGCACTGTACTCCATGCTTAGGAGAGTACAACAGCATTAGCAGATACATTCCTTGCTCCTAAGATTCAACTATAAATCACTTAGACTGAATTTAGGGTAGAAGAGTTCAAATGAGTAATATATTCTGTGAATGGACTTTGCCTAAATGATGCAGTGCTTTAATGGTATTGTGCCAAGCAGTATACTGAGCACTGCAGGTGGTACAAGATATTCATGTTGGACAAAGTCCCTGTCCCACATGAGGCTCACAATGTAAGTACAGGTAAACACATTGAATTTAGAAAAAGTGCACATTTATATAAATGACTTTGAAGGCTCAGTCGTGTGGTTCGCAGCTGTGAAAGAACTAAAGTTAAAATGGAATGAGTTCATAAAGGCTAAAGTGTGGGGTATTCATGGGTCAACCTTTTGTGCAAGCATGAGTGAGGAGAAGGCTTCTATAACAGAGTTTTAGAGGTGCGTAGTTCCCGAAATGTTTAGGGACACAGAAAGCTATGAAGCACTTAGTACAGTGCTCTGCACACAGTGAACGTTCAGTAAATACAATTGAATGAATGAATGAAAACTATGACCTGAGAACTGATAGTGGGAAAAGTGTAACAGCTTTCATATAAAATGTCTCTAAACTCTTCCTCTAGGCTGTGAGCTCATCATGGGCAGGGATCATGTCTACCAACTCTGTTATATTGTACTCATCAAGTGTTTAGTACAGTACTCTGCACACATTAAGCTCTCAAAAAATGCGATTGATATGTTCCTCATATTCAAAGATAATAGTAGTAATGGTACTTGTTAAGTGCTTACTATGTGCCAAGCACTGCTCTAAGCTCTGGGGTAGAAACAAGTTAATCAGGTTGGACACAGTCCCTGTTCCATAAAGGGCTCACAGTCTTGATCCACATTTTACAGAAGAGGTAACTGAGACCCAGAGAAGTAAAGTGACTTGTCCAAGGTCAGACAGCAGACATGTAGCAGAGTTGGGATTAGAACCCAGGACCTCCTGACTCCCAGGCCCAGGACATCGAGAGCAGAACCTGGATCTGGCAGGACCAGTTTGGGCCAAAAGTCTTTAGCAAGTGCCAAGATCTGTAACAAGGTGCCTGATAAATGTAAGATGCAAGATGGGGCTATAAATTAAATGGGAAATATTCTGAAGAATGAAAAAATGTTCTAAAGATTAGTATGTTTCTGAGAAATGTACAGTTCAGTATTCAATCATCTGGAGGTATTTTTTCATGTTGTCAAAATTTGCTGTTGTACTTTTAATGCTTTGTTACTACAGTTTAAAGGCTGAATGTTTAAACACTGTAGAGGAGAAATGATTGTGCGAGTCCAAACTTCTTCACTGGGTTTCCCATTCTGATCTCCTAGAGGCAGTATGCTCTTGGTAAAGTCCTTGTTTTCCCAATGCTCAAACTAATAATAATATTAATTTTGCTATTTGGTAAGCACTTACTATGTGCAAGGCACTGTAACGGTCAAAGTAAAAATTAACAATATTAATTTTGGTGCTTGTTAAGCACTTTCTATGTGCAAGGTACTGTACTAATTGCAGAGGTGAATACAAGCAAACAGATTGGACACAATCCCTGTCCTGTTTGAGGCTTTAAGTCTTAATCCCCATTTTGCAGATGGGGTAACTGAGGCACAGAGAAGTGTAGTGACTTGCCCAAAATCACACAACCGAAAAAGTGGTGGAGCTGGTATTAAAACCCTGGCCCTTCTGGCTTTCAGGCCCATGTTCTATCCAGTAGTGTCTCCATAATTAACAGAAATGAGCGACCTTGGATGTCTTGCTATAGATTAAGCTCCTTGTGGTCACAGATTATTCTACCAATTTTGTTGTATTGTACTTTCCCAAGTACAGTGCTCTGCACACAGTGAACATTCAGTAAATACCATTGATTGCTGTGATTGTTTGCCGTCAGAGATGAGAAATACCCTTTTTGAAGACTAGGGCAAATGAGGAAGACCAAGATATGAAATGCTTTGTGTTTATATTTAACAGTTTTGCTTAAGCTGTCAGTTGGATGTACGATTCCCAGTGTATTGATGTTTTTAAAAAGCTTGGAGATGGAATGTTTTATTTAACTACTGGGGCAGGTGCAGGACAGTAATCTTACCTCAGTTCCTTGACATTTCCTTGCTCAGCTCCTTGACCCTGGTCTGAATGATTATTCAGTCCAACGAGAATGCCAGTTAATGGAAATTTTATGAGGGGGTTAGTTTTCTCAAGGATTTGGACATATGCTTTATGTGTTTAGATCAACAAAAAAGTATGATTCTAATCTCCTGTGGTTGTCTATCCACCTTGATATCAAATAGAAACTACTCACCATTGACTTTAAAGCACTCCATCACCTTGTCCCCACCTACCTCACCTCACATTTTTCCTTCTACAACCCAACATGCATATTTCACTCCTCTAGTGCTAACCTTCTCACTGTGTCCCGATCTTATCTATCTTACCGCTGACCCCTTGCCTACATCCTGTCTCTGGCCTGGCGTGCCCTCCCTCCTCAAATCTGACAGACAATTACTTTCCCCCCTTCAAAGCCTTATAGAAAGCACATCTCCTTCAAGAGGCCTTCCAAGGCTAAACCCCACTTTTTCTCATCTTCTACTCCCTGCAGCGCCACCCTGACTTGCTCTATTTGCTGTCCTTTCCAGCCCCCAGCTCCTCAGATCTTATGTATATATCTGCAATTTTATTTATTTGTATTGATATCTCTCTCCCTCTCTGTAAACTGTGAGCTTGTTGTGGGCAGGAAATGCCACTGTTTGTTGTAGTACTTTCCCAAGTGCTTAGTACAGTGCTCTGCACACAGTAAGTGCTTAATAAATACAATTGAAGGAATGAATGCTGATATGACTCTTTATAACTTGGTCTCCCCAATCCCATTTGAATTGTGTATCCCATTCAGTATACAGTACACATTTCAGGTATGTTATAGGTCAAAGGAAAGGCAGAAGTACCAAAGTGTACTTATTTACCAATCCATAATTAATAGTGCTGAAAAATCTAGACATATACATGACGTAATTGTAGTTGTGCTGGAAATATCTCTCATTTGGAAGGTTTTTTTTTATTTCTTCCCCTTTCTTGAGCAGTTATGCATTCTGGTTTATTAACGTGGTCTAACGTGGTCTAAATAGAGAAAACGTAGTCTGAAGTACCTATAGAAAATACAATCAATTAATCATATTTATTGAGAACTTACTGTGTGCAGTAAGTCTATGCACTTCTATCTGTGACTTTTGGACATTTGATATTCATTCCCCCCCGCCCCCCAGCCCCTCAGCACTTATGTACAAATCTTTAAATTATATAGTATAAATTACTATTCATATTTAGTGTCTGTTTCCCCCTCTAGACTAAGCTGATTATGGGCAGGAAACTTGTCTCCTAATTCCTCTGTATTGTACTGTGTCTGCTGTTTGACCTTGGTCAAGTCACTTTACTTCTCTGTTCCTCAGTTACCCCATCTGTAAAATGGGGATTGAGACTTTGAGCCCCACATGGGACAGGTACTGTGTCCAACCTGATTTGTTTGTATCCACTCTAGAGGTTAGTACAGTGCCTAGCACATATATCTAGTGTACATATGCTATTAAAATACCATTATTATTATTATTATTCTCTCAAGAGCTTAGTTCAGTGCTTTGCACATAGTGAGCACTCAATAAATATGACTGATTGCAGAGCACTGGACTAAGCAATTGGGAAAATACAATATAACAGATTTTGTAAATATGTTCCCTGCCCACAAGGAGCTTTAGTTATAGTTCAGAATCATAGGGTACATTCTCTCTTGATAGTGAATTATTGGCACTTCAGAAACACAGTAGATTCGAATGAGATAAATTATTTTTCACAGTGAGGTTAATTTTCTGTTTGGATTTCCTTTGTTCTGGCATCACACAGGATCTCCAAGCCATACTTTCTTTACCTTAGACATAATTCTGAAAGTAGGAGATGGGGATTTTGGATCAAATTTGTCACTGCAGATGCATGTTCCCTGATTATTATGGTGCCATTTCCTAAAATGTTTCTTTTAGGCTCAATTCATACTAGAAATAGGAATATGCTGGGAAGGCCTGTTAATTACTAAATGTATTTCCTGGTGCATAGGTATAATATCCAGTTTGTCAAATCAACATATTAATTACTAAATTCACTTAGTTCCTGAAGCATAGGTATAAGATATATAACCTATATAGGTATAGGTTTGTCTAATCAGAATGGAATTTATTTCATTTTATAACCATGTTCAGAAGCTACTGTATTTAAAAAACAAGAATGATGCTTGGCTCTTAGCCTAAAAATGTAAATCCCTGCCCATACTAGTTTGGAGACAGTTACAGGTGGGTCAGATATCTCTGGTTCAAGCATTAATAAAGACTGATAGAAATAGAGAACCATCAGACTAATTGATTATCGGTTTTAAGGGGTTTATTTTTCTGGTTGAAGGCAATAAGCTGACCAAACAGCTGAAAATTAAAAAACTGGCCAATTAATTTGACCTTAGCTGTAAACATACCAAGGAAAACAAATCAAACTGTGTTTGATCAATCATGATTTTATGATTAGTAAAAATATGTATTAAAGCAAATTTGAAAGACCTCTGCTTGATACAGTATGTCATGTTGAAGACAATTGAATCAAATCACTTTCTATTTTTAAAATGCCCTTAAATGTGTTTATTACTGTTACCTCATAGTCTAATGTTCACTCTTAATCTATACAATGTGAACCATCAATTGATATTTGAAATGTCAACATGCTTAGGATTAAGAATTCAAAATAGTTGGTCTAGAGTGTGATGAGAAAAATGAGAGTTAATTGCCACAATATGTGAAGCAGCAATTTAAAAAAAATTTTTGGTTAAATAGAATACTTTTTAAATGTCTGAAATCCATGCACAAATCACATGCAATTATAAAATGAAATTGGCATTTTAAGGCAAGACACAAAGCTCCATCTAGTGTATGAAAATATTTTACAGTTAGATGTTTTTTATGTACTACAAAATAGTCATGGAAAGAAGAAAGTCTTAAATGTAAGGGCTCACATCACTCTACTCTTGTTACTGAAGTGAAATAAATGCAATTTATATGAAAATAATTAGGAGCTAGAAGTAGGTGTAACTATTCTAAAAGTTATTCTTATGAATTTCTATGAATTTTATTTGTCAAACTCAGAGGTTTCAAGGAGTGTTGCACTTTTCAAGACTAGTGTGCTGTTTAGTGTGTCATTGTTACTTTAGGGTATGATTTAGCATAATGGTTAGCATGATTCAACAGTACTGTGGAACTAAATTGTATCCTAGTACCACCAATGATACACCTCCAAAAGTCATTTTAAGGCAATAATTATTGTAAAATCAAATTCAGAGCAAGTTGATGTAAATGTGAATTTTGAATTCATCTATTATGGCAGGGAGTCTACAGTATTTGTAACTATTTTGAATTCAAAAATTTCATGTGGAAAATAAGTTCTGAGTGGTGTCTGCATATTCATATACTTTTCTCCCTTCGTGTCTTGTCTAATGCTGTTGAGTCATTTCCGACCTGTAGTGACTCGATGGAAACATCTCTCCCACAACACCCAACCTCCAACTATAATCGTTCTGGTAGCGTATCCATAGAGTATTCTTTGTAAAGATATGGAAGTGGTTTCCATTGCCTCCTTCCATGCGGTAAACCTGAGTCTCTGTCCTTGAATGTCTCCCATGTAGCTGCTGCCCAGCACAGGTGAATTTTGTCTTGTAGCAGATTGCCTTCCACTTGCCTGTCACTGCCCAAGCTAGGAATGGAATGGTTATGCCTCTGCTTAACTCTCCTTCCCATAGCCGAGATTGGTGGAGTACTGGAAAGTCTCCAGGTGTAATCCTGAGAGGGTGTTTTCTCCCTCAACTCTATTTTCTGAGATATAAAAAGCAGTCATCTTGTGTATCCTAAAGGTATCCCAGAGGGCCTGAAATAGTTAGTGTGCTTCCTAACAATGACTTCACATTCATTCATTCATTCAGTAGTATTTATTGAGTGCTTACTGTGTGCAGAACACTGTGCTAAGTGCTTGGAATGTACAAATCGGCAACAGATAGAGACAGTCCCTGCACATTAACGGGCTTACAGTCTAATCGGGGGAGACACACAGACAAAAACAATAGCAATAAATAGAATCAAGGGGATGAACACCTCATTAAAACAATAGCAATAAATAGAATCAAGGTGATGTACATCTCATTAACAAAATAAATAGGGTAATGAAAATATATACAATTGAGTGAACGAGCCCAGTGCTGAGGGGAGGGGAAGGGAGAGGGGGAGGAGCAGAGGAAAGGGAGGAAAAGAGGGCTTAGCAGAGGGGAGGTGAAGGGGGGGTAGAGGGGGAGCAGAGGGAGCAGAGGGAAAAGGGGAAGCTCAGCCTGGGAAGGCCTCTTGGAGGAGGTGAGCTCTAAGTAGGGTTTTGAAGAGGGGAACTCTTTTGGTTGATACTCATTTAATACAAGCTCAAGGAATTGTGATTGACATCAAGGTGAAGTGAAAACAATTCTGAGAATGAAAGTTCATCGTTGCAGCAGTATGTGTACAATTTATGCAACAATACATTAACTGTATCATTCCAAAGTACTCATTTTACCACCAGGGTGGCAGCTTTAATAACTGGGAGAATTTGGTTCATCTGTGCCTCCTGAAAACTTGAATACTCGATAAAGCCAGCAGACAGAGTCTTAGTAGCATCATAGGAGAGAGCTTTATGTAAGAAGGAACAAGTTCTCCAATGTTTTGGTAAACAAGCAGACTTTTCAGCATCCGGCATGCATGACATTTTGCTCCAACAGCTTTTCTTTTTATTAAACAAATATATTTTTGTGGGAGTTACTAACAAAGCTAACTGCATATTTAGGCTGTACATTTCCTTGGACTATTTAGTAACATTTTCCTATAATGGCATCCATGAAAGGAGTTATCCTTTCCCCTTTCTTCCCCCCTTCCCTCTTTATCCCAGTTATGCCAATAAGGCCCAGTATGACCTTGGCCCAGGACTAATAATGGGCATGAACTGCAAAATACATGTAGCAGAAATAGTTCAAGGCCGTTAAAGTGACCCTAGTAAGAATCTACTTTCAACAATTTTCTGTCCTGCTTTATTGGTGCAAACCTGGACAGTAAATTCTATGAGAATGATAGAGTGATCACTGTGATAACTAGGAGTCGGCATTGTTGGAGTTTGTGCTAGGACAGACTTACTGACTGTAAAATAATTGGGAAGTAATATTTGTTTTATTGAGTGCCTGCTGAGTGCATTGCACTCGGGAAGGTATAACAGAGCTTGTTGAGGAACTGAGTGATGCAGTGTCAGAATAAACAGATATGTGCGGCTTCAGGTGTACTAAGTTCCTTTCCCCATTTATTCTTAGATGGTAAGTCCCTTGAAGACCAGGAGCCCTGTCTAATTTTTAGCTCTGTATTCTTTCCCAGGTCTTTCATTCACGGTATTTGAGTGCTTACTATGTGCAATGCACCGTACTAAGTCCTTGGGAGAAGACAGTGTAACAGAGTTCAGAGACATGTTTCCTGTCCACAAGAAGCATCCAGTCAAGAGGGAGAGACAGACATTAAAATAAATCAATGTTGGGCTGAGGGTGGGATGAATATCAAGTGATTAAAGGGAACAGATATAAGTGCATAGGTGATACAGAAGGGAGAGGGAGTAGGGGGAGTGAGGGCTCAGATGAGGAAGGCTTCTTGGAGGAGATGAGATTATTTAATAGGGTTTTGAAGGGGGGATAGTGGTGGTTTGTCATATATGAAGGTGGAAGGGAGTTCTGGACCACAGAGCGAACATGGGCAAAGGGACAGCGGCGAGGTAGGTGATCAAGATATAGTGAGTAGGTTGACGTTAGAGGAGCAAAGTGTGCAGGCTGGGTTGTAGTAGGAGATCGGGAGGTAGGAGGAGGAGAGCTGATTCAGTGCTTTAAAACTGATAGTAAGGAGTTACTTTTAGAGGACGTATATATGTTACCTACCATTGGAGGTTCTTAAGTGGGGAGAAGTGGACTGAGAGGTTTTTTTTTAATGACCTGGGCAGTAGAGTGAAGTATGGAATGGAAGGATGCAGGGAGGTCAGTGAGGAGCCTGATGCAGTACTCAAGGTGGGATAGGATATAAGTGCTTGGATTAGAGTGGTAGCAGTTTAGATAGGAAAGGGCGGATTTTAGAGATGTGAAGGTACAACACACAGGATTTAGTAACAGACTGAATATGTTGTTTCAGTGAGAGAGATTGGTTGAGGATAATGCCAAAGTTATAGGCTTGGGAGATGGGAGGATAGTGGTATTCCTACAGATGTGGGAAAGACAATGAGAAGACAGGGTTTAGGTGGAAAGCTGAGTTTGCTTTTGGACATGTTAAGTTTGAGGAGTCAGGATGACATCTAGGTTAGGTGTCTTGAGGCAGAAGGATTTGCAGGACTGCAGAGAAGGAGAGAGGTCAGGGCTGGAGAGGTGGATTTGGCAATCATCTGTGTAGAGATGGTAGTTGAAGCATTGTCCAAGGGAGTGGTTGTAGATTCTTTTATTCAGATCTGCAAGAGTGCAACCCTCCTGTTACAGGAGAATTAGAGGTACTTGAAAAATGGGGGTAGCAATACTTTTCAACTGCATTTATTATGGGGCTTGTTTTTAATTACTTTTTTTGCACAGAGGAATAAAAATAGTAAATTGAAGTTCCTAAACAAGATATTAACCAAGCAGTGCTAATATTAGTATATTTGCGTGAAAATAGACAACTCAAATTCCAGAAATATTTTTCTTAATATCTATTCACTCCTGATCATGACTCTGGTGAAGGGCCCATCTTGGGTAGATAGCCACATGGTAAATAAGATATTTGCAGCATTACAGATTCAGGAGAAGTTTAAGCAACATCAAGTCTGCTATATTTTATTTGCAGATTGGACAGAAGCATTTGATGCCAGGAGTCTATCTGGACTCTGACAATTATTAAGCAAATTTGGCAACTCTTAGAAGTGCACTACAATTCCAAGGTAATTTCATGACAGTATGTCCGATTGAGTCAGAGTTGAAAGTTCTCTGTCTGACCCTATTTATTTTAATGCTAAGGGTTTGTTCTAATGCTCTCCAGCCTGTTCTGCCATGCTTGAGGTAATGTCAAGGGAGCTGGAAGTTGGTGTCAAGGGATCTGGAAGTTGGCATCAAGAGGCCTTGGAATTACTAGAAAACTGTTCCAACACAAGAAACTTTCAGTAATTTAAAGACTTTGAGGCAGTCATCCAAGACCTACTGAAGGCTGACTGATCAGGAAGCACATGCACACAAAGTCATAGGTGACAATGAACTGTTTCACAATTAGGATAGGGTGTTAGGCTGACTGACTGAAGGAGACCAAAATTATACAAAGTTCTCTGGAGGCATTCACTAACAGCACAGAGCTTCTTGTGAAAAATAAATACTGCTACTAACACACCATCTAAATGATAAAATAGGACACCAAAGTCATTTAAGAGAGGGACAGAGTTGGTGACAATTGGGATCAGAATCAAGCTGAAGGTCTACAAAATTCAGATTATTTCCAGAATTTTAGGCAACCATCAGAACTACCCTACCCAAGAAGTCACCAATTGGAGCACACCACTCCCCACCTCTAAAAATCTCTAAAGATGCTCCATTACTTTTCATAAATAACAAAATATTTCTAACCATCAGCTTCAAGACTCTCCAAATGTGGTTCCCTCTTACCTATATCATCTTTTCCCATCTCACTCCATCTCATCCTTTGGTCTTTAGTCCTCTCAAGTAAATCTCCCATTTGACCCTTACTCTTGATTCTCTCACCTTCAACACATTGCTCACATCTTTTCCTCTTGTATGAATTTCTCTCCACTCACTAAGTTTTGTCAAGAAACATCCCTTCCCGTTTAAAAAGAAAAAGTCATATCCTCCAGGAGGCATTCCCTGATCAATCAATCACTGGTATTTATTGAACACTTACTGTGTGCAGAACACTATAGTAAGCATTTGGGACTGTAGACTGTAAACTCCTTGTGGACAGGGGTTGTATCTACCTGACTCTTATATTGTAGACTGTACTGTTAGTAGAATGCTCTGAATATACTAAGCGTTTAATAAATACCACTGTTGGGGAAAGTGTGCATAACCTTGCACACCCAGTTCTCCAAAAATATGGGGATTATGGTCTTTCAGAACTTAGTGTTAAGGAAAACTCACATTGTAGTGTGAATATTGTCTGATGCCACATTTATGCACATAACTGTTTCTTCTAGTATTGTCAGAAGAATGTTCCCTAATTCTGTTGTCTCATTCTGTTAATCAGTCATTTGAGTGCTTACTGTGTGCAGAACACTGTACTAAGCACTTGTTAGAGTACAATATAACAGAGTTGATAGACATGTTCCCTGCCCATAAGGAGCTTATAGTCAAGATGGGGAGACAGTCATTAAAATAAATTTATGGATATGTATGTAAGTGCTGTTGGGGTGAATATCAAGTGTTTAAAGGATACAGATACAAGTGCATAGGTGCAGAAGGGAGAGGGAATAGAGTTGGCTTAGTCAGGAAAGGTCTATTGGAGGGGATGCAATTTTAATAAGGCTTTGAGGGTGGGGAGAGTGATCGTCTGTCAAATATGAAGGGGGAGGGAGGTCCAGATCCGAGGGAGGGTGTGAGTGAGGGGTTGATGGAGATAGATGTGATAAAGATATGGTGTATAGTTTGGTGTTAGAGGAGTGAAGTGAGTGTGATCATTCTTCTGATCGCCTTCCTAGCCACAATGTGAAGTGAAAACCCACTTTATGACAGAACCGACTGTGTCAGGAACCTGAGGCCCTGAAGGAACAAGCAGTAGAACTAAAAGATGGAGTCCCCGCCAATGAGGGGTTTATGGTCTCATGGAGGAGACCAGCAGACATATTGTAAAATGTAGAGTAGGTAAGACAATAGATATAAATAATAGAAAGGTATGAAATAAATGTACATATGAGTGCTGGTGTTATGTCATGTTCAAGAAGGGAGGGATTTGTCAGATAATGTCTTTAGAAATAGCGAAGCATAATGGATAGAGCATGGGCATGAGAGTCAGAAGGTCATGGGTTCTAATCCCAGCTGTGCCACTTGTCTGCTGTGTGACCTGGAGCAAGTCACTTCACTTCTCTGGGCCCCAGTTCCCTCATCTGTAAAATGGGGATTGAGACTGTGAGCCCCATGTGGAACATGGACTGTATCCAATGCAATTTGCTTGAACCCATCCCAGCACTTAGTACAGTGCCTTGCACATAGTAAGTGCTTAACAAATACCATAATAATAATTATTATTATTATTGGGGTGTTTTTAGGATGACTGAAGGAGGGTAATTAAGGGTTTGAAGTAATTGAGGGACAACGGAATTCCCTGAAGGAGTAAAGGTATAAGTAATGGTTCAGAGATGGGACAGCTGAGAGTGAGATAGAGTTAGATTAGCTGGGTAGGAGTGAAGAGTGCAAGTGGAGAGATATAGAGAGAAGAGTAGACAGCTGGAGGAGAGCCTTCAACCCAAATGGTTAGGAATTTTAATTTTATGCAAGAAGAAATGGATAATCGTGGATGAAAGTTCTTGATGTGAATATATGGGCACTGGAATGAAGACGGGAGAGGTCTGAGGCGTGGAGACCAACAAGGGGACTACTTTAGTAGGCTAAATGAGAGTTGATAAGGACTTGAGCCAGGCTGGTGGCGATAAGGGTGCATAGGAAGGGCAGATTGATGAGTTCAGAAAGGGAAGGGTTGGGAGGATTTGGAGACAGACTGAATGTGCTACATAAATGACAGAAGTCATTGACACAAGTTGTGAGCATCTGAGATGGAAGATGGGGTCGATGATGCTGTTTGGTGACTTGAAATGGGGCGTTTGCAAACAAGGAGGCGCAGCTTGCTCTAGTGGGTAGAGTGTGGGCCTGGTAGTCAGAAGAACTTGGGTCTAGTACTGGCTCCGCCACTTGTCTGTTGTGCGAGCTTGGGGCAAAGACTCCACTTCTCTGTGCCTCAGCTACTTCACCTGTAAAATGGGGATTAAAACTGTGAGCCCTATGTCAAACATGGACTGTGTCTAACCTGATTATCTTGTATCTACCCCAGTTCTTAGTACAATATCTGGCCCATATTAACCGCTCAATAAATACTATTTAAGAAAAAAAAGGGGGGAGAGTCAAACAAGCATTTTAATGACATAGTGAAGAAAAATCTCAAAAGTGTGAACAGTTAGGCATAATGGGAGCAACAGATCATCCAGGTGTGTGGCAATCAGAAAAGACTGAGGTGTGCACTTTGATGGAGGCTCTGGAAAGATTGGGAGACCAAAAGAAAAATTCAAAAATTACATCCACTACAAGTGCACAATGCATCAACAAGGCAAAGAATATTTGATATATGTATATGTAGTATAGAACTCCACACACCAAACTATGACCCCATATTTTGAGTAGTGTATAGCATCAACTTTGACATGAAGGACAATAGGTGTATTCTGTGCCGGGTTCAATAATGGCATTGTGAATTTTTATAAAAATATATAATTCTTTTTTTCCACTGTTCTCTTTTTCAATTAGATATTCCTTTTCTCAAATAAAACAAGAGGGAAAGAATCTTACCTGGTTATTTTGACTCAGTAGATTTTTCTAAATTGGGTGTGTTGAATTGTTAAACTATTTTAGAATTTTGCCATCTATTAATAATATATACTTTGCAGAAAAGACCACCCATAATGTGAAGTGTAATTATAGAATTGTGTATATTGAATTTATCAATCTTATTCATAATCAGTATTCAAGAAGCCTTTTGAGCAAATATTTTTTTCTCATTTAAAAAATCATGTTTGTTCAGCACAACTGAAAGGATATCATTAATATAAGGTATGAGTCTTTGTGAATCTTCAAAATCTTTATAAAATTTGATTAACACAAGCATACCATTGGAAGCTAGTGTACAGAGTATCCAGGATGAAGAAAAGGATTTAACTTGATTGATTTATAAAACTTTTCAGCCTCTCATCAGACCCCTAAGTCCATTTGCATAGTTTTAAAATATAAATGAAAAAAAAGGGCTATTGACCAAAAGTAAACAGCAGTGTTAACCTCAAGGAACTTTCTTAAACAGTGCATACATTTAAGTGTAATATATCTTCCATTCTTTCGAAGGTAGCACACCATAAATATGAATTAAATTGATTTGAAGAAATGATCTCTTAGCCACTCTTCCCTTAGGGAGCCCTGAGAGAATTGAACAGGTTTGCTTTAGGGTCTGGTGACTGATAACCTTAGTCTATGTTAAGTCTTGGTCTCTGTTTCTGCTCTGCAGTCCAGTAAAACCTACAGTGTTCAGAGTAAAGATCACTGATGGAATTGGGACTCCAAGAATCTAGTCTTAGTAGGGAGGGCGTTTCTGGAAGAAAGTCTGAGTTTCAAAATACTGTTGGTTAAAAGCATTTCTTGTGGGCAGGGAATGTGTCTACCAATCCTGTTATACCATACTCTCCCAAGCACGTAGTACAGTGCTCTGCACACAGTAAGAACTCAGTAAACATAATTGATTTCAGTTCCCCTTGGAAAAAGACTAAACGTCATTGTACTTCATTATCCAAATGTATAACCAAATCATTTTTAAGTATTTGACATTCTTTAATAAATTTTGCCAAGGCTGAAATATTCTAAGGTGTTTTCTTTTGGACAATTTTCCTCTTTTTTATTTCAAATCAGGGAAAGCAAAGAAAGAATAACCAATGAGTGTTATATTAACAATAATCTGATGATTCTTTTATTTGCCAGAAAATGTCATGTTTATAACAGGCTCTCATAAAGTATTAACATTTATTTGAGAGTGAAATTATTTGTGCATATGTTCTACTTTAGAGAAGATAAAGCTTTCACCACTATTTGTTTACCTAGATAAAGAAAGTAAATTTCACATTACAAAATTTCTTATTTGAAGGGATTATCAACCATATATTATCTCACCACTGTTCTACTTTTCCACCTTTTTGTTGTTTCACCCACTTGGCTTTCGACACAGATTGCAGCCCACTTACTGCAAACATTATTTTGGCATTTGCTGATAAAAGAGAACCTCCATCCAAATGTCTTTAACAAAGTAACTGGCATTTCTTTTGAAGTCAAAGCAAAGGTTTTTAAAACCTTTTTTTAGCCGATAGTGGATAAATCTGTATCGATTATAGCTTAAAAAATAAATCAACTTTGTATATTTTCCCCTTTTTTTGCTCTAATTGTGGTATCCTTGATTTAGTTGGGTTTTTTTATGTCAAGATTCTCTAGCTAGGCTGAAATAAACTTTTTTGTGGAAGTATGTGTATGGCCTCTAGGCAAATGATACATATTATGCTTTAGCCACACAAGTACACACAGTGCAGTGGGGCTAGGCACTTCTTGAGTCAGTCAATCAGTTGTATTTTTTGAGTACTTAGCTGTGTGCAGAGCATTGTACTAAGTGTTTGGGGAAAATACAAGTACACACGTCATCCTTTACCATCAGTGATGTCTTTTGATACAAAGGACAACTGTAGCTATAATTTCTATACATTTCTCTAATGAAGCAAGTCCCAGTGAAAATTTTTATACTTTTCTACAAATAGCAAGTTACTAGGTTGGCAGTAGACTTTAGAGAAGTAAATTAATAGTGAAATATGTGCCAAGCACTATACTAAGTGCTGGGGTGAGTACAAGATAATTAGGTTCCACATGGGGCTCACAGACAAAGTAGGAGGGAGCACAGGTTTTGGAATCTACATTTTACAGATGAGGGAACTGAGGAACAGTGAAGTGACTTGCCCAAGGTCTCACAGCAATTAAGTTGAAGAGTTGGGATTCAACCCCAGGTCTGACTCCCAGGCCCATGCTCTTTTTACTGGGCCAGGTTGCTTCTCTTGCTAACTGCTTTTCCTGACCAGCTTTGCTGCACTTATGAATCAGCTTTTTACCAAAGTAAAATGATTAGGCAAGATCAGCTCATGAGATCAAAATCCCTTCCTTCTGTGTGTCCCCATCACATTAAATTGTTTTTGTAGTTTTAGAAGTAGCAGTGTCAGTGGGTTTTTTCATTGTGAACTAGGCACTGTTTGGATCTAGAAGTGGCCAAGAATAATATTGATGGCTTTTTAAAAAAAAAAAAACACAACAAAAACACCTGTTACTAGGAGGTTGTGAGTCCTTTGAATACACTGTTCTGTTAAAAACCTGACTTTTTCATTCTTAAAGTACTAAAATTCCTATTTAGACCCTAGAATTGAGTTATCAAACTGTTTAAGGCACTTTGAAAAATTATCAATGAAAACTTTTGTATTTGGTTGTGTCGAGGTTAGTTTTAAGTGCCTTCTCTATGGTCACCCTAAGACTGTAGAATCATTACCACAGGAAGTTGTACAGCTGGAAGCGTTAGCAGGTCCAAAGGGGGTTTAGTTAAATTCATGGCTATGTGGTCCATAATCAGTTTCTTGAGGGCAAAGTAGAGGTGTTAGATGGCTATAGTCCTTGACCTCCATCTGAATATTTATGGATGGACCATCAAACATCCAAGCATTGTCACAGTTGCCACTGCCAATCACTGTGCTGGACTGCATGGACATGACAAAGTAATGGCATTTCTTATGTTCTTAAATAAGGGCATAAAGGAAAAATCGGGGGGAATTAGAATTTCCTGAACAATTTAGAAGCTAATCCAAAATCCTTGAAGTAGGTAGGATTTCAAATTTTATCTTCTTCAAATGACCTAATTGGGAAACAATTCTGTAACTTAAACAGTTTAGGATGTTAACTAAATCACTCTGATATGGAAAAATGAGTTTTTCAAGTTGAAGGCTGATCAAATGCCCTAGATGTGTAGGTTTGGAGATATTACTTTGTATTTAGAAAAATTTTGATACACTTACATATTTTTCAGTGTATCTCCTGATTAAATCTTGAGCGATAAATCATACTAGTCTGAATATTTCCTGCAGTTGTTAATAGTAGTTCATATTGGCTGTTTAATTTCTTTAAGATGGAGAATGTAATGTATAATGTACACCCAGATAATATTAGTGCTTCTAATTCCCAAAAATTCTTAAGCTGTCTGGGCCATATTGTAACCCTAGTATCACATAGCAAGTGTTGCTGCAAATAATATGCCACTGAAGTTTAACACCCAGCTCAGGAAGGAACATTACTTCAATAAGAAATTGTGGAACATGACATTATGTCTGTGAGATCTTAAGCTTTCCAATGTAACAGCTCATAAATATGGAATTTGGGGATTGGAAAACTTAACCTTTCCCCTCCTTTATACCTTTGCCACTGATTGTCATTTTGCTTTGTTAAATACTGTAAAGGTGCAGATACACAAAGAAACACAAAATACTGTTCAGAATAACACAATAAGGCAGAGGCATGGATTTCCCTAATTCTTCTATCATGTCATATCCAAATCCATATAATTAAACTACACATTGCAGAATACTGATATGTGGCCAATATTTGGTGTATTTATCCTGTTTACAGTTTCTTCCTACAGTTGTCTCCATTACACAGAAGGTCTTAAATTGTCTATAGAAAACTAACACTGCTTATGTGGATTCCGAGTTCGAAGGCAGATCTGCACCTGTTTCTGTAAAAGCATATCCTCAATCACTTGGGGTTCATTTCAACATTCAGAGTTTGGGATTTAGTCCTTGCTCAATTCTGCTGTGATTAAACACATATTTCAGCATTTAAGAGCCTGGAAATGGTGGGGAGGAGGATAAGGCTTTGTACTTCATGGTGCCAATTAGTTATGGTAGAGTTCTGAAACTGTTTATTATCAGTGTACTAGTGCCACCAGCAACATTTCCTGGTCCTCTCTTATTGATCTGAAAGACACAGAATATAGCTGAGGAAACTACAAGATGAGAAAAGTTTTGGTATTTTTTCTGCTCGTGCAGTGGGGCTGGGCACTTCTCGAATCAGTCAATCAATTGTATTTATTGAGTTCTTTCTGTGTGGAGAGAGTTGTTCTAAGTACTAAACACTTAGTGTTTGGGGAAAATATGCTGAACACTTAGTATTTGGGGAAAATACAATGCAGCAGAGTGGTAGATATGATCCCAGCCCACAAGGAGCTTACAGTCTTCAGGGGGAGACAGATATTAAATTAGGGGGGGAGAACATTTGAGTAAGTCCTGTGAGGTTGAAGTAAGTGTCAAAGTGCTTAATAATATTGGTATTTGTTAAGTGCTTACTATGTGCAGAGCACTGTTCTAAGCACTGGGGTAGACACAGGGTAATCAGATTGTCCCACGTGAGGCTCACAGTCTTCATCCCCATTTTACAGATGAGGTAACTGAGGCACGGAAAAGTTAAGTGATTTGCCCACAGTCACACAGCTGACAAGTGGCGGAGTCAGGATTCGAACCCATGACCTCTGACTCCCAAGCCCAGGCTCTTTCCACTAAGCCATGCTGCTTCTCACAAGCTTAATGCTTAAGGGATACCCGACCAAATGCATAGGGGAAATAAAGGGCTTAATCTGTCAAGGCCTCTTGGAAGAGATGAGAGTTTTAAGAGGATTTCAAAAGTGGAGAGAGTGCTTGTCTGTTGAGATATGAAGGGGATGGGAGTTGCATCCCCAAAGGAAAGCAAGGGCAAGGGGTTGATGGTAGGATATACTACATCGAAGTACAGTGAGAAGGTTGGTGTTATAGGAGTGGAGTATGCATCTTGGGTTGTTGTAGGAGATCAGTGAGGTTAGTTAGGAAGGAGAGAGCTGATTGTAAGGAACTCCTTTTTGAAACAGAGGTGTATAGGAAACCACTGAAGGTTCTTGAAGAGAGAGGAAATGTGGACTGAATGTTGTTTTAGAAAAATGATCCGGGCAGCAGAGTGAAGTATAGACTGGAGAGAGAGATAGGCAGGGAGGTCAGTGAGGAGGCTGCTGTAGTTGTCAAGGTAGGATGGGATAAGTGCTTGTATCAATGAGGTAGCAATTTATATGGAGAGGAAAAGGTGGATTTTAGCGATGTGGTGAAGGTAGAACCAGAAGGATTTCTGGGTTGAATGAGAGATAAGTCAAGGATAATGCCAAAGCTTTTTTTGTTTTTTTCAAATGGTATTTGTTAATCACTTATGTGCCAGGCACTGTACTAAGCGCTGGAGGAAGAAACAAGTTAATCAGGTTGGACACAGCCCCTGTCCCACAGAGGACTCACAATCTTAATCCTCATTTTACAGATGAGATAACTGAGGCACAGAGAAGTGAAGTGACTTCCCCAAGGTCACACAACAGATAAGCAGCAGAGCTAGAATTAGAACCCAGGACCTTCTGACTTCCAGGTCTGGGCTCCATCTACAAGCTTGTGAGACAGGGAGGATGGTGGTATTGATTACAGTGATAGGAATGTCAAAAGGAAAACAAGGTTTGGGTGGGAAAGTGAGGAGTGCTGTTCTGGACAGGTTAAGTTTGAGGCATCAGTGGGACATATTCATTCATTCATTCATTCATTCATTCAATAGTATTTATTGAGCGCTTACTATGTGCAGAGCACTGTACTAAGCGCTTGGAATGTACAAATCGGTAACAGATAGAGACAGTCCCTGCCCTTTGACGGGCTTACAGTCTAATCAGGGGAGACGGACAGACAAGAACAATAGCAATAAATAGAATCGAGGAGATGAACATCTCATTAAAACAATAGCAAATAAATAGAATCAAGGTGATGTACATTTCATTAACAAAATAACTAGGGTAATGAAAATATATACAGTTGAGCAGACGAGTACAGTGCTGAGGGGATGGGAAGGGAGAGGGGGAGGAGCACAGGGAAATGGAGGGAAAAGAGGGTTCAGCTGCGGAGAGGTGAAGGGGGTCGGTAGAGGGAGTAGAGGGAGAAGGGGAGCTCAGTCTGGGACGGCCTCTTGGAGGAGGTGAGCTGTAAGTAGGGTTTTGAAGAGAGGAAGAGAATTAGTTTGGCAGAGGTGAGGAGGGAGGGCATTCCAGGACCACGGGAGGACCGTAACCCAGGGGTCGATGGCAGGATAGGCGAGAATGGGGGACGGTGAGGAGGTGGGCAGCAGAGGAGCGGAGCGTGCGGGGTGGGCAGTGGAAAGAGAGAAGGGAGAGGTAGGAGGGGGCAAGGTGATGGAGAGCCTTGAAGCCTAGAATGAGAAGTTTTTGTTTTGCGCAGAGGTTTATAGGCAACCACTGGAGGTTTTTAAGAAGGGGAGTGACATGCCCAGAGCGTTTTTGCAGGAAGATGAGCTGGGTAATAATAATAATAATAATGTTGGTATTTGTTGAGCGCTTACTATGTGCCGAGCACTGTTCTAAGCGCTGGGGTAGACATAGGGGAATCAGGTTGTCCCACGTGGGGCTCACAGTCTTAATCCCCATTTTACAGATGAGGGAACTGAGGCACAGAGAAGTTAAGTGACTTGCCCACAGTCACACAGCCAACAAGTGGCAGAGCTGGGATTCGAACTCATGAGCTCTGACTCCAAAGCCTCTTTCCACTGAGCCATGCTGATTCTCAGCGTGGCTGAGTAGCGGAGTGAAGAATAGACTGGAGTGGGGAGAGAGAGGAGGAAGGGAGATCAGAGAGCAGGCTGACACAGTAATCTAGCCGGGATATTAAGAAAGCCCGTAACAGTAAGACAGCCATTTGGGTGGAGAGGAAAGGGCGGATCTTGGCTATATTATAAAGGTGAGACCGGCAGGTTTTGGTGACAGATCAAATGTGTGGGGTGAACGAGAGAGCCGAGTCAAAGATGACACCAAGGTTGCGGACCTGAGAGATGGGAAGGATGGTGGTATCATCCACAGTGATAGGGAAGTCAGGGAGACGACAGGGCTTGGGAGGGAAGATGAGGAGCTCAGTTTTGGTCATGTTGAGTTTTAGGTGGCGGGCAGACATCCAGGTAGAGACGTCTTGGAGGCAGGAGGAGATATGAGCCTGAAGGGAGGGGAAGAGGATGGGGCAGAGATGTAGATCTGTGTGTCATCTGCTTAGAGATGATAGTTGAAGCCATGAGAGCGAATGAGTGCACCGAGGGAGTGAGTGTAGATGGAGAACAGAAGAGGGCCAAGAACTGACCCTTGGGGAACCCCAACAGTTAGAGAATGGGATGGGGAGGAGGAGCCTGCCAAGGAGATCGAGAATGACCGGCCAGAGAGATAAGAGGAGAACCAAGAGAGGATGGAGTCCGTGAAGCCAAGGTGAGATAAGGTGTGGAGGAGAAGGGGATGGTCAACAGTGTCAAAGGCAGCTGAGAGGTCAAGGAGGATTAGAATAGAGTAGGAGCCATTGGATTTGGCAAGAAGGAGGTCATGGGTGACCTTAGAGAGAGCAGTCTCAGTAGAGTGGAGGGGACGGAAGCCAGATTGGAGGGGGTCCAGGAGAGAATGGGAGTTAAGGAATTGTAAGCAGCGAGTGTAGACGACTCATTCTAGGATCTTGGAAAGGAAGGGTAGTAGGGAGATAGGGTGATAACTGGAAGGGGAAGTGGGGTTGAGAGAGGGTTTTTTACGATGGGGGAGACATGGGCATGTTTGAAGGCAGAGGGGAAGAAGCCATTGGAGAGTGAGCAGGTAGAGATCTCCGGAAGGCAGGAGGAAATGCGAGACTGCAGAGAAGGAGAGAGATCAGGGCTGGAGAGAGAGATTTGGGAATCATCCACCCAGAGGTGGTAGTCAAGCCATGGGAGAGAATGAGTTGTCCAAGGGAGTGGATGTCTATTGAGAATAGAAGAGGAACCAGAACTGAGCTTTGATGCACCCCCACAGTCAGGGTGGGACACAGAGGAGGAGCCTGTGAAAGAGACTGAGAGGGAGCAGCCAGAAAGATAGGAGGGGAGCCAGGAAAGGATAGTGGCAATGAAGCCAGGGTTGGATAATATTCCAGGAGAAGGAGGTGGTCCACAGTGAATAGATACTAATAGAATCTCCTAGCCTTCCCTTATGCCTCCCATTTAACCATTTGCATGAAATAGCAGAAAGGAAGAAGCAGCTATCTGGCTAACTCACTGGAAAAGAGAATAATACCCTGAAAGAAGTAACAAGCTGAGGAAAGTATTGTTTCTGTCAATTCAGGCATGTGTTTTTATGTTTCAGTATCATATCTGTTTCATTTGGATGTTTCTGTCATTTTTAAGTTCCCTCTCCAACTGGTTAGCTGCCTTTGTGTCTGTTTTCACTCCAGTATATTTTTAGCTATAACAGGTAAAAGAAAAATTGGCAGCTTTCCTGATCAAACACTAATTATTTTAAAATGAGCCCTGAATCCACTGTAAATCAAGCCTGTATGTGCTGAACTTATGTTCCAGTTTAGGTCCCACAGCAGTTCATTCTGGGGCATAATTACTAGTTATTTATCCTGTATATGCTACGAGACCCCAAATGTGTAGATTGGCAGATTTTTCTAAATAGGATTGTTTCCATGTTCCACAGTGTAGTGAGATGAGACGTTCCAAAGAGTGATTGATCTGTTCACTTTATAGTAAATTTCTCTGTGTCTCACTTTCAATATTATTTAAATGATGTTGAGGTGGTGTCAGTCCAAAACTCCACAAAATTGAAATTCCTTAGAAGTCATAATTAATAATTATTCATTTTGGAATTCATGGCAGTGATTGAAGAGCAAGGCTTTATGTGAATTGAAGCTGCTTAATGTTTAGAAAGCTTTCTTTTAAAATAACTAAAAAAGGCTTCCAAATTTCTGTAACAAGATATGCTCCCTGAAGTTATCACATCCTTGTGATTCCTAAAGTGGAATGAATCGTGGCGAGGCTTGGTCATATTAACCCAGTATTTTGTTTATTGATGGAAGATTTTCCAAGTTCTCAGTAGCAGAAATTTTTCAGAGGAATTTTGATATAATTGCTATAGCAAATCCTCTCCATTATTTGGAGAATATAAAAATCTTATCTACCTGGTGAATGGCATGAACCTGAGTGCTACCAAATAACCATTCCTTCTAACATAGGTACTCAGTAATAGGACTTTCATTCAACCATGCAATTACAGATTAAAAATTGACCAACTGGTTTCTTCTACAAGTGCCAGTATAAAGCTGTGGAAAATGGAGCTGACAGGAACTTTATAGGGTGGGGCTGACTATGGTTGTTCCATTTGATATTCAGGGAGAGAGAAAGGTTCTTGGTGACTGGCAGAACCCACACAGGTTGCATAGATCATAATCTTTCTTGGCTATTACCTGTTTTAATTCTACCTTGTATCGTAGAGTAAGAGAAAATACATCTTGAAACTATAAACTGTGTTATAGTTTGGGCAACGAGAACATAAGGAAGAAAATTATAAATTGTATTACTACATAATGGGCAGTTCTACAATTGAGGTGGTGAATAGAGGAAAGAAAGTGAGTTCAAGTTCCTGATAGTAAATTAGAAATGAGGAAAATTTTATTTTTTTTAACTTTAACACTAGCAAAAAAAGTACATTGTGAGCTCCACAAGGGACAGAGACCGTGTTTAATTACCGTGTATTTTCTCCCAGCACTTAGTATAGTACTCTGTACACAGTAAGAACTTAATAAGTACTACTACTAAAGATTTCTGAGTTGTGGAACTAATGGATTGAATAAAAGAAAAGCCTCTTTCCTTTTCTGTGATCCACTCAGCACACGAATTGCTGAAAAGAATCAAAAGCCCAATTTAGCTCATGAAGGAAGACTTAACTACCAATTGTATGGTTAATCAGTTTTAAATTCAGTTTCAGGGTAGCTTTATATTGTAAAATGTTCTCAGGGTTGTGATTCATGTAGTAGACTTACTCCTGTGTTGTTTTTTTTCCGATAATAGTGGTTTATATGGAATTAAACAGTAAAGCTGGTAAAGTCTTTAATACGAATTACTCATTTACTTCTTTTTATTGCTTCTATTTTCTGTACTGGTAAAGGATATGAAGACAAGAAGGCTTGTCGTAAAACTGAAGAGACTGTAACTATTACATTTTCCTATATGGAAACCTAAAGTTTTTCTGACTTGTGTGGATTTTCTGACTTTCTGTATACAAATATGTGAGATAATCCTCTGCTTGTTGCCTAACTGCTAATATACAGTCAGTTCAGCTGTAACAATTGTTTTCATTGTGCTATTTGTATGTAACATGATGGAAGAACAGGTTCTGGTTTAACACAATCCACCTACTGGTACAAGTAGATGTGGGGTAGGAAGAAATGGTTGTGTGTATTGTGTGACATTGGTCAAGATACGAGGCCCATAAACTTCGATTTCATCCTCAGCTCTACTCTACCAGACAGGACATGGTATTTCTTTCTGATTATACAACTTTTCAGTATTTAATAAAGTAAAATAATAATAATAATGGTTTGGAATTTAAGTGCTTACTTTGTTTTCAAGCACTGTTCTAAGTGCTGGGGTAGATATAGGTTAAGTTGGACACAGTCCCTGTCCCACATAGGGCTCATGGTCTAAGTAGGAAGGGAGGACAGGTATTGAATCCCCATTTCACAGATATGGAAACTGAGGTGCATAGAAATTAAGTAACTTGCCCAAAGTGACACAGCAGGTAAGTGGCAGAGCCAGGATTAGAACCCAGTCCTCTGTCTCCCAGGCTGGTGCTCTTTCCACTGGGACACCCTGCTTTCCAAGATATTACAATAAGTGGAAAGGATATATGGTGGTGTGCTATTGGTGGACAATAATATAGGAATATGTATTGAAAAATGTCAGTCATTGGTGGTATGTCCACTCCCAAGCTCATTGCTTCTCATTTTATAAATTGCTTTTCTAACACAATTTCCCCGTAACATAAGATTCTTCAAGAACACATCTTCTGTGTTTATAGGAGAATGTCTTTTATTGAAGCTAGAGGAGGGCTAGGCTCTTAAATCCATAAGGCTGCCACAAGAATTCTGAAGATAATATTTGTAATAAATTAGAAGCAGTAGGGCGTCGAGGAGAGAACATGGGCCTGGAAGTCAGAGGACCAGGGTCCTAGGCCTGGCTCTGTCACTTTAGGGAAGTAGAGTGGCCCAATGGAAAGAACCAGGGCCTAGGAATAAGAGGACCTGGATTTTAATTCCAGCTCTGCTGCTTACCTGCTGTGTGACCTTGGGCAAGTCACTGAACTTCTCTTTCCTCATCTGTAAAATGGAGAATTAATGCCTGTTTTCCTTCATAGTAGACTGTGAGCCCCATATGGGACAGGGGACTACGTCTGACCTAATTATCTTGTATGTACCATAGTGCTTAGCACACAGTAAGCACATAAAAATACCACAATTAATACAGGTATATATTCTGAGTATAATTGGATTGTTTCTGGTCCTTGGCCACAGAACTCGATATATATGTATTTTTCTTTCTGCCTGGCCACCCCCCTGCAAAAAGACAGACCACAGTGCAAACCTTAACCCCGTTTTTTAAAATCGAGAGTGATCGTCTCAAAATGCTGCCAGTCTGCTGGATGTTAACAAACATGTCCTGACACAAGTCAGAGCCTCACATGCTGCACAATAGACCTGTTTTCCCAATGTACAAATAACTGGGATTAAGCAATTAAAGTTTCATCCTACTAAACATTACCCTTTAAAGCACTTAATCACCTTACCCCCACCCACCGCACCTCGCTACTCTCCTACCACAATCCAGACCATACACTTTGCTCCTCTAATGCTAACCTTCTCACTGTATCTCTATCTCATCGATCTTGCCACCCACCTCTCACCCATGTCCTGCCTCTGGCCTGGAATACCCTCCTTCCTCAAATCCCACAGACAATTACTCCTCTCCCTCCCCCGACAAAGCCTTTCCTGACTAAGCTCTCCATTCCTCTTCTCCCTCTCCCTTCTGTGTCACCATGACTTGCAACCTTTATTCTCCTCCCCTCCTGGTCCAATAAACTCATTGTAGGCAGGGAATGTGTCTGTCTTGTTATATTGTACTCACATTCGCTTAATACAGTGATCTGCACACAATCAGTACTCAATAAATACGATTGACTGACTTCTTTATTGGACTGAAGTAATTCTACTTCAGAAAATGCCTTTCAAATATGGGGAGAATATGATGCAGGGTGGCCTAGTGGATTGAGCACAGTCTTGGGAATCAGAAGGTTTCTAATCCCGGCTCTGGCAGTTGTCTTCTGTGTAACCTTGGGCAAGTCACTTGACTTTTCTGGGCCTCAGTTCCCTCATCTGTAAAATGGGGATTAGGACTGTGATCCCCATCTGGGACTGGACTTTGTCCAACTTGACTAGTTTTTATCTACCCCAATGCTTAGAGCAGTGCTTGACACATAGTAAGTGCTTAACAAATGCCATCATTATGATGCAGTGTTTTTTGGTAAAGTCATTTTTTTTTTCCAGGAATGGTCATTGCTTTTGAATAAAATTTTTCCCAACACATTTATTTGCTTCTTTCTGATTGCCTCTTTGTGTTCAGAATTTTGATTTCTAATTAAAATGTTGGAAAACTAATAGTTTTTCATATTCATGTATTAGGAACTTGGCTTGGTAAGAATCTAGGAATACCTAAGTGTATTATGTGGAAAAATGTATGCAGTAAGCAGTTTTCTGTGAGGATGTGTAAATTCTAATTATTTTCTTTCATGTCTCATATTTACTCAATTTCAAATTTCTCACCCTGTTGATGTTAAAAAGCCTGTGTCCCTTACATTGTAGAAGGGCACATGAAATATTCAAGATTTTGATTCTTAGACTTTATTAAAAAGTAAATTTGACATATTTAACCAACTGAGGTAGAATGTCAAAGTAAAATCTCTCTCAAACAAAACAAAAAACAAAACAAAACTAAGTAATCATATTGAATATTAAACCTCAAGGGGAGTGTGCAATTACTCCCCCTTTTGAAGTTTCCTGATAAAGCACCCATGCAGTAATATTAACTAAGCACAGGATATGTAAGTGGTCACAGGTTTAGCTTTGAATTTGTTTTTGTGACATTAATAGATTGCACTTGTGCTTTTTGGTAGTAGTTTATTATGCAAAGTGGCATTTTTTTCCTCCAGGTACTCTGTGGGTGCTGGATTAAACAGGTCTGCTAATGCAGACAGACACTAGGGCACCATTGGAGCACAGAGCTGTGCTTGGATTGGAGTTGCCAGGGCTTTATCAGGAGCCACCCCTAGTGACACATCCACTGCCAGAACTTAGTTTGACTTTCAATCTTCTCCAAGGGCTTGCAGAACACCTTAAAGGAAGAAAGATGGAGGCTCTTAGAGTTCAGATGTTCTTGCCTTATTCCTTTGAAAGCTTTTATCTGTAAGTGGAATTTCATTTCAGAAATAATGTTGGGAGCATGTTGAAAGAATGATTTGTTGAAGAAGATTTTTATTATGACAGTTAAAAATACTAGGGTGGTTGTTTTGTAACTGTCTTTTTATACAGCTACAGCAATAACCTCTGACAGCTGAATATTATAAAGATAGCACTTTAAATGTGGGAAGGGGAAAGAAAGTAGAAATGTTAGCCTGATACCTTTGGCCTATTATTATTACTTGAAAGTTAATATCAACATAGCACTGTTTAGAAAAAAAAAATTTCTGTGTGGGTTAGAAAGGAGGTATGCAGATTAGGATTTTTATGAATAACAACACATTTTCTGCTAGAAGAATGTCAGTGTTTCAAATTCACAAAACTCTCCTTTTTAACTTTAGAATTTTTTTGCTAATGTTCTTTTGGAGTAAATTTAAACTATGTAATGAGGAAATAGATTATTAATACTTCTGGTGGGGATCAAATGAAATTTAAAAAACCTGTCTAGGGAAGATCTGAATTTACATTGGAAGCAGATTTGAAATGAAATGTGTAAATAAATTCTAAAAACTTGGCAAATGATAGCTGGTTGTTTTTTTTTTTCAACCTTTACCTTGCTACTTAATAACAAAAATGATAAGATTTCAGAACAGTACTGAAAGCTGGATCCCCAAGTGAATAACCATTCAAGCAAATCAACTTATGGCATTTTATTAAGTTGAGACTCAAGTAAAAGCCACCTCTAGAGCTTAATAATTATTTACTGAATGTTCTTGGGTCATGAGAGAGGTTTTGATTAAGTCAGAAAAGCATTATGTTCAGCCGCTTGTGAAGGTGTGTTTAAAGACAGGAAGAAAAATGGAAAAATACTAAATGTTGCAGAGCTATTTTTAGAATTTAATAATTTAAAGAGTCACATTTTGTTAGGTGTTAAAGATCACATTCAGTGGCTACTACTTTTTTGTTCTCACAGGCTATTTTAGAATTAGTTTTATTTATTTTTTTTAGCACTACCCAACTGCTACTTTTAGTTCAGCTGAATATACTTTCATTATGGGTATTTTCACCTCTGTGTTATTAAAACATTTGATACTAATCACATTATCCATGGAAATGGTAAAAATTGCAAGAGCTGTCATGTTTTCAAAAAATGTGTCATTTCTAGTAAGAGAACCCATTTGATTCTTTAACAAGGAAGGTAGGAATATGGAAATTACACAAGGGAGGTATAGTCTGTATAAATGCTGTTAGAGCAGCATAATTTTCATAAGTTTAGTGCTCTTTCCTTGGAAAAAATGACATGGCAGGATACTAAGACTTTTTTCGTCTTGGTTTAAAGCAGTTACCTTAAGGATGGCTGAGGTGAAGTGCTATTCTATCCCACAATCAACTATTAAGAATATCATAGAGAAAAAAGCTTTCTTAATTACTTTGTGGTTATTAATTTTTTCCAGAAGACCAGAAGACTTTTTTTATTTTATCAAGAAGGGAAGTGGTCAGAGGGAGGAGTGTAGTAAATATTAGGAAAACAACGCATAGCTGTATATGTTATTCCTATTCAAGTTCTTTACCACTGAGATTTTACCAAAGTGTGAGATCATTTGGATTGTTTTGTTTTTCATTTCTCATTCTTAACAAAAGAAAATGAGAGAACATTAGAGGAGTAGCTAGTAATTTTGAAAATGATTCAGTGGGAAGGATATTTTTATGGCCTCTTTAGCTTCCATTAGTGGAATTTTTAAAAAAAGTTGCTCTGAACTGATTCATTAGTAAACATGCTAAATTATGATAGACATTCATTGTCATTGAAACTTCACTTCATCTGATATAAGTAACTGAAGTTCAAAGATGCTATTAATGGTAAGATGTGTGTAAGAATGCTGTAACCCTTGTGTTTTGTACAATCATTAATATATTTGTTTCTCATCAACAGCATTTATTGGACACGTTAGTATATATGGAACTCTGTACTGGATACTTGAGAATGTTCAGTGGAATAAAAGACATGCATCCTGCCCTTGATGAGCTTACAAGATGCCATGAATCGCTAAACATAGAAAGGATATAAGCCACTAATGATAACAAAATTTGAGAAATCAAAGTGCTAAGGTGTCATGACTGTGAAGGTGGGGGATTACTACCATCTGCCTCCCCCCCCACCCTTTATTCCCCCTCTTCTACTGACTCCCAAATTCCCCACCCACTAGTGCTCGGTTTGAAAAGACATGGTTTGTTGAAATTGAAAGGGGATGAAGTTCCACACAAGGGCAAAGGTGCAAGCAATGTGCTAGAGGTGGGAGAGATGTTTAGGTGTGATATAATTAGAAAATTAGCTTGGGAGTGGGAAACAGCATGGCCTCAAGGAAAGAGCACAGGCCTGTATATGTCTGTAATTTATTTATAATAATAGTTAACTATGGTATTTATTAAGTGCTTACTATGTGCCAGACATTGTACTAAGCACTGGCGTGATTACAAGCAAATCGGGTTGGACATAGTCCCTGTCCCATGTGGGGTTCACAGTCTCAATCCCCATTTTACAGATGGGGTAAGAGGCTCAGTGAAGTGATTTGCCCAAGATCACACAGCAGACAAATGGTGGAGCCAGGATTAGAACCCATGACCTTCTGACTCCCAGGCCCATGCCATATCCACTACGCCATGCTGCTTCTCTTATCTATTTATTTATATTAATGTCTGTCTCCCCATATAGACTGTGAGCTCATTGTGCACAGGCATGTGTCTATTTTATTGTACTCTCCCAAGTGCTTAGTACAGTGCTTTGCACACAGTACTCAGTAATAAAGATTGAATGAATGAAAGAACCTGGGTTGTAATCCCTGCTCCACTGCTTGTCTACTGTGCGACCTTGGGAAGTCACTTAACTTCTCTGTGACCATTTCCACAACTGTAAAATGTGGATTCAAAACCTGTTCTACCTTCTACTTAGACGGTGAGCCCCCCAACGTGGGACAGGTACTATGTCTGACCTTACGCTCTGGAGTGTAGGCAGGGAATGCACAACTCTGTTGTATTTTACTCTCCCAAGTGATAAGTACAGTGCTCTGCACATAGCAAGCACTCAGTATCTTACCACTGATGATGATGTGTTTATTTGTCTCTACCCCAGTGCTTATAACTGTGCTTGACACATAGTAAGCACATGAATACCATTTTTTTAAAAAAGTGTGGTCTCAGGAGAGGCAGCATGCCCTAATGGATAGAGCATGGGCATAGGAGTCAGAAGGACCTGGGTTCTAATCCCCACTCAGATACTTGTCTGCTGTGTGACCTTGGACAAATGACTTCACTTCTCTGTGCCTGTTACCTCATCTGTAAAATGGGGATTAAGACTTTGAGCCCCATGTGGGACAGGGGACTGTGGCCAACCCAATTTGCTTGTATCTACCCCAGTACCTAGTACTGTGCCTGGCACATAATAGGAGCTTAACAAATACCATTATTGTCATTGTGAGTTCAAGTGCTACCCCCCTTGTCCACACCATCAGGGCTCCCATCAGTCCCTCCTTTTTCAGCCTGAAGGGTAAGGAAGCAATGGTAACATGATCTCAGCTTTTAGAAGGCCGTGTCTGCTGCTGTGATTGTTGGAGTTGGAACTGTTGGGAGCTGGAAACTCTGCTTCTCAAACCATAGTGCCCTTTCTTTCATCTTGTTATTGTCCTTGTCTTTTATATTGTTTTTGTGTGTTCATTGTTTCATCCTTCCTTGTGTGTCTGTCACCCACCCCATTTCCTTCTTCCTCCAATTTATTCTTAGATTGTGAGTCCTTGTGGGGCAGTAACCTTGTCTAATTTTCACCTGTGTGTATTTTCCTAGAATTTGATTAATATTATTACTACACCCAGTGGCCCACACAAGTAGGTACTCAATAAATAAATGAACTTATCCCTCCTCTATCTCTAACTCATTGCTCTTATTTTTCCCTTGTGTGGAACTTCATCCCCTGTCAAATTTTCCAAATGGAGTTGACACCAATGATCCAATGGGTTAGTCTCACAACCATAAATAAAACTGAACACATTTGTTCTTCCCTCCTTGAGTTCATATTAAGTCTTATGCCCTGAAGTCACCACAATGATAGTCTTCAAAAAGCCATGTTAGTCTTCTTGATTTAGATTGCTACATTTTTGTCTATGATTGAACAACATTCTGCCTCAGGAGCAGAATTCAAAGACAATGTTCAACTCTGTGAAGCAGGGTGGTAGGTAACTTCAGTTGCTACAGGCCGATTATCAGCCCATAGCATTCTCTTGATTCTGTAAAATGTTTTATTATAATGTTCTTCTGAGTGAGATCCCAAGAGCACTCTCATCCAGGTAGCAACTCTATATGACTGAATCAAGGACTTTAAATGATGATCATAACCTGTGGAGTTGGAAAAATTTCCTAGAAGATGGGAATCATATCCTGACATGAATTTAATTTCTACAATCTCAAGTATGGCTAAGAAGAATAGCTTGAACAAGAGTGGGTCTAGCACTCAGCCCCGAGTTCCTGACAGTTGGTCATCGAAGGTACGGCGATTTCTGTCTCATTATCCTCAGGTAGTGGTGAAGCCTTCAGATAGAGAACAGGACTCTGCATTTCATTAACTTTTTTTCCATATATTGAAAAGCTGGTTCTCCAACAGTTTCCTTATGAAACCACCACCCCAGGGAGAATCCAAGAGGGTAGGGGAGAAGGGGTACTAGGGAAAAAAATGAGATGCAAACCTGGGGAAGTGGACCTGCGGAGACACATGCACACACAGGGGGTCAGGGACTCGGGGGGAGAGAGAGCAAGAGGGAGAGAGAGTGTATGTGTGTGTGTGTGTGTGTATGTGCACACACCATGTGATATGAAAGGTGAACAGGAGATTCCCATACAGAGCTGGGAGGGGGAAAAAGCAAACACCCAAGGAAAACTATTGTGGACCTACTAGAACCAGGTACCAGGAGTTGATGCTGGTGGGAGGGCTGTTATCCCACATGAGTCTGGGGCTTGGTGGAGTTTAAGCAACTGTTCCTGGCTTGAGATTGGGATCAGGTGGGATCCCCATTCCCCACTCAAGGCTTGAATGGGGGGCTGAGGAATCTGTGACTAGGAACCTTGTTATGGCTATAATTTCCAGCTGTTCCTTCTTGGTATGAGGGTCTTAGCAGGCAACCTGAAAAGCAGTTAGGGTTATGCTCCCTTTACTCTTCCTCAAGAATCCATCTTTTGCTGGCATTACCCCAAATTCCTAGAGGCAAAGGAGGTAATGGCCTTGAATTTCATCATCCTCATCCCATTCCTGAAACCCCATCTCAGGTGGATGAATCTCGCCTCCATAAGAAATGTAGAAGTGGGCCAGATGGGCTAGGAAGCTCCTTTGTTTCCTTGACTTAGCATTATGAGAAGCAATGTGGCCTAGTGAAAGGAATACTTCTTCATGGACCTGGAAGTTAGAGGACCCAGGTTCTAATCCTGACTCTTCCAGTTGCTTGCTGTGTGACCTTGGGAAAGTCACAACTTCTCTGTGCTTCAGTTTCCTCAACTGTAAAATGGGGATTAAATCTTACTCCCTCCTACTTTGACTCTGAGCCCCATGTAGGACAGGGACTCTGTCCAACCTGATAAACTTGTATTTACCCCAACACTTAGAACAGTGCTTGACACAGAGTAAGTGCTTAACAACTATATAAAAAAGTATATCTCCTGATATTTCTGTAGTACTCAGTGCTGAAAGCCAAGAAGTTATGGATAGCAGCAGTTTGTGCTTCAGCTGAATGCTGCACAACTTAAACAGCTGCAGTTGTGTGAGAAATGGCCATAAGCAGACCTTGGGTGACAGGTTTTAGGTCCCTGGGGTACAGACTCTTTTGGGATGTGTAGAAGTCCTTGATTTGTAGAAGTCCTGTCCATATAGCTTTGGGTCTCTTCAGGCCTTAATGCCAGACAACTTTGTAGGGAATGAGACACAGGATAACCTGGAAGTCGGTGGGACCTGGGTTCTAATCCAGGCTGTCACATGTCTGTTTTGTGACCTTGGGCATGTCAGTTCACTTCTCTGTGCCTCAGTTCACTCTTTTGTAAAATGGGGATTAAGACTGTGAGCTGTATGTGGGACAAGGAACTATGTCCAACCCGATTATCTTGTATCTATCCCATCCCTTAGAACAGTGCTTGGCACAGAGTAACTGCTTAACAAATACCATTATTGTTATTATTTTTATTATTATTAACATGTTCTTTGTGCCATGACAGGCTCCAGTAAAAATCAAAAAGCTTCCCTTTGGTCGGGATCAGAAGGTTGCAAAGTCCTGCAAGTAGCTATATGATTTAGGAGTCATTCTCATCAAACCAACTCTGATGCTGACTGCCCATGGTCCAAATAGTTACCTGGTAGACATTTATTGGTCGATAGACATTGTCGATAGATCCGTTCCCTGAACTATCTGGGTTATTCTCTTTGCCTCTGCTTAAATTTTTGAGTCCTCACAAAGAAAAACATATTTACTGTTGTGGTATTTCCTTATAAGGCTTGTAATGCAGATTTTATAGCATCATATGCAAAAAAGTAATTTGCTAAACTTTGCCGAGTAGCCTCTGCTGGTCTTCTCTGCCTTCAGCTCTTTCTGGTCTGCTACTGGAACACTCATAATTCTTAAAGGTGCATCACACTAACTTAAGTTACAGCATTATCAGAGTTCTATCTCAGGCTGAGGCATATATTTGGTTATTAACTTGCCAAAGGCACTTAAAAGCTCTTGAGTAGTTCTAAAAAGTAGGCAGCTGTGCATTTACTCACCATCTATTGTTTTGTGGTATTTTCACCTCCAGATGGAGCTATTCCAAGTCACACTCTTAGGTTTTTAGAACCACTGCAACAAACAATATAATCAAACGGGCTTAGGTCATTACAACTTGTTCAGAGCCTTAGTACTACAGAGCTCAAGTCAGAATACTATAGTGTATTTTTAGGTGAAAACCTATCAGCATTGATTCACCAGCTCTTGTTAACTACAAAAGGTGTGGTTCAAGTATCTTTGTCATTTATTTTAGCTAGGAGCATCTATTGACTACCATCAGAGGTAGCACAATGCAACCTATTACGTGGTGGCTTTACCAGTTTTGTACAGAGCATTCAAGTAGATAATGAGAGGAAATAAAAGGAATTTAAAGAGCATACAATTTATGCCTCTGTCCATTTGTAATTGGGAAGAAAAATATGTCTCTCTTCCACCCAGGGAGGCTGAATAATGAATATTCAAGAAGTTTTGTGTCTTAAGAGTGGTGTGACTTATACACTAAGGATATTATTCTTGAGTTCTCTTCTACCTTGGGTTAGAGGAAGAACAGAGAAATTTAAAAACGGTGGAGGTTGCCCTCTGGTGTTTTAAGCTAACTGAAATTGAGGGAAAGGATCATGTTCCTCTTACAGTGTAGCAATGCATAAAACAAGTGCCCTTTCTCTTCCTACCCTAGTGCAAGCCACTATCATTGCTTACAGTTGTGGTACAAAAATTAATCTTTCCCTCCTCAAAAATCAGTGTGGGGCTATTATGCAACAATACTAAATTGAACTCTAGGCCTTACTTTCCAGAAAAATACTGGAAATATTTTTCCCCCCTGTTTGAAGGGGAATAGAATAATTTATTGTTAAGCCTTTATATGCTATGTTCTAGACTAGTGTTGGGCACATCAACCTTATTATTTTACCACTGAAGCTGTTGTATGGTGTCACATGAAAATTTTTAAGGGCTGCTCAGAGCAAACATACAATGAGATTTAATGTTCTGATGTCTATTAACAAACTAGAGTTCCTTTTGGTTTTCACAGAGCAAATGTCAGGCCTTATGTGACAAAGCATTTTCTATTTGGGACTTTCCTCCATTAGACATATCTGATCAGTCAGCCTGAATCAGTTTAGTGGAAAGATTAAATTAAAGGAAGTGCTAGTCAACTCCCTAGGCTATAATGGAAAAAAAAATCCATTTTGTCCTACTGACTTAAATGTGGCCATTTGCAATGACTTTCAATGCTTCAGTAGTTTTTTTGGCTAAAAATATAAATCTCTGGACTTCACCTATCTGCTCTCATGTATGTGTCATTAATTTTGTTATCTCCTTTCTTCAAATCAGGTAGCCTTAATAGTTCAACCTGGTAGGAATGAGACTCCTCTTTCATAGAATGTTTCCTTAAGATTACCTGGGACACCAGCCCAGAGGCGCAAGTCCCTAAACAGAGAAAACCCTCCCTTAGTTTTGAACAGAAGTAGGAACCCAGGTTCATATTTTAGTCAGTCATTCGTACCATTAATAATAATAATGGTATTTAAGCACTTACTATGTGTCAAGCACTGTTGTAAGCGCTGGGGTAGATACAAGCTAAATTGGGTTGGACACAGTCCCTGTCCCACATGGGGATCATTGTCTTAATCGCCATTTGACAGATGAGGTAACTGAGGCCCAGTGAAGTTACTTGTCCAAGGACACACAGCAGACAAGTGGCAGAGCCGGGGTTAGAACCTAGATCCTTCCGACTCCCAAGCCTGTGCTCTATCCACTAGGCCATGCTGCTTCCCAGCGTGAGTGCTTACTGTATGCAGAGCACTGTACAAAGCACTTGGGAGAGAACAATATAACAGACACATTCCCTGCTCATAATGAGCTTACAGTCTAGAAGGGGAGATAGGCTTAATATAAATGAATAAAATTGCAGATATGCCTGTAAGTACTGTAGGGCTGGTGCAGAAGAATGAATAAAGGGAGCAAGTCAAGGTGGTGTAGAAGGGGGTGAGAGAAGGGGAAAGAAGGACTTAGGGAAGACTGTGGCAGTGGAAACTGAGTGTAGAGACAATTCTTTCATTACTTAGTTTTCTGAACTGAAAGTTACGAGTGACCAGTCTTAGTTACTCTGGTGACAGACATTGGCGGGGGAGAGGTGGCATGTGGTGGAGAGCAGATATTGGGGTGACAGTGGCAACAGAGAGCAAGAAGCAGATGGCACAGAGCTTGGTGTGGTTGGGTTAGTTGCCATACTTCTCCCTGGCCTGGACCTAACCGGGTATGGTGCAGGTACTGTTGAAAGGACTGGAGCAGCAAAGCACTGCAATCCGCTGTCACCGTTTCAACAGAATAATAAGTAAATAGCATCACTGTTCAATCTGCAGAGTACCAGAAGAGTCATGTTTTGGCTTGTTTTAGAACTGGACATTTAAGCCTGTAAATTGTCACTGCAGTGATCCCGTGTTGCAAAATTACAGGATGACTTGACATATGTATTGTTAAATGCATGCTCAACAGAATTTTTAGCTTTCCAATAAGTTTTTAAATAATTAAATTGCTTGTATGTTTGTGTTTCAGAGCTATCCACTGGCTTCTGTTCCACTGTGCCGATGTCAGATGTTCTAGGCTGAGCGGGGAAGGTTTTGAGGGTATTTAGATGAAAAGACAAGGAAAAATGTAGTGCATGCATAAAGCATTGGTGTGAATTCTAGTGGTGAGGATTTTACTTCATACGAAGCTGAATTAACCCTCTCCTCCACAAAGCATTTCGTGATTAAATCCCATCATCAAGCCAATTCTGCCACCCTCTCTAGCCTTTTCAGCACCTTTAGGCCTTTATCTTATTTTTATTCATTACTGACTTATTGTCATTCATGAATGACAGGAGAAGCAGCTTGGGCCAGTGGAAAGTGAGCAGGCCTGGGAGTCAGAGAACCTGGGTTCTAATTCTGCTCCACCACTTGTCCACTGTATGGCCTTGGTTCAATACCTGTTTGATCTACTACTTAAACTGTAAACCCCATGGGAGATCTGATTAGTTTGTGTCTATTCCAGACCTTAGTGCTTGACACATAGTAAGCACTTAACACATACCACAGTCATTATCGTCATCATCAATCATTGTTTTTGAGTGCTTATTCTGTGCAGAGCACTGTACTAAGCATTTGGGAGAGTACAATGTAACATAGTTGGTAGACACATTCCCTGTCCATAATGTCCCCAGCCCTCAGGGGCCTCACAGTCTAGGCTGTGTTTCATTCATTCATTTGTATTTATTGAGCACTTACTGTGTACAGAGCACTGTACTAAGTACTTGGAAAGTACAATTCAGCAACAAATGGAGACAATCCCTACCCAACAACGGGCTTGTGTATATTCCCTAAGCACCCAGTACTGTTGCTTTGCATGTAGGAGATATTTAGTAAATACTATTGGAAATTTTATGTGGTAATTTTGATACTGGAAAGGTAGGATATGCAGAAATCATCTGACAGTTGTTTCAAATTCCTTGGTGTGCTTTGCAAGATTTATGAGGTCTCTCAAGCGCTTCAGTGCTTTGCACAGAGTAAGCATGCCATAAATTATAGCATATACTGACGGTATCCCTAGGCAGAAGATCCCATTATATAGTTATCAATATTTAGAAATTTGCAAAACTTTTCTCTGTATTTTTGGGGATGGGGAAGAGGCCACACAATATGTTCTTTAGCCTTGTGGAATTGGCAAAACCTAAGTGTATCTCTGACAAGATTCCTCAGTTTCTCTCCTGGGAAAAATGACTGTGCTATCCAGAGGTGAGAGTAAATTGGAAATTCCTGGGGCATCACACTGGTAAAAAAGTAAGTGCCAGTGTGGCCATTCCTGCATGAACTATTTCAAAATGGAGGCTTCCCCCCACCCCATCCCCAACCTGCAAGGAGTGGACTTGGGCCAATGCAGTGGTGTCCCCACCCAAGGCTAAGGCCTGGGGCCAAACCAGTGTTCTGGCTAGCCAGGCAGCTACCAGAAGCATTGTCTGTGCCCCAAGAAAGCACGCCATGACTAAAATGGGGAGCGGGGGCTGCTTATCATGGGAATAGTGGAAAAGCTGGCCTGCATTGCCCCTGCTTCAGCTCTTTTGTCCAGCAGGACGAGGCCTCCAGCCAGACTTGGGGTCCTGTAATTTTTCCATTATTCCAGTTTCCCTTACCATATGATATCTGGGTGGCAGTTTTAAATGCCTGGTCATTCTGATAAGAGAGATTTTTGTCCTTTCACCCCTGATGCCAACTCAAACGTGACTTAAGAAATCAATTTCAAAATTAGGATTGTCTTGAGAAAAGAAAAACAGGTATCCATTTTCTATAAAATGAGAATAGCTCTACCAGTGCCTATAGTTACCTTTTGGTAAGAAGATAACCTTATTGCTGGTTCAGTGGAAAGAGCCCTGTCAATCAACACCCATGGGTTCTAGTCCCAGGTCTGCCTGTAGCTGGTTAACATGGGTGAAGACCACACGTTTACTTTGCAATTGCAGTTGGAACACAACAGGCAGGGAAGAGAGAGGGTGAGTGGCATTGCACATTCTCCCAGAAGCAGTGTGGCTTAGTGGATAGAGCACGATCCTGGGAGTCAGAAGGATCTGGATTCTAATTCCGACTCCACCACATGTCTGCTGTGTGACCTTGGGCAAGTCACTTCACTTGTCTGGGCCTCGATTACCTCATCTCTAAAATGAGGATTAAGAGTGTGAGCCCCATGTAAGACAGGGACTGTGTCAAACCTGATTAACTTGTATCTACCCTAGTGTTTAGAACAGTGCTTGGCACATATTAAGTGCTTAACAAGTACCATAATAATTATTAATTATTTTTATTAATCAAGTCTTCCCTGCAGGTTCTCGGTCCTGAAAGATCTCAGAACTGAGGCTTATATCAGTCATTCCTGCTGAAAGACTGTATTGTCATCATAATCAAGTTAGGAAATTTGGCCTTAATATTTCAGACCAATAGATGATTGTTTAATACATTGTGGCAGTTATGTCCAGTGCATATGCAGTAATATAGGAAAATGGTTCCTATTACAAGAAAGTCACTTTAAGCACTGGAAAAGACGACGTAATTAGAACTACTTTTCTGCAGTAGTCACAGTCAATTCTTTTTTCACTTGATCCTATTTTTAAGAAAAACATTCTTGCAGCTGTCTTCATTACTATTAGTACTACCTAGTACTTTTCGTGCTTAATGCTCAGTACTGTACTAATGTCAATTTTGTAAGATTGTGCTCTTTCATTGCATGTGGTGTTTTAAGAGTCTGTATTTCTTGGGTGTTTTTTTTTCGTATAAAGTGATAATAATTCTCGTTTGAGACAAACCAGAATGTTGAAAAGATTGAGGGCAAAACTGAAATCTAGGATTAATTGAATTTAACGTTCATCATTTTTAGCAACAGAAAAAATATTCTATAGTGTTAACGCAGGGCAGTGCTCCCAACACATTTCAGAAACCATTTAAATATAACAACCATTAAAGGAGTTTTGCTGGATTTAGGTTTGTGTTCGTTTAGCCCCTTATTTTCTTAAGTTTTTTTTCAAGCATAATATTTCAGAAGACCCTTAAAATGATGCCTCTGTCATTTTAAAAAGTTGTTCTGAAATGACAAAGTCAGGCAGTACTGTTTTTGGTTTAAGAGGCAAGAATGTTTTACTGTTAATTGAACAGTTGTAGATTTTTTTTTGCTTTTGCAAGTATCACAGTCAATGACTTGTCTTGAGCAGCTAATTAATGCGATTATTCCACAGCTGCGTTAGTTACAGCACAAAGGTTTTCTCTTGTTTTATCAAAAGGATCAGTCTCTCTGGGAATGTTTCAACCTGACAGGTTTTGAATAGCAAGACAGTTTTTTTCCCCCTCATTTTTTTTTTAAAAGGAAAATGAGATTTTCTTGCTTGGGAAAATTTGTTTGATCTTTTCTAAAAAAAGAAAAAAAAAATCTGAACTCCATGAAAACCATCACTTCATCATCTTCAAGCTATTTCAGTTCACCTCAGTGATTCCTACAGGATAGATCATTTTGAACAACCAGTGTATTAAACACCAAGGGATTCATTAAGAGGCAAATGAGTGCTTAAAGTTAAAACTTAAACAGAATAATAAAATTAATTTCCATTTCATATTTTTTCTGTGTTCTAATCAAAAACCAAGGTGACAGCAAAGGTTAGTTGACTAAAAAAAATTAATGTAACTCTTTTGAGGAGATGTTGAAGATAAGTGAATAAAAAATGAGCAGGACTAGCACTAACACTTTAGTGGTCCTGGCTGGCCAAATAGGGAATGGAGAGATTATTTAAGGAGTGAAACTTCTGAGCCATGCCAGCAGTTCTGCTCCTTCAGAATCTTCCTCCCTAGATTGAGCCTGGGAAGTTTTGGTTCTAGTATCCAACAAGTCTGTGGATTTGATTTAGTTTGGGGGAGGTTCCATGAGCAGAACTGCTGGGATGGAAGCTATATCTGTTCTTTAAATATCTCCACCCTGCCTAGAAGGTTCAGAGAGCAGTTCTGCCACTTTTCTGGAAGGGTCAGGGCCCAAAAAAGTCATCCTACCCCTACCCCCAAATATTAGAGGACTAGTAGGCAACCACCAACTTGGTCCAACTCTGAAACTGGCTCTGAGTATCAGAATGCCATTGCATTTCTGCATTATACATTTTAAAGTCTTGCTTAAATTCTGCTTCATTCTCTTTCCTTCCCACATATGGTTTGTTGTGATCACTACTTTCCTTTTGAAATACTTTCTAATGATATAAACCAGGATTTAGATTTGTGGTATGAATAATGGAACTAAAAGAGCTTTCTACTAGTTATATAATGCTAAAGAAGTAGGGTGGTTGGAGTAGGAATGGAGTTGAAATGGAATCCTTTGTATTCACCAACTGCAGGCGTATAAATGGGATTTTTCTCTAGCCTTCTTTTTAGTTACACAGCCTTTGGAAGGGCAGCTTTCCAGCCTAGTGCCTAGATTCTGAGGAGGTGACTGGAGTGGTTTCAAGAGTGAAAATTCAGAGGCCTGTCTTGTCATCTATTGGCCTCACAAGCCTCCATCGCTTTTGACTTGACAGTTCTCATCTACTTATTCTCCCCTTTCCATTGATTCCTCTGAGCTGTGCAGTGCAGTAACTACTCTTCCAAGTTACGCACATTTTTACCTTTCCTTAATCGTAGAAGATCTCAAAGGGAAGCGGCATGGCTCAGTGGAAAGAGCCCGGGCTTGGGAATCAGAGGTCACGGGTTCGAATTCCGACTCTGCCGCTTGTCAGCTGTGTGACTGTGGGCAAGTCACTTCACTTCTCTGTGCCTCAGTTCCCTCATCTGTAAAATGGGGATGAAGACTGTGAGCCTCATGTGGGACAACCTGATTACCCTGTATCTTACCCAGTGCTTAGAACAGTGCTCTGCACATAGCGCTTAAATACCAACATCATTATTAGAGAAGCAGCGTGGCTCAGTGGAGAGAGCCCCGGGCTTTGGAGTCAGAGGTCATGAGTTCGAATCGCGAATCTGCCACTTGTCAGCTATGTGACTCTGGGCAAGTCACTTCACTTCTCTGGGCTTCAGTTCCCTCATCTGTAAAATGGGGATTAAGACTGTGAGCCTCACGAGAGACAACCTGATTACCCTGTATCTACCCCAGTGCTTAGAACAGTACTCTGCACATAGTAAGCACTTAACAAATACCAACATTATTATCTCAAAGGAGAAATTAAGGGTGTATGACCGCATGTGCCTCGGCACTTGCACTCAAACTCTTCACCTCAAGGTGATCGTAGGAAGGATCCTCTTTGGAAAAGGTGTTTTTAATTGAGCAGGTTATTAACACTTGACTACCCCAGGAAGCTGCGAATCACTCTTGGAATTCAAACATGTAGAGGCATATAAAAGTATAATAAAAATGATGGGATTAGTTAAGCACTTGTTACATGCTAAACCCTGATGGAAGTGTAGGGGTGGATAAAGGATAATTACATTGGACACCATTTCTGTCCCCTCAGTGGGGCTTACAGGCAATCATTCAGTGGTATTTACTGAGTGCTTACTGTGTGCAGAGCACTATACTAAGTGCTTGGGAAAGTACAGTATGATAGAAGTTGGTAGATGCTGTCCCTGCCCATAGGGAGCTTACAGTCTACAGAGGGAGATAGGCATAAAAATAAATTAAGGATAGGAATAAAGGGAAGGATAATAGGGATGGTACTACTAATTGACTAACCAGATTACCTAAAGTTCCTGGGTTTTTGGGGGGACCCAGTTAGAGAACAGCATGGTGTAGTGGATAGAGCACAGGTCTGGGAGTCAGAAGGTCATGGGTTCTTATCCCGGCTCTGCCACTTGTCTGCTGTGTGACCTTGGGTAAGTCACTTCACTTGTCTGTGCCTCAGTTCACTCTTTTGTAAAATGGGGGTTGAGACTGTGAGCCCCATGAGGGACTGAGACTGTGTCCAACCTGATTGGCATGTATGCACCCCAGTGCTTAGTACAGTGCCTGGCACATAATAAACACTTAAAAAATATGACTATTATTATTATCAGTCCCAGAAGGCCCCAGCCACACACACTGCCATTATACTTAGGACAGTGATCTGCCGTAGAATGGGAGGAATCTAAGTGATTCATGTTGTGAAAAATGGATTCATCATGAGTGGCCTGGACTTTCAGCACTTAATGCCTTCCTCGTTGGCTACTAGCATGATGCTGTAATCCATGGACATGCTCAATTCCTAATAGCATCTGGTGAATTTAAGGGCCCATCCCTTCACATTCTAGGTGATGCTGAGAAATTTTTCCTTGGCACCCACACAGAGGTTCTCTTATAGAGATTGCATTCTTGTGAACCCTGCAGTAAAGAAAACTCATACTGTAGCAGTCACCCATTCGGGCACCATCCAAAAGCCACCTCCTCCCACATGGGCTTGGGTTGTTGGACAACACTCCCTAATTTCCCATTATCAGTCTAGGTCAAATGCATGTGGCTTTAGGGAAGAACTGAATGTGGCTCTTCTGGTTAGACTCATTAATGGGATATTTGTGAGAGTAATTCCACACGAGTTCAACCTTTCTTGCTTTGTAGTAAAAATCCCAGCAAAGACAATGGGGATGTACCTAGGAGTTCCAAAAGTTAATTTAACCCAATCCCAGAAGGTTAGTGAAGATTAATTTGTCAGTGTATTTCTGCTGAATTGAATTCAGAGATCAATATCTCAAAGGAAACATGTTACAAACAGTTTCCCGCCCCCATGCCACCAAATCTCTTATATTTCTATCTACAGCATCTCTATTTTATGAGCTTTACAATATCTTAAGGAAGAAAAATTTAAACATTAACTTGGGTCAGCAGTTTAGTACTCTTCCCTATCTAGGGAAGACCCTGTTTTATAACACAGTATGCAAGAACTAACTTGTCAAGTCTGACATCTTCCAGTGATTTAGCTGGTCCTGAAGGACTCCACACCATGCTTGTGGCTTTTTTTCAGAGCTGATGTCTCATTTATAATATGACTCTTTGGATTTGATGTTAACTCTTAGATTTTTCTGACTTTACATGGAGAGATTTTAGTCATTAATGCAGATATAGTCACTTCATCTTTTCAACCATCCGTCCTACGAGTTTATGTGACTGTAATGAATATAGGCAGATACTTTGGGCAATTTATGAAAGACTGAAGTATTATCAGCCATTTTTATGTTAGGCTGTCCAGGGCAAATTTGTTGTCATCCCTTTATGCTGCTTGTGCCTACAGCCTGTAAGATGACACCACCGTAGGCCACATGCACATGCAACCTAACCTGATGAAGGCATGCCCATTTGAACCACAGACCTCAAGCACTTCTTTCAGGGGATCTCCATCCAGATCCCACTGCTCCAGGGCTAAGTACATTCCCCTTTCTGGGCACCACTTCAGAATCATGCAGGGGATTTTCAGTGTTTAACCGCCTCCATGCCCATACCCGCCACCCCCTCTACCCTTGCACCCGGAGGTGGTTGCTTACTTGGTATACCGTCTGAAGCTAGTATTATGTGATCATCAATTGCAATTTGCATTTTCTAGTGGTTGGAAAATACCAAGTGATGTTTTTTCCCATAGCAAACCATTTTCAACCTTTTATTGTTGACTGCAGTAATATACAGCAATGTACATCAACACTGGAATATAGGCTAGTTCTCCTGCTCTGAGCACAAAAAATAACTTCAGGTTATAGTATAGGTTCAGGCATAAGAAAATCAAGCAATTCTTTTTTAAATATGACGTCCTATTAAAATTGCTGGTACATGTTATCACAAAGCAGCATGGCTTAATGGGAGTCATGGGTTCTAATCCCAACTCCGCCACTTGCCAGCTGTGTGATTTTGGGCAAGTCACTTAACCTCTCTGTGCCTCAATTACCTCATCTGTAAAATGGGGATTAAGATTGTGAGCCCCACGTAGGACAACTTGATCACCTTGTATCCCCCCAGTGTTTAGAATAGTGCTTTGCACATAGTAAGCACTTAACATATACCATGATTGTTGATAATGAACAATCTGTACTTTGATGTTTTGGGGAAAAATAGGATTTTCAGAAAGAAATATGATCAATTTAAAATCATTTGCTAATGAAAAATTTGATCGATTCTTGACTTCTAAATTCACTGAATATAGTTTCATGGCTGAATATGCTTATGAAATCTGATTTCACATTTTGGTGTAAATTCAGGCCTCCTCCCCTTTCCTGCCCCCCACCAAAAAAATAAAGTAATTAGAAAGGTAAATTGTCTTCATTTTTGGCCTTCTCACAGCAGTTCAACGGAGCATCCAGGGGCATCCAAGCCTCCGCTAAGCGCCTCTGGTATGACATCACGAATTTTGCTACGACAGCAGCTCATGCGTGAGCAGATGCAGGAGCAAGAGCGGCGTGAGCAGCAACAGAAGCAACAGGCAGCCCAGTTCATGCAACAGAGAGTACCTGTGAGTCAAACACCAGCCATTAACGTCAGTGTCCCTACTAGCCTTCCTCCTGCTACCCAGGTGCCAATGGAAGTCTTAAAGGTATGTGATCATTTCTGTTTTTCATTAACACTTCTGACTTATTTCCTTTTCCTAGGGTTGCACTTATCTAGATGTATTTCATGTAGTGGGAAACATTTTAAGGTGACATTTGTGGATGGGGAATGCAGCAAAGTGGGAATATGACATTTTGTCAGAAAAGATAAACAGACTAAATATTAGAGAAAAGCGTGAACATTTAGTGTTAAATATTGAAAAGTAGCCATTATTGGCAGTAATGGCAACTTTTCTTGGTGATAGCTAGAGGTCTGGTATATTTAAAAAAATTCCCTCTTCTCCTATCACCAAATTATTTTTATTTGGTCTTTTAATTTGGTTACTTTCATATGCAATTTATGTATTTTAAAAAATTGAAAGTAACCCCTTGACAAAATTTCCTTAGTCTTTAAACTTGGGTGAGTTTTCAACCACTGTAATCCTTTTACTCAGATGAGTTAATTGCTTTTTGTTAAACATGGAGCTGCAGGAGCTTGTTAGAGTCTTTCTATTTGGAGATATATAGCTTCCTAATTACTAGAGAAAATTGAACCAAATCTAAGAATAGACTTTGTTTCGCACATGTAGACAGTTCAGGTAGTCACATTCTGTTAATGTGAAAAGCAAATGACCCCAACTGCAAAAACAAGAAGTTATCACTATATTTGTTTTCTAGCGATTGTGTTTTGCTCCAAATTTTATTACATGCTGCCAACCAGTAAGCGAAGTAAGTTTTTATACTAGTTATCAGTTGTTGATGCTTACTATAGTCTCTATAGAAAGCAAGATTGGAAATCATTTTGGTCCACTTAAGTTTTAAAAAATCAATATTATAGAAAGCTATTCAGATCAACCTAAAACCCTGGGAATTTTTATTCTTAAGGTAATGTATATAATGTTTTTGCCATCAAGAAACTAGAATTATCATGAGCGCACAGTAAGTACTCAATAAATACTATTGATTGATTTGAAAATAAAGGAAATGGAAAAGGCATAGCTTTACACCCTGGAATCAAGATTAGAATAGATTTCTTGATTAGAAATATGGCTCTGAGCAAGTTCAAAGATATTCTATTTTGCTCAGACTGTAAAGATGAGGAAAATCTAACTTTGCAAATAAGAAGCCTCTTTGATAGATAAATAACTGAACGATATGATAGAGATAAAAAATTCAACCTTTAAAAATAGATTTAATGGTGTACTTAGTATGATTTACAGTATGACTGAATTTCTTATGGATCATTATTAATAAACAAATATTCATCCTTTTTCATAAAGGTAAGTCCTTGTGAACCAGACTCTATCGTCACCTTTTACTGATTTCGAACATTTCTTACCTCTAAGAGTGAGGTTACCTAGCACGCTTCATTAAGTTCAGAGTAATAACTCAATGTGTATTTTACTGATTGCTTTTGCCTATAGTATAAACCGAAGGTCATCTAGCATGCAGTGTGCTTATACGCACTTTAGAAGAGAGTAGATATTAGTTTCTGATGCTCAATTTTCAGCAGAAGTGAATATTTAAATATGTGGATTGAAATAGGTGCCTTTTTCTTGGCAGAGTTGCTGAAACAGATAAACATAGTGCATTATAATATTTTTTAGAAAGTGAAGCAAAAAGTTCATTATGTCCACTTGAACTTCCTGAAGGGAAGTTCAGAGGATGCGTCTAACTGTCATTTTAGAATGATTTAGTTGCACATATGCATGTCAGTTGGAGTGCCTGTGTTCAGCATTTTGGTGCCTCCTTTAAGATTCTTGAGCACTTCAAAATATAAGTTCCTTCTCAAAAATATACAAAGTTGAAATACAGAATAAATTATTTGAATTTGTAAAGCATCATTTGATTTGGATGAGACCTATATAATTAGCGATGAAAGTAAGTAAATCTTTTTTCCTATCATACTCTGTAAAATCTCAATGCAAATCCTGCAAGTGGATACGCATACAACTAAATTTGTTCATGAAATTGGAAAGAACAATCTAAGTGGATGATTGGAGAATATTTAAATTTGGTGATCATTTCGACTGGGTTTAGTGCCCTTTGATCTGAAAAAGATGAGTTGAATGTTTAAAATGTATTATGAAAGTTACACTTTCAGTATAAAACAGAGTATCAAATATAAATTATTCTTGAGTAAAGTCATATACTGGAGTATGAAAACAAAATGTATTCTCTGTTACGGTCTTAGTGTCCAGTTGTTTAATATGAATTATTTTGTGTACACATGCCAACTAAGTGATCATGTATAGTAAGCACTTTAGGAGGAAAAAATAAGGAAAAAATAGAGAAATATATTTTGCATTAAGCCTTCCTCCATTATAACATAGGTTTACTGTAACCTGTAATGACAATTCATGACAACCAAAAAGGTTTCTACCAAACAAATGTAGAGTTATTTTGCCTTATTATGAAACCGTTTCAGTGCAGAGTATTTTAAATTTTTGTCATGCATCATAGGCAAATGTCAAATTTGTTTGAACTGCATTACTTTTTAATGCTCAGTATTACCACAGAGTTTCAAATTTTTTTTTTTTTTGGCAGGGGTCAGGGGATGGGAGGGGGGAAGGAAGATCAGCTAGGACTCTAATATATCTGCTTTACAGGGGTAATATGCAAATATGTAGCGAACAGTATTTGCTATCAAATCTCCATAGAATTCTGCAGTCTTAAAATTAGTTTGATTAAAATTATGATTGGAGTAAGGACAGTATACACCAGATTACCAATATTTTGCTCTGTTTCTCCTTAACACTGAAGTATTTCACATTTATAAGGTGATTTATGTCATGATGAATTTACATCCTGCTTGTCTTTGTAGAAATTATTAAAAGAAATAATGTGCTATACACTTTTGGAGAACCATTAATAAGTGAGTAAGCTGGGTTTTAGCACTTTCAGTTGACCTTTTAAGGTCACCTATTATCTGGGATTCTACTCCTTAATGCTCTTAATAAATAAACATTTGTAAAAGGTATTATTAAAATTTTGGTGCCTTTTATATAAAATGGAATGTAAAGCAGCAAGACCAGTCAAAGCACAAGGTGAATAAAGTCAGAAAATCTGTATCTCACTCATCACTCAACTGCCATTTATGCATGAATTAAGACATAGGCCTTTAACTTTACTGTGTCCCAGTGTCTCCATAAGCAAAAAGATGTTGTTAATCCTGCACTTCAGACAAGTGTGCTTAAGGTTCCTGCATTGATTTTTATTATAAACTTCATTACTATCCCCAGTGACTTTAATACTGGGGAAATTAAGTTACTCAGTATCATAGAATTCTTTATATTGCTGCCCTTGGAAGTTAATTCTGTATATGTCATTTTCATATTATCATTTATCACTCCAGTAAAAGTCTAGTAGAGTGTAAGTGCTCAAAGAAAGCCATTCAAAACAATTTCTCCCACCTAAATATTCTGAGCAGTATTTAAGACCCACCATCTTCAAGAAGGTATTTGGATCTGATTTGTAAATTCCTTTTGAGAACTATTTCTTCCGGGGCTTTCTTCTGACGTTGTTGTAATGAGTCTTTAACATCTATTTTCCTAAATAGTCCGCCCTGATTAAGATTTCTCCTCGGTGTTAATCTTCTGGTCAAGGGCAAAGTAATTTGTGTAAGAGTCTTTTGACTAATGGCAAATCTTATACGTGACTGTAGTGTCTTGAAACTAAGGAAGGGTCACTGCACATTGCCCTATCTCCTTCATGCTCATCAGTCAGTCTCTTCTATGTCCCTTTCTCTTGATTTGATTTATTATCAAAGCACCTGGTTGATCCCTGGTCCCAGAGCACTGGGTTCAACTATATTTCTGGCATAAATTGTGTCAGGATATACACCCAATATAAAATTGTGTGTAGTTTTGAGATCTATAGATCCTGCACAGGAAAGATATTGTTTATTTTCTTTTAAAGGTTGAGTTGTGGGTGGTTCAGTCATTAAAGAAAAGTAAAAATAAAAACATGGGTATTACCACAATCGATAAAAGGTATCCTAAATTAATGTAAATACTGTAAAGATTGATTTACCTTTTTAGGGCTCAATTTCAGCATTTATAAACTAAGGAATCAGATTCTCATTTCTGATTCCTATATATACTACATGTATTTTATTGTAGCCATTATATTACAACACCTAATAGAAATTTTCTAAACAACTTTGAAGAAATGCTATTTGATTGGAGTGCTGCTCCAAAACAATACCAAGAAAACAAATGATTCTTCCGTGGCCACAAAACATTTTCTTCTTGATCACAGCCTCTTTCTCTAAGGAAAAAAAAAAAAGGGAGGCCCTCTGAGACCCAAGGTGCTGCTGAAGTGAGGAACTCAGGAAAAACGGTGGAGGAAGGGAATAGGGCTGGAAGCATGAATTTCCCATGAAAGTTTCTGAGTTTCAGATAGCCTGAACCTTTCTGATACAAGTTGTTACCTGGTGACTGGTTATTTATTTGTTATTTGATTGAGTTATTTCTGGAAGGTAAAATAATGAATAAATATGGTATTTGTTAAGCACTTACTTTTGTACCAGACACTGTATAAAACTAACTTCTTTCATTTTGAAATTTGAAGGTTTATTTCAGGGATTTTTCCATGAGAATCCCTGTCCTGCTAGCCTTCCTTCCCTCTTTACTTCCCTCTTTCTGCTGCCTTCCCTACCCCCAGCCCCTATTTGAAGCTAGGGGTATCTGAAGGTTGGGGGAGGGACGGGGGTAGGGATAGAACGCTGGGATCAAGGCTCCGGAGAGAAGGGAAGGCTCCAGAGATGATCCCTCAAGTAGACCTTGAGATTATATCTTTAAGCCCACAATGAGTTGAAAACGAAGCAGCGTGGTTCAGTGGAAAGAGCACTGGCTTGGGAGATAGAAGTCGTGAGTTCTAGTCCTGGCTCCGCCGCTTGTCAGCTGTGTGACCTTGGGCAAGTCACTTAACTTCTCTGGGCCTCAGTTCCCTCATCTGTAAAATGGGGATGAAGACTGAGCCCCACGTGGGACAAACTGATTACCTTGTATCTACTCCAGCGCTTAGAACAGTACTTGGCACACAGTAAGCGCTTAACAAATACCAACATTATTATTATTATTATTATTATTATTGTTCTTACTGCCATTTACTCACCAATGGTAACTATTTGCAAAGCTGGTCGAAACCAGCCTTCTTACGATGGAATCTTAATTCTTCTAATGCATCTGCTTAACATTCACATATATATAAAAAAATTCTAATTTGCTTCCAATTCCTTTCAGTACAGGTGTTCCCCAGGAGACAGGTGAGTTATGTTCCAATGCACTGTGGTTGTATCATGAATTGGGATTCAACATTCTCCCATAGATTTACATGCAGTTAGGTTTCACTGTGTCCAATCTGATTTCCTTGTGTCTACTCCAGTGTGTAGACAGTGCTTGGCACATAGTAAGTGATTTACAAATACCACAATTATTATTATTCCAATCCCAACCCAGGTCTAGCATGATGGCCACCCGCTCTTGGTAAATAAATATTTCTCTAAGAGTCACTTATTTTCCTTCCACCCCTTCATCCATTCCATTCTCTTGTTCTTAGAGAGTTTTCTGTCCCTCTTGCATCCTAAACCTACTCCCCACCCCCCAACCAATACTCCAACACTTTTTTTTTCCTTTGCTTGAACTTCAAACACAGTAGCAGTTGTTGCTGTAGGCAAAGTGTCCACATCAGGGCCTTTGCATTACCCCTTCCCTCTTCCTTACCCTTCATAGATTATATCCACCTCCTGACCCTTAGCCCTTTTGTGTAAAACAAGCTGAGAATAGAATAGGAAATGGGGTGGTATGATGGCATTGGCAACCACACCTGCAGCTTCAGCCGTTGCCCCGATTCGGCCTGTCCTTGCCCTGTTCCCATGGCTGGGGGCAGGGAAATGGCAAGGGTGGGCAGGGCTGCACATGAGGCCTTCACTAGGGTTAATTTTTTAAAAAGGGAAAATAGTGCTAGAGCATGAGGGTGGGGATAAGCAGGAGAGAAGCAGCTTGGCCTAGTGGATAGAACACAGGCCTGAGAATCAGAAGGACCTGAGTTCTAATCCCATCTCTGTCACTTGTCTGCTGTGTGACCTTGGGCAAGTCACTTCACTTCTCTGTGCCTCGGTTACCTCATCTGTAAAATGGGGATTAAGACTATGAGCTCCATGTGGTACATGGACTATATCCAACCTGATTAGCTTGTATCTGCCCCAGTGCTTAGTACAGTGCTTTGCACATAGTAAGCACTTAAATACCATTTTTTTAAAAAAGAGAGAGACTGAGTTCGGGATTGCAGGGTGATAGTAGGAAAACTTCTGGGAATGGAAGAAAGCAGGACAAATGTGTGAATAGGGGAGGAGAGGGCAGAGAGGGAATTGACTTGCCTATAGTGATTGAACAAAGCATCCATGGTGACACTTAATAGATGCTGGTTTAAATCAGAAAATCGTGAATGCAGCATGTGTTCTGAGGTGGCACTTACTCTGGGATGGCCATACCCATAGATTCATGCAGTACATCGTATATATTGTATGAAACTGGTGGGGAGCTCAGCGGAGTCTGGGTAAATATGGTCAGGAGAGGAAAAATTGTTGCCCACCATAAGGAAGATGGCATGACCCTTCCTTCTGCCATGTATCTTCTCAGTGGCAGAGAGATAGAATGGTTTCTATAGCTGGCTCTACTGTTGCTACAGAAATGTGCCAAGAAAGCACAGCATCCACACCTATTACAACATACTGAGTACCACCTACATCTTTCTCCCAACACACAAAGCTGTTTTCTTTCCCCATGTACACTCAAACCTTCCAAGACACATAGCTCCTTCCAGTGCACTCATCACTCACTCACAAACCTGTGCACATATACCAGATTCTCTCTCTCTCTCTCTCCTTCTCACACATACACTTACCACCTCTGTGCATACATAATCCCATGTCTACACACACAGACTTTTCCACACCCAACTCAGTATAGGTATAACACACGGACTCACATGCATGCAACCCACACTTATCATTTACATGTATGGAAATACACACAGACACAAAATCTCACCCCAGCACATGAAGGGGTATGTGCACCTCTAGAGACATAGAGAAATAGCCGTCCAAATAGAGAGTTAAACCTCTATGCAAGCACATAAATGGGAAACAGCTTGGCCTAGTGTAAAGAACACAGGACTGTGAGTTAGGAGACATATGTTCCAATCCTGGCTCTGCCGCTTGCCTGCTAAGTGACCTTGGACAATTCACTTAACTTCTCTGTGCCTCAGTTTCCTCATTTGTAAAATGGAGACTAAATTTTATTCCCTCATATTTAGTCTGTAAGCCTCATGTGGTACAGGGACTGTGTCCAAACTGATTATTTTGTATCTACCCCAGAGCTGAGTGCAGTGCTTGGCACATAGTAAGTGCTTAATTATTATTGCATAATGACATATAACACATATAAGAACAGGAGACACATTCACAGGCCTTCCAGGTAGGATACTAAAAAGTGTAATCTATTCATTTCAGAAACCTAGACATAAAGAGTTGGTGATTTTTCAAAGGACTGTATTGTACTCTCCCAAGCATTTACTACAGAGCTCTGCACACAGCAAGCCCTCAGTAAATATCATTGACTGACTCTTAATCTCTGAAGTTAGAAACAGAATACTGGATGTTTCTGCTCTAACATTTGTTTGCATTGCTGTCTTTTTATACCAGCATACATTTTAGCATAAATTTTATACCAGCATGAACTTAGTTCCTGACAAATGGAGAGTCCTCTGATTTCTCAAGTAATTTATGATCATTAGTATAAAAAGTGTGACTAAAATGGCAATTGAGATGGGCACAGAATGAGATTAGTAAACCTAAAAAGCATAAAAGCATTTAGAAATTCTAATTTTCAGTAATCCCACAAGAGATTGGACCCCATAACCTCATTAGAGAAGCAGCATGGCTTAGCAGAAAGATCATGGGCTTGAGTCAGAGGATGTGGGTTCTAATCCCGGCTCCGCCACTTGTCTGCTGTGTGATCTTGGGCAAGCCACTTCACTTCTCTGTGCCTCAGTTGCCTCATCTGTAAAATGGGGATGAAGACTGTGAGCCCCACGTGGGACAACCTGATTACCTTGTATTTATCCTGGTGCTTAGAACAGTGTTTGGCACATAGTAAGCACTTAACGAATACCATTATTATTATTATTATTATTATTAGTGCTCTCCATTTGGAGTGTCTTTAATTCTGCTTAGTCTTGGTTTGGAATCGTTACAATTTAAGAACTGGAATATAAGTGTATATGTGCGTACATAAATAATGACCAAGTTAAAATTGGCAAACTGAAGACATTCCTGCCATTCACGAGAGGCTTAAGGAATTTCTTTTTGGCTAAATAACCAATATGTAGTATTTTGTTCAGGTCTGTATGGCAGTTTCAACCTGTCCGTTGGTGACAAGATTAGTTCTTTTTCTTCCCAATCATGCTAAACTAGTAAAAATTAGATTAATAAGTACCAGGCAGGGATGTGAAACCTTGGAACATTTTCTTTAGAAATAAGAAATCTTACCTTAAGTGATTCTGTCTTCAGTGTTGGTGCCTTAATTAACCTCATGTCCTTTAACCTCCTCAGAAATAAGTAAGGGATAAATTTGGGGATCAAGACAAAAACGTACATAGACTTACCACACACCGATAAGTAATTCATCAAGGAATGTTGGTAATTAGCCCTGTCTCTTTCAGTTCTTGGTGCATTTCATAAAATTATTTGATTTAAAATAAGCCCTGCTGGTTCATTATCAAAAGTTTCAAGTCTGGAACTTGGCTCCTAAACAAAAACAATATTGTGAAGTGATTGTAATGTGCTCTGATGTTGGCATTTTTCCTTTTTCAGTTTCTGAAGGACAACCTAGAGTTCCCTACTAAATTTGTCACCTACTGCATTTTCTTTTACAACTTTCAACTTTTTCTGGATTTTTCTTTTGTTTCTCAGAGGAAGGGAAAAAAATGAAAACCATTCCCGTTCAGGAGATTTGGCCTGTGGGGTACCTGTCAAACTTTATTGGTTCAGATTGGATTGATGGAATCTAATTTGGTGTTTAGTCTGATTAGCAAGACAAATTGAGATAATACGAATTGTTTTGGGGTTTTTTTCCCCAATATTAAGCATTTTGGAAAAATTGTGACTTCGCTGAGGGAGCAGAAACACTTCCAAATACCATTCTGATCTTCCTAACATTGAAGGAAATTAATATTTCAATTTTACACTGAATTTCCAGTGTAATGCCAACTGGAGTTCCCCTGGCACATTGTGAAATTACTTTAACTTTCTTTTAACTGTTTATATCTAAAATTGTAAAGAAGGAGCTGTTTATTGTGATTCCATCCCCAGAATCAAGAAACTATAGTGAAATCATACTTAAAAATATTTGTGCTTTAAATAGTCGCTTACACTTCTTCCCATCACTAGCAACCTTCTTTATCATTTAAGTATTGTTAACCTTTTCTTTTCACCATAACCCTGCATGGATTTTTCCTCCCTCCTCTTCTCAGATCCTTCCACCTTTTATTTTTCCTGTCTTCACAACATCTGTCAAATTCATTCTGTTTACTTGAAGTCCAATTCATGGCAAAAGTGCCACTGGGTACTTGTTATTCACAAGATCCCTCTTTCTTAAAAATGATTGCATTTAAAGCATACATACTGCACATTCATGTAGCATCAGCTCATAGATGCATTAATCAGATCTATATGTTCTGCTAAAGGGCTGTGTTCTTCAGTTCTAGGTACAGGTAGTGGAAAGAGCACGGGCTTTGGAGTCAGGGCTCAAGAGTTCGAATCCCAGCTCTGCCACTTGTCGGCTGTGTGACTGTGGGCAAGTCACTTAACTACTCTGTGCCTCAGTTCCCTCATCTGTAAAATGGGGATTAAGACTGTGAGCCCCATGTGGGACAACCTGATTCCCCTATGTCTACCCCAGCGCTTAGAACAGTGCTTGGCACATAGTAAGCGCTTAACAAATACCAACATTATTATTATTAATACAAAGCACTTGAAAAATACTTGGTTGTTCTTTTAAACCATTTTACAAATGGAGAAATAAAGCCTGAGGACATTAACTCAAAATTGTGGATCAGGTTGTTGATTGATTTGAACAGAAGTGTGGACCTGTGTTAAACTGGCCATTTAAACTTTTCAGCTCAGTGACTCATATAGGAATGATGATCTTGATTCTAGCATTTCTGGCTCAAGTGTTTATCAGTCAGTTGTATTTTTTGAGTTCCTCTATGGGCAGAGCACTATACTAAGTGCTTGAGAGAGTATAATACAGCAGAATGAGCAGACACGTTCCCTGCCCATAACGGTCTTACAGTTTAGTGGCACCCAGAAAAATTGCACTGGGCCAGATCTGCCTCACTGCAGTCAGCTCACCATAAGCAGGCAAGTTTAGAGTCTCCCCGCTGCACCGCCAACCCCTAGCATAGAGAGTTCACTTTTCTTGGGAAGATAGATGTCAGTCAGGTGATATTTCATTAAGCAAGCAATGAGCACAGCTAAATATAATACTGGCAACATGTGCATGGAAATCTGAAGCACTGTAATAGTAAAGACTATGGGAAAGAGAGGGAAGGAGTGAGAGAGCCTGTTTCAGAGCCGTTATAGATTGCATCCCAGGAAAATCTGACTTTTTTTTTGTATTACAGTAGGAAAAAAATTTGGAGGGCACCAGAAAGCCACCTGCCACTTAAATGAGAAAGCAAACACCCATGTGGTATAACTTGAACTTCCAATTTGCATTTCTAAATGTGCAATGAGCAGTAAACAGAGTGCCAAACAGGGAACAGGGGAAAAAAGTACAGCTCAAGGATTGTGCCATCTACTGGTGCTGGTGTGTGTGTAAATGTTCAATGTAAATGGCCTGCTAGTTGAATGAATCAGGTCTTGCTAAATTAGTAACACTGGCATTTACTATGGTCCAAGCACTGGCTTAGTCCAGCATTTAGTATAATTGTGGTATTTCTCAAGTGCTTACTATGTTCCAGGCACTGTACTAAATGCTAGACCATTAAGCGCTAGGCTAGATAAAAAAATAGTCAGATTAGAGACAATCCCTGTCCCATTCAGGGCTCACAATCCTGTGACTGTGAGGAAGGGAGGTATTCTATCTCCATTTTACAGATGAAGAATCAGAATCATGGAGTTTTGTAAGTGACTTGTCCAAGGTCACACTGCAGGCAAGCGGCAGAGCTGGAAATCAGGCCCAGATCTCCTGACTCCCAATCCTGTGCTATTTTCAATAAGAAATACTGCTAAAAACCAGCAAATAGGAACAGAGCAGCTCCCAGTGTCATTTGTTGTTAATGTAGAGACAATTTATATGAATTACTACACTTATAATGCAATAAGTACCTTTAGCAGTCATTGTGGTATGAATTATTTCAAAGAGGATGCTTTTTTCATTAGGTTTTTATTTTTATTATAATTTTCTAAATTATTCAGCAGCAAGCCAGGTAGGGTGCGGAGGACACGGGACTGCTCTAGGGTTGGGACAGGGGAAAACCCATCCCATGCTTCTGTTGCTCCAGTTCTTCCAGGAAGCAGCCTGCTCATTCCAATCTCAGCAGCAGCAGAAGTGTCTGATCTGGTAGCCTTGTATCTACCCCAATGTGTAGAACAGAGCTTGGCACATAGAAAGCTCTTAACAAATACTATAATTATTACTCTCCACTCTGCAGTGGTGATTTTTAAATGCTTTGCTCCCCCAGCCTGTTTACTGCCCCTTTTCCCTCATCTCGCAGCACCGATTCACTTACACTGTAGTTTTAGATCAATCAATCATGTTTGATTGCTTACTATGTGGAGAAAAGTTAAGTATTTTTACTTTCATCCCTAAAGAAAACCTCGCATTTTAGTACTTAAAACCAATTTTTCTGACATTCCGCGCTATGTCAGGTTAGGGTCACGTCAGAGGATCATTCACCATTCAGCCATTGTGTTTTAACCAAAGCACTCATTCTAATAATAATAACAATAATAATAATAATAATAATAATTGTGGTATTTCTCAAGTGCTTACTATGTTCCAGGCACTGTACTAAATGCTGGGATAAATATAAGATCATTTGGTTGGACACAGTCCAAGTCCCACATAGGGCCCACAGTCTCCATCCCCATTTTCCAGATGAGGGAATTGAGGCACAGAGAAGTTAAATCACTGGCCCAAGGTCACAGAGCAGACAATTCTGGAAGAATTACTCATTGTGGGCTGGGAAAGTGTTTACCAACTCTATTGTATTGTACTCTTCCGAGGCTTAGAACAGTGCTCTTCAAATAGTAAATGCTCAGTACGTACCATTGATGATGATACCCACTGCACTGGGAAACGGGGATTGAGAGAAGTTACCAAACAATTTGATGGACAGAGGTAAAAGTTCCTCTAACAATGATTTTGTGTGTTTAATGAAGTTGGCCAAATTTTTTTTGAGTTCTCTATTTTGGAATAAGTAAATTGTCCAAGAACACCCTTAACAGCGCCCTTCAAGTGCCAACTCTAGCACTTTAGTAGGTTTTGTCCAATCCATATTTAAGCAGACTAAAGAAGACCAGAGGGCTGAAAGTATCATTTCCACTCAGCAACTTATTTTTAGAACTGTACCAAATTGTTGGGTTTTTTCTATTTAAGTTGACCTAGGTTCACATATCTTAGTTTTATTTATTGCCAGACTCAAAGTCAGCGTTCATTCATGCCAGGAAATCATTCTGTTTTTTTCCTCACACAGAATCATGTTAAGTGAGGCAATTTTCTGATTCCTGTTTACATTGAAAACTTTGAAGTTTTCTGCCATTGTACTGAAATGGGCATTTATGTAAGTCAAGCCTGCTTATATTTGTTATAGAGAATCAATAGTCAGACTTATTGTTTCAGATTTTGTGAGGTGTGATACCTTAGTTTTACTCCAGAATATTTTGAAATATGCTTTCTTTCAAATAAAACACAGTAGTAGGATACACTATCCTATGAAGAAGCAATATAATTTAGATTTACTGGTCCTAAGCTTCAAAAATCACATCGATTCACATATGTACCCAAACCTATATACTGTGCCTTACATACCAGTGAAGCGAGATTTTGTTTGTTAAATGTTAAATTTTGGTATAGCGTTTCCAGATTACGTAATCACATATCAGTGCATCAGTAACTTTAACCTACTCATTCTGATTGGGAAGAAATAGCTCTTTAGGAGGAAACCCTCCATTTTTCCAAGTTTTTTTTAAGATTTCTGGTTTTGAAATAGTTCTTATCCTCACTGGCAGAAACAGCTTATCTCTTTGGAGCCCATGGAATGCTAAAATCTGTCCTTTCAGCAAAATCAGGCACTAGCTGGCTCATCTGACATTGAAGTGTTGTTCTGTTGAGGTTACTGTAGTCCCAGCAATGTCTTTAAAAACAAGAGTATTGACATTAACAGAAACACTTTTTTAAAAAAATATGGCTTTTCTGCCTGGAAGCTGTATTCATTGCATGCTGCTGAGCAACTCTCCTCCTCTCCTTTCTTCCCATTGAAAAGCAATAATCACTTAAAGAAATTGCAAATTGAGTCTCCTAGACACATAAACCTTAAAGTGCCTGCGAATGAGCAGAAAGCACCAAAAGTACTATAATTTATGTCATACTTTGTGTTTTTTGTTCTCTTCCTTAGCCTATTTCAGATGTGCAAGTCGTTGATTTCGAGCATGGGGGGATGCTTGGAGTGTGGTTATGGGGACTTTGAGGAGATAAGGAGGGGAAGGATGAGGGGGGAGGAAACTGATGATGAGGGAAGGCATTTAAGGGTGAAGGGGAGCTTGAGAGGCTGGACAAGGGAGCTAGAGGAGGGATGAGCAGATATGCATGCACACAGGCCATTTCTCCGATAATGTGGCACGCTTAGTTTCAGTGGGCTCCCTTGGTCAGTCTTAATCGTGTTCTAGCCAATATATGCATATTGAAAACATGAGCATGGCAGAACTGGTTGTATTTATTTCCAGGTACCTTGCTGGTATTCTCTTTATCGACCATGCAAGTATATTGACTATCCGAAAACTAAATTCAAAACTTAAGGATAGTTGATGAGGAATAATAAGATATTGTTTTTGAGACGCAGCATGGCCTAGTGGGTAGAGCACGGGCCTGCGAGTCAGAGGATCTGGGTTCTAGTTCCGGCTCCGCCCCTTGTCTGCTGTGTGACCTTAGGCAAGTCACTTAAATTCTTTGGGCCCCAGTTACCTCATCTGAGAAATTGGGATTAAGACTGCGAGCCCTATGTGGGACATGGACTGTGTCCAACTTGATTAGCTTGATCTACCTCAGCTCTTAGTACAGTGCCTGGCACATAGTAAGCAATGAACAAATACCATTAAAAAATATTTTGTATAGAATTAGTCAGTGGTGGTGAACACTTACTGTGTGCAGAGTGCTGTATTAAGTACTTAAGAGAGTGCGGTAGATTTAGTAGACACAGTCCCTGCCTTTGAGGAAATTATAGTCTGGTGGAGGAGACAGACATTGAAATAAATTATAGGTGGAGAAAATGGCCAGTACCATCTCTTAATGGTTTCGTTCATCTGAGAAAAAGGATAGTGCAAGTTTATTGCAGCTTATGTTCAGTATTCATTTAAGTCTTATATTCCTAAAGGCCAAGTTTTTTGACATTCAGGAGGACTGCAAATGCCACACATTAGCTAGGGCACAGTAGCAATTTGTCTGACAACTTAATTTTCTATTGTACATGGAAATACTGTACTGAATATAGTTCATTATATGCTAAAGGATATGTTTTTAGTGAAAGACAGCAGCCATTCAGTTAAAAATTCTGCATGTCTTTCAGTGTACCAATTGATAAAATTTAGATAAGAGATACTTATCAGGAAAAATTGTGAATTCTCTTGGTTATCTTGGTGTTTTCCTAATCTCTACTCTTCTTGGTACAACTGCTCTCAATTTCTGTTATTTCCCCTTTTCCTGTATCTCCTGGAGTTGGTTTCCCCTTTGGTTTCTTTCCTTTCAAGTCTTAGTTTCTTAAAACTTTCCACACCATCTTCATAATGCCACATTGATTTATACATCTTCGTAGTCCTGCAACTAATATTATTTGCTTACTACTTATAAGATTTAAATCTTTGTTATCCTTTTTCTAAGATAAATTATGAAGTGAAATAAGCCACTCATACTTACTATCAAGACTACGTTGAAAAAAGCAGCATGGCCTGATGGATAGAGCATGGGACCTGGGATCTAATTCGGGCTCCGCCACTTTTCTTCCTGTGTGACCGTGAGCCCCATATTGGATATGGACTGTGTCAAATCAGATTAGCTTGTATCTACCCCAGAGCTTAATAGAGTGCCCAGCACATAGTAAGCACTTTACAAATGCCATTAAAAAAAAATTCAGATAGTTGCTCACATTTGAAAATAACAGTTAAGTGTCACCTTGTATTTTGTGTTGGGTTTTTTTTTTTGCTGTTGTTTAATAATGTACAAATGAGCTACACAGACTGGATTTGTAGTATTTCATTTTTGTATTCCCATCAAAATGTGAGGAAACACTGCTGTCCTGAGAATGGGAGAACCTGGACTTCTCACGATTGATTATGTGATGAGGGCAAGTCACCTAACTTCTCTGTACCTCTGCTTTCCCAGTTGCAGCATGGAGAAGTAGTGTGGCCTCATGGAAAGAGCATGGGCCTGGGAGCCATAGGACCTGGGTTCTAATCCTGGCTCTGCCACATATCTGCTATGTGACCTTGGGCAAGTCATTTAACTTCTCTGGGCCTCAGTTACCTCATCTGTAAAATGAGGAGTAAATCTCTGAGACCCATATGGGACATGGACTGTATCCAACCTGATGATCTTGTATCTACCCCAATGCTTAGTACAGTGCCTGGCACATAATAAGTGCTTAATGAAGACTATAAAACATTTGCAAAATTGAATAAAAATACAAAACCTTGTCATAGTGCCCATATAGACTCAGGTCAATAAGCCCATTGGCCGTGACAGGCTGGACCTCCCAAACACTCATCCAGGTTGGGCCAGACTTGACTCCTTCCATTGTTCCTGTGCTTTTCTTTAGACTGGGGTTTAGCCTGGGTGTGGAGAGGAAAACTAAAAGGGACAGTGCTGCTCCACGGTATACTGCATAGAGAACTGAAATTGATGGAAAGAACAAATTAAACTATTTAAAGGCTAACCATATAATAATAATGATAATAATGGCATTTAAGTGCTTAGTATGTGCCAATTTAGCAATGGGATAGATGAATCAATAAATGATTTATTGATTTCCTATTGTGTGCAGAGCACTATACTAAATGCTTGGGAAAGTGCAATATAACAGAGTTGGTAGACATGTTCCCTGTTCCTAGTTAATCAGGTCTGTGTGTACGCAGTCCTTGCCTCACGTTGAACTTACAGTCTGAGTGGGAGGCCGTAGGATGTAATCTCCAGTTCACAGATGGGGAAACTGAGAATCAGAGAAGTTAAGTGATTTGGCCCTGGTCACTTAGCAGGCAAATGTAGAGGTGGTATTAGAACCCAGTTTTTCTGATTCGCAGGCCTGTGATCTTTCCACTAGGCCTGGCCTATCTGACAAGTTAATAAAGGTCCAAGCTCTGATGTAGAGGTGACTTTGGAACAGTTTAATGGTTTTGACTTGCCTCTCTGTGTTTCCTCATACCACAACTCCCTTTGTAACTCTCCACACACCCTCATCAGTAGTAAAATCAATGATATTTTTTGAGTCCTCACTCTGTGCAGGGCACTGTATTGATTGGGAAAGTACAATATAATAGGGTAGGTAGACATGATCCCTGCCCACAATTAACTTACAGTCTACAAGGGGAGACAGTAAAATAAATTACAGATGGGGAAGTAGTAAAGTATAAGGATGTGTATGTAAGTGCTGTGGGGCTGGGGTGAGTATCCAATTGCCAAATGCATAGGCAACATAGAGAGCAAGGTGGATAGGTGAGTTTACTGAACATTCAATTAACTCTCATCTCCTCATCTGTTCCTCTTTCCCTCATACTGACTTGGTAATTAATGCTTTAGGTCCATGTGAATAAAGGTGTAAAATTATCTGAAAAGGGGATTTGTTCTCATCTCCAAAAGCTTTTGCTGTGTCTATCATGAACGCATCATGATGGTTTCATTAAGCAACATTAGCTGACACTTGAAGAATCAATGACCTTTCCAAATTAGAGCTGACAAAGACTGGCGGAAAAGAAAAAGTGAAGAGGTTGAGTAAACCTCCTCTCCCAGACATCAAATAAAAGCTGTTTTTTGGAACAAATGGTTTTATTTGTTCACAAAAGAATAGTTTGTAAAAAGGTTTATTTTTATGTTGCTTTCCTCATTCTTAGAATTAATAACCATCTGAAGTAGTTTATTCACTTTGTTACTGGTAGAGGATTTAGACTTGAAAAGTGTGTTTCCAAATGCTAGTTGGAAAGTTGTTTTGTTTTTTTTTTGACCAACAAAAGAACAATAACAAAGAGTAAGTTTTGGGGATACAAGTTTGGGATTTCAAAAAAAGAGAAACCTGAAGAAACAACCTTATACTATAATACTTATATCTATATATTATCATCTTATTTTTCCAGGGACAAGTGTTTTTCTTTCTGGGTTAACTGGCCATTGTAGGAACCAAGGCATGGCACTTAAAAATTTATTTAATCTGATTGTTATTTATTAGAACATTGTTTTTTTTTCTGACTGATTATATTTTTGAACATAGGTGATCTTCTGTCATGTGATTAACAGAGCTAGGTTTAATTAAAAGAATGCAGAGAATGTTTTCATTCTGGCTCCTCTTTTTGGGCTCTTCATTATTGTGTGTAATATTTTCTGACATTCTTCAACAGTCTTGATTCTATATTGCAGACTTAAAGTTAGAGGCTTGGATTCCAGTATTTATTTCGCCATTGATTTGTTTGCCTTTAGCTCTGCCATTTCCCGATTTGATTTCTCCATCTGTGAAATAGGAAAATATAATACCTCACTTTCCCTATCTCCCTGTGGTAGTGGGATAATCTTTGTTAAAACACAAGCCATCACAGATGAAGGAAGACGCTTGAAGAATGTTGAAGGGAAAAGGACGTATGAGGTGGAATAGTTGATAAAGTTATCCTTAAATTCAAAGATGACAACTGCCCACAATCATATTGCTTCCATGTGTGTAGGTCTTGGAGAGAATCTATTGTATGCTTTCACATTGTGCCCATGAAAAAGAAGTAGTTCACCTTTTCTACCCCTTTGTCATTTGGATAAGCATTGCTCAGACACCAGTAGTTAAGAGGGGAAAAGGTAGTACTTTCCTCCTGAAGAAAATGGGCTTGAGTTTTTTACGTTAACAGCAATAAGGTTGCTCTGAGCTCTCCACACTTTCTCACCTGGTCCTCCGCTGCTCAGTGCCATATATTGTGAAGCAGTGATAGGGAGAACAGGTGCAGTCTGTGGTCACAGACTAGAATGTGCCCAAGCCCTCAGCAGTAGACACCACTGTGCCCTCACTCACTGATAAGCCATTGTTGAGTGTGATGCTCAGAGAGCCTTAGTAAGGGTTGGGAGGTGGAGAGGTTCTTTTTCACTTTTCTGTGAAAAGCAGGGGGAAAGCAAGAAATAAGAAACAGAAAGACAAAAAACAACAGCCACATTGAAAAAGGTCCTCACCACAACTGGACAGACCGGCTCCCGAAAGCAGCAGGAGCACCAAAGTAGAGCATATGTAGGCAAGAGAAATTGTTTTTGAGAGCAGCCCACCATCACCAGATGTCTATCTCTCAGCAGATCCCAACAATTGTTTGATGGCAAAACCCCTCCCTGTCAGCTACTACTCCAATAAGGAAAACCTTCCAATCAGAAGGGGTATGATGTGGAAGTGGCATTTGTGGAGGATTAAGGAGGGGGAAAGAAAAAGTTAAAATAATAGGAGCCCAAGTCCTTCACTACATCCAGGAAGCCAGAAGCAAGGGAACTCCACATGCCCAGAAGCTCCCTTTTCTGGGTCATGCTCATGGAAGGACACAAAAAGGAGAAATGACTTATCTGGCTTTCTGACTACCTACTGCCTGAGTCCACTTTATACACTACTGTTGAGTGAGACTCTCACAACTAATGTACAAAGTATTGACAATGGAAATGGGTTCAGTAATGAAAATACCAACTTTTATGGAGAATGAAAGAAAAATAAAATTAAAATATGTGAAATCTGTGTGTGCATCAGTGCAGGCAAAACTTCACCCTTGTCTCCATATGGGGCAGGAAAACAATGGCTGCCCCATTAAGGTCCCTTTCCCCAGCTAAGTCGGTGGAAGAACATGGACAGTGAAGAAAAAAGAGAGAGAAGTGTCTTACCCTACTTCTGTCAATCAATTGAAGGTATTTTTTGAAAGGTATTATGTGCAGAGCACTGTACTAAGCATTTTGGAGAGTACAATACAGAGTTGGTGGGCAACTTCTCTGCTTTCAATGAGCTTACAGTCTAGAGGGAGGCAGACATTAATATAAATGATTTATAGATATGTACATAAGTGCTCTGTTGCTGAGGGTGGAGTGAATACCAAATGCCTACAGGGCATAGATGATGCAGAAGGGAGCCCGAAGCTGGGGGAAAAGAGGGCTTGAGTGGGGAAGGCCTCTTGGAGGAGAGGTGACCTTCAGGTTTTGAAGGTGGGGAGAGTGATGGTCTGGAGTATACGGAGGGGGAGAGAGTTCCAGGCCAGAGGGAGAACATGGGAAAGGGGTTGGGAGTGAGATAGACAAGATTGAAGCACAGTGAGCAAGTTGGGTGCCAGAGGAGCAAAGTGTGCAGGTTGGGCTATAGTAATAATAATGTTGGTATTTGTTAAGCGCTTACTATGTGCAGAGCACTGTTCTAAGCGCTGGGGTAGACACAGGGGAATCAGGTTGTCCCACATGGGGCTCACAGTCTTAATCCCCATTTTACAGTTGAGGGAAATGAGGCACAGAGAAGTTAAGTGACTTGCCCACAGTCACACAGCTGACAAGTGGCAGAGCTGGGATTCGAACTTATGACCTCTGACTCCAAAGCCCATGCTCTTTCCACTGAGCCACACTGCTTCTCTAAGGAGTAGGAGCCCTTGGTTGTCTCATGGAAACTGAGTTGATGAGAACAGTAATAATTCAGTTGAGGGTGCCCAGGGATGTGCTTTGCTGCGATACAGTAATAAAATAATTGATATAAATGTTAGGGATGGGACAATATGAAGTGGAATTTGGAAGCAGTTATTTTAGTAGAACACAAAGTTGAAAGGTGATTTTGATAAGCAGTCTCAGAGTAAAGATTGTCTACGTTTGATTCAGGAAGGAAATTGAGATATTGAAACAGTACTGTAATCTTATTAATCTATCTAGATAAATCCTTAGGTATAGTTGAGATAGTTGAGAAGCAGTATGGTCTAGTGGAAAGAGCGTAAACCTGGCAGTCAGAAAACCTGGATTATAATCCCAGCTCTGCTACTTAACACCTCTATGACCTTTGGCAAGTTACTTAACTTTCTGAGCCTCCATTTCCCCCCATTAAATATCCATTCTCCCTCCTACTTAGACTGTGAGCAATATGTGGGACAGGGACTGTTTCTGACATGATTATCTTGTATCTACCCCAGCTCTTATTATGGTGCTTGGCACATAGTAAGTGCTTAATAAGTATTATTATGATGATTATTATTGTCTATATTGGGAATCCATAGGTGAAACAACATTTTGGCAAGAGAGAGGAAGTAAAACATTTACCTGGAATGTTTTGACAGAGGCTGAGTGCGGATGTAGGTAGAACCTGAATTACTCTAAATACGGCTTAATGAATAATAACATGATGCAGTGATTTAGGTGTGAAAAGTATGGACATAATAATGACAAGTTCATGAATGCCATCCCTCTAGACCATAAGCTTGTTGTGGGTAGGGAATGTGTCTGTTGTATTGTTGTGTTGTACTTTCCCAAGCGCTTACTCTGCACACAGTAAGCGCTCAGTAAATACGATTGAATGAATGCCCTTCACACAGTAAGTGCTCAGTAAATATGATTGATCCAGTTACGGTGCAGAAAGAAGCATCAGTTTGATGTGATCTATTTCATATGCTTGTCATTTGCATAAGAACAGGTTACATCAGACTCAATTGGTGGTATTATCCTTAACTCATCTCTCTCATTCTACCCACATATTCAATCTATAACTAATAAATAATTGTGGTTCTTGTTAAGCACTTACTGTGTGCCAAGCACTATTCTAAGTGCTGGGGTAGACACAAGTTAATCATGTTGGACACAGTCCCTGTCCTACTTGGGGCTCACACTCAGAGCCCCATCAGAGTGGAACCCTGCCAAGGGTCCAGAGGACCTAGTGGAAGAATACTCTTCAAAATGAATAATAATGATAATAATGGTACTTGTTAAGAGCTTAGTATGTACCGAGCACTTTTCTAAGCACTGGGGTAGATACAATTTAATCAGGTTGGACACAGTCCCTGTTCCACATGGGGCTCACACTCTTAATCCCTATTTTACAGATGAGGTAATTGATGCACAGAGAAGTGAAGTGAGTTGCCCAAGGTGACACAGCAGACATGGAGTGGAGCCGGGATTAGAACCAAGGTCCTTCTGTCTCCCAGGTCCGTGCTCTATCCATTGAGCCTCGCTGCTTCTCTAATGAAGAACAAAGGAATAGGAGTGGGCCATTTGGAAATGGAAGGTTGGAGGGAGAAGAATTCAAAAGAGGGGAGTCAGGGGTAGGAAAAGACAGAAAACATTAAGCAGGAAAATTAGAGCTTTAGTGGTTTTGGGAATATTGTTTCTACCCGCTAATGTATCCTGAGCCACTAAATAGGCCCAAGAGAAGGTCCTCCAGCTGAGATTAAAGTAAAAAAGATGATGACAAGGAAGTGCTCAGCAAAGAAGCTTGGAGAAAAGCATGATAAATTATCAGAGGAGAGGGGAGGAAGAAAAGGTGGCAAATTCATTCAGTCATTCATTGAGTGCTTACTGTGTGCAGAGCACTGTACTAAGCACCAGCAAGAGTACAATATAACAATAAATAGACACATTCCCTGCCCACAAGAAGCTGGCAAATGAAAAAAATAAGTTGAAATTTTTTGGGAAAATGTTATCAAATCAGTAATACAATAAAGGATCATACAATCAGTCAGTCATATTTATTGAGTGCCTACTGTGTGCCGAGCACTGTACTAAGCACTTGGCAGAGTATAATATGATAGAGTTGGTAGACATAGTCCCTGCCCACAATCAACTCTAGAGGGGGAGACAGATATTAATATAAATAAATCAAAAATAATAATGATATTTGTTAAGCACTTACTCTGTGCCAATGTACATAATTACTGTGGGGCTGTGCCAATGTACATAATTACTGTGGGGCTGAGAGGTGAATTGGAGCAAATCAGGGTGATGCAGAAAAGAGTGGGAAAAGAGAAAATGAGAACTTTAGTCAGGGAAGACTTCTGGAGGAGATGTGCCTTCAGTAAGGCTTTGAAGGTGAACTTTTTGTAGAAAAATCATCGGGGCAGCAGAGTGAAGAATGGACTGGACTGCAGAGAGACAGGAGGTAAGGAGGATGGAGAGGAGGGGAGGATTTTAGCTATTTTGTGAAGGTTGAACCAACAGGATTTACAGCATGGCTTAGTGGATAGAGTATAGGCGTGCGAGTCAGAAGGATGTGGGTTCTATTCCCAGATCCATCACATTCATTCATTCAGTCATATTTATTGAGCGCTTACTGTGTGCAGAGCACTGTACTAAGCGCTTGACTAAAGGCAAGTCACTTAACTTCTTTAGGCCTCAGTTACCTCTTCTGTAAAATGGGGACAAGAGTGTGAGCCCCAAGTAGGACAGGGACTGTGTCCAACATGATTAAGTTGTGTCTACCCCAGCACTTAGAACAGTGCTTGGCACATAGTAAGTGCTTAACAAGAACCACAATTATTTATTAGTTACAGATTGAATATGTGGGTAGAATGAGAGAGATGAGTTAAGGATAATGCCAAAGTTACAGCCTTGTGAGATGGGAAGGTTTCTAGACTGTGAGCCTGTTTTTGGGTAGGGATTGTCTTTATTTGTTGCTCAATTGTACTTTCCAAGTGCTTAGTACAGTGCTCTGTACACAGTAAGCACTCAGTAAATACGATTGAATGAATGGTACTTGTTAAGCGCTTACTGTGTGCCAAGCACTGTTTTAAGGACTGGGGTAGATACAAACTAACCATGTTGGACGCAGTCTATGTCCCACGTGGAGCTCACACTCTTAATCCCCATTTTACAGATGAGGTAAATGAGGCCCAGAGAAGTTAAATGACTTGCCCAAGGTCACCCAGCAGACATGTGATGGAACTGGGATTAGAACCCAGATCCTTCTGACTCCCAGGTCTGTGCTCTATCCATTAAGCCACACTGCTGAATGTGCGTGAGTGGCACTGTAAACTCCCCCTAGTCTGTAAGCTACTTGTGGGCAGAGAAGATATCTACTAACTCTGTTGCATCGTACTTTCCCAAGCGCCTTATACAGTGCTCTGCACACATCCCTCAGTAATTGTCATTCATTGGTTGCTCAAGGCTTTAGAACTTTAATCATATCCTCTCTACAGGTTCTTAGTCCTTAAACCTGTGGAGTGAGGCTCATCTGTTGTTCCGACCAGGAAACGCCATCATCATCTTTAAAAACAAAGAACAACTCTATGTATTCATATACAGACACATATATAATCAAAGAAAGATCTTTGAGATTGTATTTTGAAGATATATATTATTTGTATGTATATATCAATATTGAGCATCCTTGGGATAGGGAGAAGTAAAGATTAGAAAGTATCCACACCCCTTAATAAAGAGTAAAGATAGTTATTGTGAAGAATATAAAATGCTTTAAACTTCTCCTTAGTCATTGCTTCACTGTGCCTGCATGTTACATGTCCCCAGAGTTTTAAAATATGCAACTCATGTAGTTTTGTCGATAATCCCTGAATTGAATCTCTCTAAATTTAAATCTTGGATTCAAGTTTAGGGCTTAAATATAATCAGATTTGTGACATTTGATAATTGCTAAATTTTTCCCATTTTTATGCCAGACAATTCAGTAAGTTTCCATAAATATTCTGTTTTTTGCCCTGTGTATTTGAAGGGTTAAATTACCAGTGCTTGGACTAAGCATGGTTTAAAATAGATTCTTTTGAAAAACTAGCCTGGAGGTCAGAATTTTCTTATGACGCTAGTTTGATCTTCTGACAAAAATACCACTTTTAATTACTGTGCAACACTTGTAACCTTTAGATCACTGACATGATTGTATACTCCATTCTTTGTATTTTGTGAGTGTGCCTTTCTTTTCAGTTCCGGGGTTCACGGTTTTTATTTGAGATTAATTCAGGGTCTTTTAAAGGACTCCCTAAACCTTCTTAAAAAAAAAAACCCAACAAAGTCTGTTTTGTAATTTGCAAAATAAAATCATTGTGTTTACTCTCCAAACCTCAGACTAAGGAGTTGGGAAAGGGAGGGAGTAATAAGATTACTGTACTGCATTGTTTGCATATAAACTGCTACACCAAATGCAATTAAGAAAAGCCATAGGCAACAGTGTCTGATTTTAAAATAATTAAGGTTTAGGATTTCTCTTAGCATCCTGTAATGGGGCGTTCTATTTGCACTTCTTGATCCAGCCAGATGTATAACTTTGGAAGTGAAAACTGACTATTATTCTAAAAACAGTATGAACACACATTGCAGCACCCTTATAACTTTGCCTTAAAGAGATTTTTTTTTGTTTTTGTTTCTAATGGTATTTAAGCACTTACTGTGTGCCAGGCACTGTTCTTAGTGCTGAGGCAGATACAAACTAATCAGGTTGGACACATTCCATTTTGCACATGAGGCTCACAGTCTTCATCACCATTTTAAAGATGAGGGAACTGAGGCACAGAGGAGTGAAGTGACTTGCCCAAGGACACAGAGCAGACATTTGGCAGAGCCGGGATTAGAACTCAGGGCTTCTGACTTCCAGGTCCTTGTGCTTTCCACTAGGTCATGCTACTTCTCTATCATTGGTATTTATTGAATACTTTCATTCATTCAGTTGTATTTATTGAGCACTTACTGTGTGTAGAGCACTTTACTAAGTGCTTGGAATGTACAATTCGGCAACAGATAGAGTCAATCCCTGCCCACCAATGGGCTCCCAGTCTAAAAGGGCGAGACAGACTGAAAAAGAAGACAAGTAGTCAGGCATCAATACCATCAAAATAGATAAATAGAATCATAGATATATGCACATCATTAATAAAAAAGCATAACAAATAATATATACAAATATACACAAGTGCTGTGGGGAAAGAAAGGGGGTAGAGCAGGGGGAGGGAGTAGGGGGAATGGAGAGGGGAAGAGGGGCAGAGGGAAAGGGAGGGCTCACTCTGGGAAGGCCTCCTGGAGGAATAAGAATATTTACTGTGTGCAGCGCACTGTACTAAGTGCTTGCGGGGTGAGCACAATACAACAGAGTTCAAGAGGAAGATATGTCCCATGCAAATAAGGAGCTTAGTAGCGTGGCTCAGTGGAAAGAGCCCGGGCTTGGGAGTCAGAGGTCATGGGTTCGAATCCAGGTTCTGCCACTTGGCAGCTGTGTGACTTTGGGCAAGTCACTTTACTTCTCTGTGCCTCAGTTACCTCATCTGGAAAATGGGGATGAAGACTGTGAGCCTTATGTGGGACAACCTGATTACCCTGTATACTCCAGGGCTTAGAACAGTGCTCTGCACATAGTAAGCGTTTAACAAATACCAACATTATTATTATTATTTAGAGGAGGAAACAGACATTAAAATAAATTACAGATATGTAGAAAGATTATGGTTATTCTGGGCAGGGAGAAGGAGTAACAGAGATGAGGGCTTAGTTGGGGAAGGCCCCTTGGAGGAGATGTAGTTTTAATAAGGTGGGTAGAGTGGTGGTTTTCTGTATATGAAGGGGGAGGGAGTTCCAGGCCAGAAGGAGGACATGGACAAAGGTTCAGCGAAGGCAGATGAGATTGAGGTACAGTGAGCAGGTTGGCGTTAGAGGAGAGAAGTATGCAGACCAGCTTGAAGCAGGAAATCAGTGAGATCGGATAGGGGGTGAGCTGATTGAGTGCTTTAAAGCCAGCAGTAAACAGTTTCTGTTTGATGCGGAGGTGGATGGGCAACCACTGGAGGTTCTTGAGGACTGGGGAGGCATGGACTAAAAATTTTTCTAAAAAAAACAATCTGAGCAATGGACTGAAGTAAGGACTAGAGTGGGGACATATAGGAGGCAGGGAGGTCTGCAAGGAGACTGATGAGTAGTCAAAGTGGGATACAGTATATACTTGGATACTCCCTTTCTTCTCCTTATTTTCCCTCTGCTAGACTGTAAGCCTCTTTAATGCAGGAATCATCTTTATTAATTCTATCGTATTCCCCAAAGTGCTTAATACATATTAGGCACTCAATAAATACTTCTGATTGATTGTTCTCAACTCTTCCACCCGCACCTCCCCCAAACCATTGTTCAGACCATTCGGCTGATCTGGTGTATCCTCCCCCACTCAGTAGTAATAAGAGCATTTCTTGTTCCCACTTGGTGCAATGCATTATACTATGCACTTGGAAAGTACAGAATAAAAAAGTGATACATTCCCTGTCCATAGAGGGCTTGTACTCCAACGGGTTAGACAAACAAAATATTTACAACTAGAGTAGTCAAAATAAATACTTGAGTACACATCTATACATGAGTGCTAAGGAGGGTGTACATCAGAGTTGGCTGAAGGGATGATGTGAATTATTGTGCTGGGAAATTAATTTGAGAGAGCTTTTTGGTGGAGGTGGGGATTTTAGGAGAGCTTTGAATGTGAGAAGTGCTTTTGTTCTATCTGATATGGGTAGAGAGGGGGTTCCTAGAAGTGTTAAGTGTTTACTGTGTGCAGGGCACTATACTAAGAATACACAGGTGGAAACAATGTGAGCGAGCAGATGGAAGCAGGAGAGTTAAGAGTGAGGTAGATTGATTTAGGAAGAATGCAGACAGAAAGAGAGGAGAAGTAATAGTATTTATTAAGCACTTTATGCAAATCATTTAACTAAACAATCACTAGACTGTAAGCTCTTTAGGGGAAGGGATAATGTCTACCAACTCTTGTACTCACTCACTCAGTACATTTCTCTGTGCACAGTAAGTGCACCATAAATACCATTGATCGATTGATCTGGGAAAGAATACACAGTTGAGAAATAGACCAGGTTCATGTTCTTCAGGGGGTTCACATTCCTAAGAATAAAGGGGGAAAGGGGACTGATGATAAGCACTCTGAAGAAAATAAGCAATAAGAACACAAAAATAATACAAAACATGGGGATGGGGAAAAGAGTTTCAGCTCCCGGCAGCTCAGTTCAACAGTCAATGCCACAGCTGCAGCTTTTCTCATGTTCTGCATTTTGTGGAGGCAGTATGCTGCTCCCATTTCTGTCTTTCCCATCAAGATGGAGCAAAGCACTTCAGGATCGAGATCCTAGGATGAGACCACTGGGTGAATTGACTATTCAATATTGTTGAATAGTCAATCAATTTATGTTTACTATCTTCCTGCATAGATTGTAAGCTTTTAAAGGAAGAGGATCATACCCTTTACTACTTTTGTGTGTTTCTCAAGTCTGCCCAGTACTCAGTGCACAGTACGTAGTTAATGAATACTGGTGAAATGAATTTCTCTTTAGAAATGGAATTTGAACATGCCAGCTCATTTTGTGAAATCATGACTTCATGAAATAATCACAATTTACACTTTCCATTTTTGCTGTCTGTGATCTAATTAAGGACAGAGGTCTCAGGTAAAAGCCTTCATCTTTCCCTTTTTTTTTTTACTTAATTTTAACAGATTTGCTTCCATTTTGAGGATGGAATATTCACATCTTTTGGTTATTTTCTTTTCTGCTGCATTCATTAGTAGCACCATCCGATGGCAGGGGAAGGAGGGTGAAAAGATAAAACTCCAGTTAATTCTCAGATAAGTTCTACATCGGATTTCATTCATTCATTCAATAGTATTTATTGAGTGCTTACTATGTGCAGAGCACTGTGCTAAGCACCTGGAATGTACAAGTTGGCAACAGATAGAGACAGTCCCTGCCCTTTGACAGACTTATACTCTAATCGGGGGAGACAGGCAGACAAGAACAATGGCAATAAATAGAGTCAAGGGGAAGAACATCTCATAAAAACAATGGCAAATGAATAGAATCAGGGTAATGTACATCTCATTAAACAAAATAAACAAGATAAATAGGGGAATGAAGAAGATATATACAGTTGAGCGGATGAGTACAGTGCTGAGGGGGTGGGATGGGAGGGTGGAGGAGGAGAGGGAAAGGGGGAACAAGAGGGTTTAGCTGCAGAGAGGTGAAGGGAGGTAGAGGGAGCAGAGGGAAAAAGGGGGGAGCTCAATCTGGGAAGGCCTCTTGGAGGAGGTGAGCTTTAAGTAGGGATTTGAAGAGGGGAAGAGAATTAGATTGTTGGAGGTGAGGAGGGAGGGCATTCCAGGACCGCGGGAGGATGTGGCCCAGGGGTCGACGGCGGGATAGGCGAGACCGAGTGACGGTGAGGAGGTGGGCGGCAGAGGAGCGGAGCGTGCGGGGTGGGCAGTAGAAAGAGAGAAGGGAGGAGAGGTAGGTAGGGGCAAGGTGATGGAGAGCCTTGAAGCCTAGGGTGAGGAGTTTTTGTTTGGAGCGGAGGTTGATAGGCAACCACTGGAGGTGTTTAAGAAGGGGAGTGACATGCCCAGAGCATTTCTGCAGGAAGATGAGCCGGGCAGTGGAGTGAAGAATAGACTGGAGCGGGGTGAGAGAGGAGGAAGGGAGATCAGAGAGAAGGCTGACACAGTAGTCTAGCCAGGATATATCGAGAGCCTGTAGCAGTAAGGTAGCCATTTGGGTTGGGGGGAAGGGCAGATCTTGGCGATATTGTAAAGGTGAGACTGGCAGGTCTTGCTAATCGGATGTGTGGGGTGAACGAGAGAGACGAGTCAAAGATGACACCGAGATTGCGGGCCTGAGAGATGGGAAGGATGGTCGTACCATCCACGGTGATAGGGAAGTCTGGGAGAGAACCGGGCTTGGGAGGGAAGATGAGGAGCTCAGTTTTTTGCAACCTCACTTAACTAACAGTGTATTAGAATACGGAGCTAAGACAGGTAGTCTTTTTGGTGTTGATATATGTGCAACCCAGGTTATGTATGTAATGTGTTCATCAAAAATGTGGGTGTATTGTGAACCGTCATATTTTGGGATGTTTTCCCATAGTCTTAAATGTAATTTGTTAGTTCTTTGTTCCTAAATGTGCCCCAACATGATGATCAAACTTTTTTGGCTGAAGGCAGCCTAGAATCAGGGTGGGAGAGATCCAATCCCCCCATCGAAGTTGCCTCCCTCCTGAATGTCTGCCAAAGTGGAGAACCTGGCCAGAAAGTCATTGACTTGAAAGTTGCACAGGGGAGGAAGGGTGGGCAGAGTGAGGTGAATTGGAATGTAGCAGGAGGAGAGCACAGACAAGGAAAAAAGAGATAGCTGCTAGAGAGCCTTAAATGCTATTATTAGGGAGCTTCCAGTTGATTACTGTTGGCTGCTTTTGAGAAGAGTTGTGACATTTGAAATAGTGTTTTAGGGAAATAATGTGAGCAGTCCTATATAGGCTAGTCTGCAAAAGAGAGAAGCTGTGGGAAGAGAGACCAAAAAGGAGATGGTGCAGAAATACAGCTTGCAGGTGACAAGGGTTTGAACCTCGGTGGTGGCCATGAGAGTGGAGAGGAGGGGACAGATCTATGAAATATTTTGGAGGAAGACTGGCTGGATTTAGAGAGAGACTGAATGTGAGAGGTGAAAGACAGCAAGGAACCAAAGAAGACACCAAGCTTGTGAACTCTTGCTGCAGCATGGATGGATGTGTTGCCAATGGTAATGGGAAAGTTAGAAGGAATTTGTTTAGGAGGGAAGATGAAATAATAATAATGGTATTTGTTAAGCACTTTCTATGTGCCACACACTGTTCTAAGTGCTGGGGTAGATAAAAGGTAATCTGGTTGAGCAAAGTTCCTGTCCCACATAGGGCTCACTGTCTTAATCCTCATTTTACAGGTGAGCAAACTGAGGCACAGAGAAGTTAAGTGACTTGTCTAAGGTCACATAGACAAGTAGTGGAGTCAGAATTAGAACCCATGATGCTCTGACTCCCAGGCCCGTACTTTATAATAATAATAATAATGTTGGTATTTGTTAAGCGCTTACTATGTGCCGAGCACTGTTCTAAGCGCTGGGGTAGACATAGGGGAATTAGGTTGTCCCACGTGGGGCTCACAGTCTTAATCCCCATTTTACAGATGAGGGAACTGAGGCACAGAGAAGTTAAGTGACTTGCCCACAGTCACACAGCCGACAAGTGGCAGAGCTGGGATTCGAACTCATGAGCCCTGACTCCAAAGCCCATGCTCTTTCCACTGAGCCACGCTACTAGACCTTGCTGCTTCAATGTAATGTGTTCATGAAAACACTGTTGCCAATGGTAATGGGAAAATTAGAAGGAATGTGTTTAGGAGGGAGGATGAGAAAGCTTTTGAAACGCTGATTTTAAGGTACTGGTGGGTTATCCATATGGACACATCCCAGAGTCAGGAGGAAATGTGAAATTGTAAAACTGGTGAAAGATTGGGACTAAGGAGGTAGAATAGGGAATCACCTCCCTAGAGGTGGTACCTGAAACCATGTGTAAATAGATCATCTCACCAAGAGAATGAGTGTGGTGTCAGAAGACTAAAAGACATGAACAAAGCAGCAATATGGCCTAGCAGAAAGAGCACAGGCCCGAGAGTTGAGAGGACCTGAATTCTTTTTCCGCCTCTGCCACCTGCCCTGCTTTGTGACCTGGGGTAAGTCACTTTTTTAAAATAATATTTGCTAAGCACTTACTATGTGCCAAGCACTGTACTAAGCACTGGGGTAGATACAAGATAATATGGCCTAGTGGAAAAAGCATAGGCTTGGGAGTCAGAAGGACCTGGATTCTAATGCTGGCTCTTCCACTTGTCTGCTCTGTGATGTTGGGCAAGTCACTTAACTTTTCTGTGCCTTAGTTACTTCATCTGTAAAATGGGGATCAAATCCTACTCCCTCCTCCTTATACTGTGAGTTCCAAGTGGGGTAGGAACTGTGTCTTTCCCGATTAACTTGCATCCACCCCAGCTCTTAGTGCTTGGCACAAAGGGAGAACTTACCAAGTACCATAAAAGCATCAGGTCAGATACGGTCCCTATCCCACATGGGACTCACAGTTTAAGTGGGAGGGAGAACAGGTATTGAATCCCCATTTTATAGATTAGGAAAATAGAAGTTGTGACTTGCCCAATGTCACACAGCAGGCATGTGCCAGAGCCAGGATTAGAAGCAGAATTGCCTACTGGTTAGAGCAAGGGCCTGGGAATCAGAAGGACTTGGGTTCTAATCCCGGCTCCTCCACTTGTCTGCTGTGTGATCTTGAGCAAGTTACTTCACTTCTCTGGGCCTCAGTTCCCTCATCTCTAGAATGGGTATTAAGACTGTGAGCCCCAGGTGGGACAGAGAAAGCATCCAATCTGATTAGCTTGTATCTACCCCAGTGCTTAATACAATGCCTGGAATATATTAAGCACTGTACAACTACCATAAAAAACACACGTTTGTGCTCTTTCCACTAGGCAATTCTGCTTCTCTGTGCATCAGTTCTCTCATCAGTAAGGAGGAGATAAAGTATCAGTCCTCCATCTTACTTAGATTGTGAGTCCCATGTGGGACAAGATCTGTGTCCAACTTGATTATCTTGTATCTCGATTATTTTGTATCCACCCCAATGCTTAATATAGTGCTTAGTATGTTAGTAAGTGATTAACAAATACCACAATTACTATCATTACTATAATTATTATTGTTATTAACTGAGCCCTGTGTCATCCCACAGTTGAAAGGGTGGATGAAGAGCTGTCAGAGTGGAAAGGAGAAGCTAGCAAGGAGGGAAGAGAACCAGGAGAGTAGTCTTGGTGAAATCAAATGGGAAGAGAGTGTATTTGACAGTGTCAGAAGCATCCAAGAGATCAAGAAGGATCAGGACAGAGTAATGCCCATTAAACTTAGCCAAAAGGAGGTCATTGGAGATTTTTGCTAGTGCTATTTCAGTAGAATGAAGCTAGCAAAAACTGGAGTGCAGCGGGTCAAGAAGAGAGTTGGTGGAAAGGAAGAGATGTCAGTGGATGTGCATATACAAATATTTTGGACAGTAATGGGCCCAAGGGCTGGAGTCATAGCCAGGGAAGGATTTGAGATGACAGTAAGAGAGGCTAGAGGACAAAAAGAAGATCTGTGAACATCTACACTATAGAGGTTAACTTGTTAAATTCACAGATGGCCTCTATATTTCTACCCCTCCATGTTTCAGATATCAGAGAAGCAGTGCGGCCTAGAGAAGCAGTATGGTCTAGTGGAAAGGCTTGGGAGTCAGAGGACCTGGATTCTAATCCCGGCTCTGTCACTTGTTTGCTATGTGACGTTGGGCAAATCACTTACACTCCTCTGTTGTGCAGTTCTCACATTTGCAAAAATGGGGATTTAATACCTATTTTCCTTCTTACTTAGCGAGTCCCATGTAGGACCTGATTATGTTGTTTCTATCCCAACACTTAGTACAGTACTTGGCATGTAGTCAGTGCTTAATAAATTTCACTTACTGTTGTTGTTGTTATCATTGTTATTATGCCAGTTCCTCATCAACTACAAAAGCCATGGTATGGTCTTACTTTTTATAGAAAATATTTAGTACCCTTGTGCTGCAATTCACAAATTAACCAACTGCTAAAAAGCAAGGTGCTCAGCAAATTTAGCTGCCCTGAGAAGTTCACCCACCTCCTAAAGCTATTCCAAGATAGTATAGCTGGTTAAGCCAGGGTTCAAGGGGCCCTGTGTTCTTTTTCCCAGATACCAAGAAAGTAAAATAGTATTATGCAGTTAATCCAGAATTATCCAATCTATTTTATGCACCCGTGCTTGAGGTTACAATTGACCTGAGAACTGGGTTTAGTATATGCCGGTCCAGACTGCTGTCCTCGTCAAAAAGTCCTTGAATACGTTGTCTAGGAGTTGTTATTATCTGATTACTGTGCTTTGGAAACAGTACACAAGAAAACCTGCAGAATCAGCAGAAAGGTCTGATGACAAGCCTTAAGAAGCCTAAGACTATGGACCAGCTGCAGTCAGAAATCTTCACAGCCAGCCAAAAGTTTGTCAGCAATACCGAGATGAATACAGTCAATAAATTATGTTTCCTAGGAACCTGCTCTCTAATGATTCACAGATAAAGCATAGAAACCCAAATAGGTAAATCAGGAATGGTAAGAGGGTGTTGGCCTAGTAGATAGAGACGGGCCCCGGAGAAGCAGCATGGCTTAGTGGATAGAGCACTGGCCTGGGAGTCAGAAGGACCAGGGTTCTACTCCCAGCCCTGCCACATATCTGCTGTGTGACCTTGGGCAAGGCACCTCACTTCTCTGGGCTCAGTTCTCTCATCTGTAAAATGGGGCTCTTGTATGAGCCCCATTTAGGACAGAGACTATGTCCAACCTCATTAATTTGTATCTATCCCAGCACTTAGAACAGTACTTGGAACATAGTAAGCACTTAACAAATACCATTATTGTTATCATTATTATTAGTCAGAAGGATCTGGTTTCTAATCCTGACTCTTCCAAATACCACAATTATCATTATTATAATTATTATTACACTGAATGCAGACTGGGCTTCCAGTTAAGCAAAGTTTCTCCCAAATTACCAGTTGTACTGCACATTGGAAATGCACAACAACAGCGTAGGATGATTATTCATGTACCTTGAGAGAGTGGTTGGTGTTTGAAGTCAGTCCATTAGCATCAAGGTTATTCTAGACATGAACAGAGAGAGGATGACTGACCATATGGTAACCATATAGCTGTTAAAACGGGGCAACTAAAAACAAGGAGGACCAAAGGCAGTGTTTAAGGATTTCTGCTTGACATATGCTGTATTAGTCTCCTAACAGTCCACTGCTATTTTATACTACTTGAGACTGTCTTGAAATTATGTTCCTCTCTGAACTTGTGTTTGGCCCCTTCCAGTTAACCAAATAATCATCTACTTGGTGTATCCTGCTGTCATCCAGCATAAAACACTGAAGATTTGCATAAAGTACATTAAGTTGGCTGTTGGATTGACCAGACATGGGAACGGTAAATTAGGGAGTGCTTCCTGATGAAAGTGGACGTTCACTCTGATATTAATGGTAAAATGACAAACAAGGGACCTTGAGTTCATTGGAGAACATTTCAATGTGTAAGTAGACATTAGAGCTGAAATAAGCAAATCATTGGCCCTCATTTGAATTAGAAAGCTAAATAACAGTGGTCTACTTCTAATCAGTGAATGTGCTCATTAGACATAGTGGATGCACTCGAAGTGTAAACAGTGCCACCTCAGAGATTAATCATTGTCCAATTTATAGGGCTGAGTGCTGGACTATTGGCTCATATGCTCACTGACTGTAAGCTCCTTGTGGGAAGGGAATGTGTCTGTGTATTGTCATATTGAACTCACCCAAGTGCTTAGTACACTGCTCTGCACATAGTAAACACGCAATGAATACAATTGACTGACTGACTTATATGTTCCAAGATTGAGCTTTCAACACAACTGTGCTCAGAAAAAAAGGCATCCGAATCATCTAGATAGCTAACTGCTAAGCTCCTAAAAAAAGATAAAGAAATCTGTAAGACACGCTGTGACAGTATCACCACAGCACTGTTGGAACATGAGCCTCAGCTATGTGAACTGTGCGTGGGTATTTCTCAGAAAATCCATTGATATTTTCCATCCAAATAACTCCAGTCTAACCTCACTTCATGATTTTGTAGACTTCAGTGATGTCACATCTTGATCCTTTGCCTTTCCAGATGAAAGAGTTCTAATTTTTTTGATTCATATTTATGAAGAATTTGGTCCATTTTCCTGGCCATTTTGATTTTTGTTTTGTGCACTTTTCCCAACTGATTATTTTTGTTCTTAGAACTAGCTATTGTAATTGCATAAAGTAGTCCAGGTACAGATATACCATCATTTTATGTAGTAGCAGTACTATGCTCTGTTTTGTTTTCTCACTGTTTCTTGATGATGTCTGTGTCTTGGAATTGATTTGAGTAAACAGTCAACAGTGATTTCAAGATTCCCTTGCTAAGTCAGGACTGATAGCTTAGTCTTCATCATCATGTAGTTGAAGCTTCTCTGCCCATACAATCAGCTTTATGGGATTTCTGGCAGTAAGTGCTTAGTAAGTGCTGTACTAAATGCAACTGATTGATATATCCTCAATAGCACCCCATTTTACCACCCAGAAGAGCTTAATGTCATTTGAGACTGTGTGCTCCCTATTTCGATCATATCTGAAAGTGTTAATAAAACCAATTTCAACACCAGTCCTTGGGGCACCCTACACTTGAAATTCTGCAATCCAGAAGGGACTTTTTATCTCCATCTTTATTCCTTATTTCATATCCATGATAGAACCTAGCTATCAGTTCCATACCTTTTAAAAGCCCTTGGTGTGGAGCCGTTTTATATTTTTTGATAAAAATATATTATGTCCATTAGTTCTCCGCAGGTGTGTTGATTCCTTTAAATACAGCATTGAGTGAGACTTGATTTCCCCTTACAGATTTTTTGTTGTCTTTCCGCTGACAGTCTATGTTTTAATAAATGCTCACTGACCTTCAATTTGATTATAGAGTCTACCAGTTTCCCAGACAAGACTGGAGTTGCCAAATGCCAGACCTCTAATATGTGACCATTTGTAAAGATAGGTTACCCACTCTCCAGTACTTCATGACTTGCTTCTGAACTTCATAACAGTCCTACATGTGAGAATTTCCTGAATTCTTCCCGCAATTAAGATCAGAAGGTAGGATGTATTGAGTCTTTCAGCCACCTACTTTTTATCCTAAAATGTACTTTATCCTTCATAATGACCAAGGGATTTGATTCCCTAGTTGACTTCTACTTTTGATATATATGAGGAACCTTTTATTACTATTGTAGTGCCCCTGCAGGGTGCTATCCTTTCTCATTTTGGTCCACCTAAATTTACTGTTTACACATGACCTACAACTTTTTATGGACTTTTTTGTTCTCCCTCAAGTGAATGTTCCACTTCTTTTTAAAGAATGACTTTTTCGTACAGTCATCTTTTTACTGTGCCAGCTAGTCATGCACAGTTTCTACTTTTTAAAAATTCTATGCCATACTTTTGCTTTAAACAATCTCTAGCCTCTTGTAGGTATTTTTATATCTCTTCACTCTTTAGCTAGCACATTAAGTTGTGTTGAATCTCCACATATAACATATATCCTCCTGCATCTGGTTCTGTCCTTCTTTCAGAATTAAACCTGGTATATTATCTTTACTTGTTGATTCGATTGTTTGCTGTTCCAGAAATCAACATATATACTATTTCATAATTTGTCTCCTTTTCCCATCTAATGTTTTATGAGTTATTCAGCCAATATTTGAGTGCATAATTGAAATCTTCCAGTACTTCTATTGGCCCTAATTTTGTATTTTTCCCAATCACAGCTAATGGATCAATCATGTTTATTGAGTACTTCTTTGCACAGCACTATACTCAGCACTTGGGAAAGTACACTGCAACAGAGTTCCACAAGGACTTAGAGCCTAGATGGGGACAGATCTTAAAATAAATTACAGATGGGGAAATGGAAGAGTGTACCTAAATGCTGTGGGGCTGAGGGGAGTGTGTGTGAAAATCAAGTGCATAAGGGATGCAGATCCAAGGGCATAGGTGACACAGAGGGGAAGGCAGGTAGGAGAAATGAGGACCTAGATAAGGCCTCTTGGAGGTGATTGTGATTTTAGTAGGGCTTTGAAGGTGGGGAGATTGGTGAACTGTTAGATGTGAACAGGGAGGGATTTCCAGGCCAGAGGGAGGACATGGGAAATGGGTTGGCAGCAAGATAGATGAGATTGAGGTACAGAGGTAATAATAATGATAATACTGGTATTTGTTAAATGCTTACTATGTGCCAAGCACTGACCTAAATGCTGGGGTGGTGTAATTATAAGATAATCAGGTTGGACACAGTCCCTGTCTCACTTGGAGCTCACAGTTTAACAAGGAGGGAGTAGGATTTAATCCCCATTTTACAGGTGAGGAAGTTTAGGCACAGAGAAGTTGAGACTTGCCCAAGGTCACACAGCAGAGAAGTGGTGGATCTTGGGATTAGAACCCAGTTCCTCTGACTCCCAGGCCCACACTCTGTCCACTAGGCCATACTACTACAGCAAAAACTCTGGGTTGGCATTAGAGGAGTGAAGTGTGTGAGTTGGAAATCAGAGAGGTAAGGTAGGAGGGGGAGAGCTGATTGCATGCTTTAAAGCCAATGGTAAGGAGTTTTTGTTTGTGGAGGTGGATGGACAACTACTGGAAGTTTTTGAAAATGGAGAGATATGGACTGAATGTTTTGTGTTTTTTAGAAAAATGATCCAGGCAGCAGAATGAAGTATGGACTGGAGAGGGAAGAGACAGTCAAGGAGGTCAGTGAGGAGGCTGATGCAGTAGTCAAGGTGGGATAGGATAAGTGCTTGGAACAGAGTGGTAGCAGTGTGGCTGGAGAGGAAAGATTGGATTCTAGGAATGTTGTGAAGATAGAACCGTCTTTCTTTCTTCCTTCCCTCATCCTTGTTAGGTACTTATTATTACAATCCTATCACTACATCCACCAGGTCCTAGTAATGATGATGGTATTTGTTAAGTGCTTACTGTGTGTCAAGCACTGTTCAACGTGCTGGGGTAGTTACAAGCTAATCAGGTTGGACACAGTCCCTGTCCCAAATGGGGCTCACAGTCTTAACCCCCATTTTATAGATGAGGTAACTGAGATCCAGAGAAATGAAGTGACTTGCCCAAGGTCACACAGGAGACAGTGGTGGAGCCAGGATTAGAGCCTAAGTCCTTCTGACTCCCAGGCCCATGCTCTATCCACTAGGCCATGCTGCTTTGCTTAACAATTTATCTACACATCTTGTGAGTTGTCAACATTCTTTACACTTGGCAGCCAAGATACAATGCTAGCCCGTTGAACACCAGATTCAAATGTGTGTGTGCCTAGTATATACATTTTCTGCTAATACAGTCTGCTTCTACCTCTTCTGTGGGGATCTCCCTCCCTGGCATAGTGCCCTTGATGTAAGAAAGCACTGTAATGTCAGCTAGAAAGTGGGTTCTGTCTAAGGGTTTGTTTCATTCCTTTCCATCTGGGTGTTCCGCTTTATGATCATGGTAGCCATAGGAATGGAAGGGACTTTGTCATCATCTCATCCTGTTCTCTGTCTCTAGTCATAGCTATTTCCCTGGGATACCCGAGTGGTTATTCAACAAAGTTAAGTGGTTTCAATTTAAGTTCTTGACTTATTTTTTTTTCATAAAAAGATAACCCCACAAATCCTAGAGCTCAGTTTCTAGTTAGTACATTTATGTACTAACCACCACACTCACATAAGCCCGCTAATTATTTGAGTGGAGAAGTTCTACCTAAAACAGGCTAGGTGCTAGCAAACTTAGAACATATGCATTTTTTCCCAAGACTAATTCCAAGTTCAATCCTCACAACAAGGTTGATTAGAATTTTTAGAAATCGAAGTGGAAAGGTTTTTGCAATTATTTCAGAAGTGTAGGAGTCAGTGTTATAGCTTGAAAATAAACTCTAGAAGTTTAGTGATTTGTAAATAAAGTTAGAAATTATTTGGGGTGGTAACTCAATTTGCTTAAAGCCCACAATTGTGAACCCAGGTGAAAGTGTTCTCACATGTTGACTAGATCAACATTGTTGTCTACATTGATGTACAGCTTGTTGTTTAATTAACAATGTTAAGGACATAGTTATTTTTACCTTCATTTATCATTACTCTGAAAAAAAATCCCAATATGAATCCCGAGTGTTGGACTTTAATTCAGTTTTACAGTATCATTTAAGCTCAAGAGATGAATTCCTTCAGTAGATATTTCGTTTGTCCTGCTTTGGTGATGTAAATTTTTCTAAGGTACCCCCCTAAAAAAGCAATATTTAATGGAGCAGTTGAGAGAGTGTACAGTTGAGTTTCCATGAAGGTGACTGGGATAATCTTATTCTTCAGATGCTTGATCGTCATGTTCAGTGATGTATTGTATCTCTTTTATTATAATGCAGTAGATTCTCTATAGACATAAATAATATTACAGCTCATTGAACAGAAGGATAAAACCAAGCAGTTCAATAGCAAGTGAACCTGTGTCATCTTCATGCAAACTAAGTCAGTGATTTTAGGATATTTCTAATGAACGTGTTAACAGCGTGATAAAATGAATGCCTTTAAATTGTTTTTGTGGTAGTGCTTACTCAACCTTTCCGTATTCAGGACGACATAAAAGCCATAACGGGCTGTAGGCAATGCGGTATAGATTTCATATTACTCTTTTTATTAGCTGTGACGTCTAATGGCTTAGGGCACTTAAATGACAGGGAGAGAAAAGCTTATCCTTTTTTTTGAATTAACAGAATCTTCATTCTCAGCAAAGTTATTTTTGTGGCCCCTAGCATTTGTTGAAAACAAAAAAGGAAACATAGCCTAAAAAGAAGCATCATTTTAAACAAACAATCTTTTGTGTTTGAGAGAGAGGAGACTCTTGTTCCCAGATCACTGGGTTGTGAACTTGGAAGGGAGTTGTACTTCTGAATCCACCGTGGATTCGCTTTCAATTTCTGCACAAATCATTTAATCTCTCTGCCCCAGGTCACTCTATCTGTTTGTAGCATGAGAATAATAATGCTTACCTCACTTACAGGAGTGTTGGGATGATTTGTTAGTCAATGTTTGAAATATAGTTTCAAGATGGTGTTCAGTAAGTGCAATTATTATAACTAATGGTTAATTAAAGTAAAGTAATGGCAGTGTACAAGTTGACATGCATGCTTCTACTTTATTTCCATACTATTAAAGTTTTAAAATTTATATCTTTTTATTTGTAGTATGGATGATATTTAGAGTAGGGAATCGGAATGGGAACTCTGTGATCTACTTATTCACTCATTAATGGTTCTGTCTTGCCCTCCTTTTGTCTGCTTCTGTTATCAGCTAAAAATAAGGATAATGGCATGGAGCAAATGCACACTCTTGTTAAGAGGCTAGATTGTAAACTCGTCTCAACTTTAAGCTCATTGTGGGCAGGGCATTGTGTCTACCAGCTCTGATTTAGTGTACTCTCCCAAGTGCTTAGTAAGTGCTTAATACATACCACTGATTGATCAATGATATTTGTAAACAAGAAGAAGAATCTTCATTTTTTATGGTATTTGTTAAGCGCTTACTATGTAAGTGCTTACACTGTTGTAAGCACTGGGGTACATACAAGTTAATTAGGTTGGACACAGGTTCTGTCACTCATGGGACTTAAAGTTCAAGTAGGAGCGGGAACAGGTATTGAATCTCCATTTTACAGTTGAGAAAACTAAGGCACAGAGAAGTTAAGTGACTTGCCTAAGGTCACACAGCAAGCAGCTGGCAGAGCTGGGATTAGAACCCAGGTTCTCTGATGCCTAACCCTGTGCTCCTTCCACTAGGCCACGCTGCTTCTCACTTTACATCTCAGTGGGTCATTTCCCTGATATCAGTGCCCATGAGGAATTTGGAGCACTTGTATCAGATACAGAGGGAAGGGAACAGCTATAAGTGAAATCATGGTATTTTAGAAATTTTGAAATTGGATTGTGTAAACTACACATACCTGAAGCCAATGGCCATTTTGGCTCACCTCTTCACTCCCATATCCCAATCACCACTCTGAGTGAGGGTGGGAGCAGACCTGGCAGAAGTGCTATCACCCAATCTTGAGTATCTCTGAGCGTCACATAAATCAATATATTTATATTTTTAGCCTGGCCCGACTCCTAAGAAACCCTTCTTTAATATGAAAAATTATATGTGTTAGTTTTGGCCAAGTGCAATTAAGTATATTTGCACTTTTGTGAAATATTTAACTATGTGAAATACTGTATAGTATTACTTGAACTGACTTAATAATAATAATGTTGGTATTTGTTAAGCGCTTACTATGTGCCAAGCACTGTTCTAAGCGCTGGGGTAGACACAAGGGAATCAGGTTGTCCCACGTGGGGCTCACAGTCCTAATCCCCATTTTACAGATGAGGTAACTGAGGCACCAAGAAGTTAAGTGACTTGCCCAAAGTCACACACCTGACAATGACTTCACACACCTTAATGATATATTCACCCAGTTCTTCTATAACCTGAGGGTTGCATTCTCGCAAGCCCCGCATTTTTTAAAAAAAAAGACATCGTAGTACTCTCCCTGTCTGAAGCTTCTCATACCTGTGCACAAAAAACATTTATTCTGACACTGCTATATGCTTTATCCAAACAGGCTCACTTTTTGGGAATAGCGTTCCCTAACAGCATTATAGCCAAAATGCAACATGTATACATATGTTCTGGCCCAACTGAATGTACCCTAATCATAACCTCATGGTTTGTTAGTTTATGGTTTATAAAAGGGGTTGGGAACCCTTTTTGTGCAGAAGAGCTGGGCCAAATGAAATTTTTGAGGAGTTGGTGCCCAAAGAGCCATACAATTTATGTGACACCGTACAAGATGAATGGTAACATCATTGCACTATGTGGCTGCTACGTGTAGCTGTTTGTAACAGTAGTTGTTGCTGCTAGCAGCGATGGAAAAGATGTGGGAAGAGGAAATGAGAAGGAAAAATAAAAAGGAGGCCAAGAGGGGAGGATAAATGGGAGAGGAAGGTGAAGGAAGGGCAGAGGAGTCTGCAGGGTGGTCCTTGACTCTCCTCCTTGCCCTGCAGGGCAGTTTAATTGGGGACCAATTTGGAATTCTTTCTGTATTAGCATCAGCAGGAGAATCTGGGGGAGGAAAGATTGGGGGCTTGATAACACCAGTATCTGTCCTACCCTGATAATAAAGATGACAACAGGGTAAAGAGAAAGAGGAAACACAAATTAACATCTGGTTTTCTTTCTCCTCCTCCTTCTCCCCGCCCCCCTCCCACCCCGCCTCCTCCTCTCCCACTGCTTAATTGCTCTCATACATTTGGTGTGCATGGGATCCAGTTATAAGTGTTCACAACACCAGCTGGGGATTGAGCATGCTCCCTGCTCTGGCACTTTCTTGCTACCTCTTGTGCAGCCCACCAACTGTGCCACTATCAGTGAATGTGGTGCCCAGCACCCAACGTGGGAGCCGCACTTGGCCAGTGATGAGTGACCTCCTTTCCTGTCTGATTAGGCTGGCCCACTTTAGTGCCACTAGTGTTTGTTATCAATGGGCATGTGGCAAGTGTGCAGAAGGTGGGTTGAGACAAGAACAACTTGATCTCAGCCTGCCATCCAGTGAGGCCTGGAGCCACCATCTTGGCTCCCCCTCTGCCCTTTTCCAATGCAAAGAGATGGGGCAGCCCCTCTAATTCCTACCCAAATTTCTGCGTTTCTTTTTGCTGCGAAGGGAAAGCTAATGACGTCATCCTCATGATGCCAAGTCTGCTGGTGAGCTCTTGTGCTCAAGAGACATATTTGATACCATGAAGAGTCATATGTGGATCACCAGCCATAGTTTCTGACCTCTGGTTTAGTAGTACTAAGTCTGTCAGATGACTTTTATCCTTTGATTATTTGATTTTTGTGAATCTTAAACTTAAGGGTCAGTATTCAATTAATGTTGAGGTTTTCATCTTTGGATGTTCTTTACAAGTGACCCCATAAAGCAGTCATGATCTGTTCCTCAAAAAAGTAGCTACCAGCAAGGGGTATGTTTTCCCAAAGACCACATAAAATTTGTTAAGTTCTGTTCTAGAACCAGCCCTGACAGGATGACTGAGCCCTATAAGTAAATTATGCTGTAAATACCTCTTTCACTGCCTCGATCAATCAGTCAAATCAGTGGTATTTATCGAACACTTAATCGTATGCAAAGCACTGTACTAAGTGTTTGGGTGGGTACACCAGAGTGGGACAAGAGCCCTTAGTAAGGAATTTACAATCTAGTGGGGAAGAGAGACAGTCAAATAAATTCCAGACAGGGAAGCAGCAGAGTATAAGGATCCATACATAAGTGCTCTAGGGCTGGGAATGGAATGAGTATCAAAATACTTAAGGAGTTGCGGACCCAAGTGTTTTGGTGATGCAGAAGGGAGGGAGGATGGAGTGAAATCTCATTAATTCCCCACCCCTGTTCCTAGATTCTTTCCTGCCATGTTTCTGGCCCCCTCACCCATGGTCCAGTTTAATTTTTTTGGAACTTTACTCATGGCAACAGCCATTGTTGCTGATGCGACCAACTCCATCTCATCACCCCTGTCATCTCCACCTCCAAGTCCCAGCAAGATAGGGAGAAGGGTAGCATGATGATACTGGAAGCTGAAAAGCAGTTGCCTTCATTCTGAACTGCCTCAGTTCCCGTGGTTAGGATGGTGATAAGCTCGTTGTGGACAGGGAAGGATCTGTTGGTTGTTATATTGTCCTCTCCCTAGCGCTTATTACAAGGCTCTGCACACAATAAACTCTTAGTAATATGATTGACTGACTGAATGATAAGGGCCCACAAGCAGGGCCTGAGAGAGGATGGTGCTGAACTAGATACAACTGCAGTGAGAGAGGAGAGGCACTTGATAGAGTGCCTGGCACATCGGTGGAGAAGAGCTTTCTTGAGCTGACCAGTGATGCCTGTGGCCCAGGCAGCGATGATGATGGTGTTATGTGGTGTTAAGGGGGGTTGTTTCCGAGCGGCATAGTGGATAGAGCACAGGCTTGGGAATCAGAAGGTTATGAGTTGTAATCCCGGCTCTGCCACTTGTCTGCTCTTGAGCTCCATGTGGGACAGGGACTGTGTCCAACCCGAACTGCTTGTAAACACTCCAGCTCTTAGTAGAGTGCCTGGCACATAGTTAAGTGCTTAATGAATGCCATAATTATTATTATTATTACTAAGTGCTGGGATGGTTACAAGCAAAACAGGTTGGATGCAGTCCCTGTCCCCCATGGGGCTCACAGTCTCAATCCTCATTTAACAGATGAGGTAACTGAGGCACAGAGAAGTGAAGTGACTTGCCCAAGGTCACACAGCAGATAAGTGGCAGATCCGGAATTAGAACCCATGACCTTTGACTCCCAGGCCCATTCTCTGTCCACTATGCCAGCCTGGCACATAGTAAGCACTTTACAAAGATAATTAGTAATTATTATTATCAGCAACATTTCACACATATATATGCATGTGTAACCAGGACACCAAAATGTTGGGATTGGTTAGAAAATGTGAGAACTGAAGTTAGGATGTAGGAGGCAGAAAAAACTACTCCTAACAGTCAATCCCCGTTTTACAAATGAAGTAACTGAGGCACAGAGAAGTTAAGTGACTTGCCCAAAATCACACAGCAGACTTTGGCGGAGCCAGGGTTAGACCCCAATTCCTCTGACTCCCAGACTCATGTTCTTTCCACACGGCAATGCTGCTTCACTTTGAATGGGCCAACAGATATGTGATAAAGGAAAAACTGACTCATTGCCTGTTCATAATTTGAATTCAGCTCAGAGTGGAAGGGCAGGAATATGCTGTTGGTATCTAGTACTAGGCACTTGAATAGGTCTCTTTTGAACATCACCATATAAAACAGAATAGGAACACATAGGCTTTGTTTGACACCAACCTTAATCATCTTAATTTAAATTTCTACCTTATAAGTTATACTTATAAGTGTCTAGCCTGGTTTGTTTTTCAGTATGTGTCAGTAAATTTATTTCTAAAATGTGGCACCCATTTCACAAATTTGCTGTGGGTCAAAATTATGCCATAACAGGAACACAAGGTTGTAAGTGGGAATGTGGGAATGTGACAAGAGCAAATTAAAGGGAGCATGTTTTTCTAATTGCAAGTTATTTGACATCTTGGATAACTAACTGTATTAATCAGAGCTGCCCTCAAGCAAATAGGAGTAACTTTGCAGCAAATTATACTAGGTCTGACTGGTACCAACACCAAAGATCACTTTTTGAATTAACAAAGCAGAAACGTTTTTGACTATAAAAACGTATCCCTCTATCTGTCATTTTCTTCAATAAATATTCACTTGTTCCTAGAATCATCTGTTGATTACTAAATTTTCAAGTCTTCTAATCTTCTTTAAAATAAATAACAAATAAATATATTCCATGTATACAAGTTTGAGATGTAAATCCTCCCTTTCTCAACCAATTTAAACCAGGTTTGAACTATTTTATTCTTCAGATGGCCTTTTAAAATATAATTATTTTCATCATAGTATACATTTATCTGGTTATTCCTATCTACTTCCATTTCAGAAATAGTCTCACTTCATGTGCCATACTCATCACCAATTTTTGCTTTCTGAAATGAGAAAATATTATGAAAAATATGTTTTTTGCTCTTAATAATAATAATGATTGGATTACTTCTTAAGCACTATGTGCCAATCAATAAATGGTATTTATTGAGTCCTCACTGTGTGCAGAGCACTGTACTGAGCGCTTGGGAGAGTACACTATAACAGAGTTGGTAGACATATTTCCTGCACTGGACTAAGCACTGAGGTAAAAAAACAAATGATAATCAGGTTGGACACAGTCTCTGTCCCATGTGGGGCTCATAGTCTTAATCCCCATTTTACAGATGAGGTAACTGAGGCACAGAGAAATTAAGTGGCTTGCCCAAGGTCACACAGCAGACAAGTGGTGGAGCCAAGATTAGAACCCATGTCCTCGACTCCCAAGTCTGTGCTCTTACCCCTAAGCCATGCTGCTTCCCACTTATTATTATGTGTGACAGGGACTGTGCCTGAACTGATTGCATTGTATCCAACCCAATGCTTTAGTCCAATGTTTGGCCCATTTTAAATGCTTAAAAAATACCATAATTATTATTAGGTCTCACAGAGGATGATATCAATATAAACATATGCACATAGGAGCAGGACACTGAAGGAGTTAAAGAGATGATATGGTCAGAGAAGGAGAGCAGCAGAAAGAGGATATGAACAAAAAGACCAGAAAAAGGAAGGTGCCATAAATAACAAGGAAAAAGAACAAGTTATCTGGTGGTATTTTATGAAGGTAAGAGATTTAGGGCAGCTAACTATTCCAAATGTCTGTAGGTATGTAATTATGCCTCCTCCTGAAATATATTTTCATATATTTTTCTAACCCGGCCTTAAACCCTGCCCTCCTATCTGCCCCACCCATTCCCAACATTTGTGAAACCAAGGAGGGAAGAGGTCCAGATTAACAGTTCATAGAAGGATGAGATCATGTCAGATTCCTGAAGTCTGAATAGAACAACATTTTTACTACCCTCATCTGGAGTTCTGGGTTGAGGCTTATTTCTTCAATACTCTGGCATAAGTCTTATTTGGAACCACATGGCTGCCAACATTTTATATGTTGTGGAGTTCATATTTAAACTGTTTAATTGTTAAACATTTAATGATTGGTCTAAAACCAAACTTCATAATTTTCAGGCTTAGGGCTTAAAAAGGAGTAGATCTTTGGACACTCAAATATACTTGAGTATTCATAACTGGAAAAGGAGGGAGTTGGATGCCTGAATAAAAGTCACCCTGAAGATCTACTCAGTTTCCCTCTAAGTTATCAGACAAGATGAGTCCTTTAAGGCGTATTATGTGAGCTCCAATTAATCTGTAGGCAGGGAATGTGCCACTTGCTTATTTTGGGCTTTCCTAGCACTTAGTATATAGTATATTGCCTCCAGGGGGCACTCAATAAATGCCACTACTACTAGTAATACCATTATTACACTCCACTCCCCATTCTTCCTCAGTGGAAATTTCTAGAGGAAATTTCTAGAACTGAAAGAAGTGAGCTTGATGTCTTTCCTTAGAGTGGAGTGTATTAGCTATTTTTCAAAAGTTAAATTGCACTCTAAACTCCCTGAATGTGATTCATTTCTGGGCATATCTTTTATTTTACAGTTAGCATTTCCATGTAATTTACTTCTCTCTATACTTGAAGTGAAGTCTTAATACAAAATTACTTTTACAGAGCCTGTTCTTCACCTGTGCTCTTTATATCTTGGAAAACAAAGATGGAAGCTACTTTAACATTTTTGTGACATTCAGGGTGTGTTTTGCATTCTTGATTGCTATTTCTAGAAGGGCCATTTTTTGGCACCATACTAATTTATGTCAAATGCTGGCTGTACTCGCCTTTTAAGTGGTGACAGAAATAAGAGTGCAGCATTTCTTTTTCTAGAGGCATAAAAGAGGATGCCACTGGCTTCAAAGGCACAATTCAGATTTCTAGACTAAAATGCATATCTCAAAAGCACTGGTGAGGAAGAATATAGGTCATTAGATCCAGTATCACTAAACTTGCCAATCCATTATAAGAGAGCCTCAGTGCCTCATAAAGCTCTATACTGTGTTTAAACATGCCAGTTACAGAGTTAAAATAAATCGTGGGGGCAAATGTTATTGAGTATTATTTAATCCATGTCAGTTTATTTTATATTTTTGTTCTCTTGTGACAAAGGATACTTACTCAAGTGAGAAGCGGTGTAGCCTTGTGGAAAGAGCAAGAGCCTGGGAGTCAGAGAACCTGGGTTCTAATCCCAGCTCCACCACTTGTTGGCTGTGTGACTTTGGACAAGTCACTTAACTTCTCTTTCTCTGTTACCTCATCTGTAAAATGGGGATTAAGACTGTCCAGTCCTATTTAGGACAAAGACTGTCCAACCTGATCATCTTGTATCTACCCCAGTGCTTATTACAGTGCCTGACACATAACAAATACCATGAAAAAAATGTATGTAAATCACAGGACAAAATATAGTATTTTCCAAAAACACACCAGGTAACAAACATAATGACATCCCTAAATTTCAATGTTTTAATGGTGTAAATGTACAATATATCAACTACAAATAATTAATGCAGATGTTTATTAAATGCCTGTCTTCCTAAGAAGGCCAAGAATTCATCAGAGAAACAGTTCTTCAGAAGATATTCTGATTTTACTGTTGAGCTGCAGGTCTCCAGTTCACCATCTGCAACCATTGTGACATTTCTTTTTCTCCAGTGTCAATAGTAACATCTTATTTTCACATCAAAGTAAGATTCGTGCAAGCCATTTATTTTAAAGTAAAATCCAGAAAGAATAAGTGTGTATCAAATGTTTTGCAAGCTACCAAGTCCAGTCCCAGACTATTCTTCTGATTTCACTAGTTCTTGTGTTCATTAACCTGGTTTTCTGATCCAGGGATGATTCCACTGTCATTTCTTATAAGAAATGAAACATTTTGTGGGAACTAAGGCCCACTTGTCCATCTGCCAAAAACTCGTTAGAATTTTCTTTGAAATATTTTCTTTTAAAGTTTAAGACCACTGTCCTTTGTCCCAGATGTTTGATGTTGACCAAGCTTTCTTCTTAAGTAGTAAAAAAAGAGGCATGACCAAAAATGTCTACATTTTTGTCTAAATCGTTCCAAAATAGCACATACTTGCAAAGTCAAAGTATGTATAAAGGCAAACCCTCGATGCTGAATGACCACAACATGTGAATTTCAGAGATAGCCATGCACTAATTGCTGACATAACCCAGGATCTGTAAACTCCACTCAACATTATGTCCAGTCACTGAAGGGAATTTAATTCCCTCCCCCTCTTCAATTACCTTAAATAATTGAAGAAGGTGACCCTGATGAAAAGAGGAGTTTAGAGGCCTGCAAGATGCTCAGAAGGTCTTAGTCTGCTAAAAAGTGCTTTATAAAGAAAAAAAGAAGGCTGTTGTTCAACCTAAATTGGATAGATTTATTTTCCCCCTACCAGAGGCAGCAAAACAAACTTCTACTTTTGCAGGATCCTGCAAAGACCTATTTCATGAATTGTGATTTAATGCATTAATAGATAATAGCTGTGGCAGTTATTATTACAAAATATTGCATGTATGGAATTTTGTATTTTTCCAGAGATTCTGGAATGGATTCCAGTTTACTACATTTAAGTCTATAGGAAAATGTACTCTATGATACCGTGGTTCATGTTGCATCCACAGTTTGGGGGACTCTATTACGGCTATATCAGAGAGTGTGCCTGTGTTGTCTTTTCAGATAGGAGACTACATTTTTTATCTGAAGAGATTTATGGCATATGCTCCTAACTCTTTTTGAAAATCAATGTAGGATCTCGATCCTACAAACTCATTGTGGAATTTACTTCGGTATAGGTGTATTCCACAACTATAACTCAGAAGTGAGTCTTTAAGTAGTTTTCTGTAACTGTTTCCCTCTTTTTAAAAATCTATAACTCCATGTGCTAATCAGTAAGGTAAAAATGACACTTTGCTATATACCATGTATGTAAAAGCTTCCATTTATTGTTCTGGATTTGAGTTGAGAGACACTTTCTGTTCAACAAACTTAAACTTTTTTACTTCACTCCCATTTCAAAGCAATCCTATTAGTTTCAGGATCACTCTCAGGCCACTTCTTGTTTTGTTCTCTAATTCTTCCAAAATTGATGAAAAATATTAGAAACCTAGTTAAAGAAAATATTTTTGCATTTACACAGTGGCTTTTGTTAGTAGTTTGAAACTCATTATGTGAATGGTTTAAGTTTGGTTTAAAATGAATTGCTAAATTACACAAATATCTTAACCTTTCTTAAAAATCCCATGACATTTAGATTCTTTTGATCAACAAAAAGTTCTTTTGAGCTGAAAACATTCTCCTTTCCAAAAAAATACCCTATGAAATTACTAACCAAAAGTCCTGAGGCAATTTACTTGGATCAAATGTTCATTTTGACTTCCTTCCTCAGAGAGACCACTGTCTTCTCTGACTTACTGGTGAAGTAAGTTATTTAGTTAAGTACTTCTTCAGTCAACTTCACATCAATAAAAAGTTCCCTTTTAAATTCAATTTTCACACATTTGAAAGAATATTTTCTTAAAGTACGTTAAATCTACTAAAAGATAAACAGTGAAGACTAGATTGGGAGAAGGAGCAGTCAACGCCTCACATCTTGGTATGTAAAAGTGAGGTTGTAAGTACGCAACCAGAAATGTTATGTGCATGAATTAATAATAATAATTATGGTATTAAGTGCTTACTATGTGCCAGACACTGTACTAAGTGCTGATTATTTTTCTAATTTTCTCCCACTTTCAAGTGGGTGGTTTTTATTTCTCGTTTATGCATACAAATGGGAATATTTAACTCAGGAGTATAGACCCATGATTGAAATTAGAATATAGATTCAGTGCTCAGCTGATAAAAACGACAGGTCCATTTACCCTGAAATTTATTTTGTTCCTTATTCTAAGTGTTCTAAATAACAATATGTAAAACAAAGGCCTAAGTTATTTTCAATCATTAGGCATATGACCATGAGCCTGCACTTGCTAATAAAATGATTTCCTCAATTTTCAACCAATCGCAATCAGTGGTATTTATTTAGTTTTACTGGGTGCAGAACACTGTAGGGGTTTAAACAACCTGAAAGGTGTTTACTTTCTGATAGAAAAAAAACAACCACATGGGACAAGGCATCTAGTAATGTAGCTGTCTCTGCAGCCCTATGTATTTTCTCCAGCTACCGTTGTTATTTTGAGCTCATATAGACATGACCCTCTGGCCAAGAGGATTCAGTCCTGCATGTGCCTTCAGGGTCTCTTGAATAGCCCTTTTCCTAGACTCAAAGGAACATTTTCTCCTTTGACACCCTATGCTAGCTCAAATCTTCCAGAAGTGTCACTCATTATGAAAGAGAGCATTGCCCTCTCCTTTAGGAGTCTCTAATTCCCAATAAACTGATAAAAACAGGGACATGGGTTGGGGGGCTGGGGAGAGGGGAGAGAGTGGCGGCAGTATTGAAACCAAAGACTGCCTGTGGTCTGCTAGCAGTGTTAAACTAGGACACTTAGAAAAGTTGTAGCACGTGAGATGTTCTCTCATAACTACTGTTCAGATTTTTTTTAATGGTCATTTCTGACAATAGGCTACTATTAAGGCAGCATCACATAATAAGCATATCTTATGAGATTTGCTATCTATTTGGAAATGTCCAAAGTTTTACAAGTGCCCAAGTCAGGCCAGCCCAAAACATTAAACAAAGACTTTAATTATCATTTTCTGTATCCGATATATTGTATGATAGAAAAAATGAGAGAGGAGATTTTCCAGAACTTGCTTAATATTTTAAAGTTGAATTAATTTTATTTCCCACTAAATTTTGTGTGGCATTCTCCTGAATAAACTTTTCATTTTCCTCACCTCAACCTATTGATTAATATACCCGATGCAAATGTCTATTACTTTCATATCTTCAAAGTTGATAGAAAAAGAAAAAGTCAAGATTGTGTGTGCGTGCGAGAGAAAGATAGGGAAATTAGATAGGCTCAAAAAAGGGATCCTAAAGTCACAACTCCCACTTCCAGGTCCCTACTATACCTATGATTTACTGGGCTCAGAAGACCACAAAGCAGCCTCAGCACCCACAAGAGAAACAAAAATCGATAGCCTTTGGGTACACTTAGTAAGAGAAGTCATAACATAGTAGTACACTGGGGACCTATGCATTCACCACCCTGATATATCAATCTGTAGTCATGAGAAAAAGGGCAAAAATGAGAACAAAATTTAACTCATAAGCTTCTATTACTTGAAACAGACAGATGTATTCCCTGTTTTTATGCCTTTCCCCTCCATTACTCATTCTCTCTTCAGATGCTCTCTTCTCTCAACCACCCTCCCAAATCCTCCTCTAACTCTCCTTACCAAGTTCCTTTTATTCTCTTTCTTATCCTTTGTCTGCATGCACTCTCTCTCTTTCTCTCTCTGGCTCCCTCCCTTATTCCTATCCCCTTCTTTTCTTTTCCTTTCAAATCCCTTCAATACCCCACTAACTGCCATTTCACCCCTCTATGTCTCCTAAATACTCGGGTGCCACCTTCCCTCCCTTAGCACTTACATACATACATTTATATTCTATTGTGCTCCCTCCTACCTGTAATTTATTCCAGTATCTGTCTCCCGGGCTAAATTGTAAGCTCCTTGAGGGCCAGAATAATGTCTACTAATCATTGTACTCTCCTAAGCACTTAGTGCAGTGCTATGCATTGAGTAATTGCTCAATAAACGTGATTGATTAAACAAGCAAAACTCTTTAAAAAACATTCTTAGTTAAAAAAAAAACCAACCTCTTAAACTCGAGTTCCTTTAATGGAACAAACCATGCCTTAGTTTATTATTGCTCAGTGCCAGTGCATCTTGATTCATATAGATTTGGATCATGTAGGAGGAACAGAGGCTTAAGGGACTGAAGATTCAATATAATTCTCATCTCCCAGAAATTATATCCTATTTACAGTAGGTAGAAGTGACTCCTCCACTTGTCTGCTCTATGGCCTTTGGCAAGTCACTAACTTCTCTGTGCCTCAGTGACTTCATCTGTAAAATGGGGATTAAGACTTGTTTGTGCCCCATGTGGGACATGGATTGTGTCCAACCTGACTAGCTTTTATGTACCCCAGTGCTTAATACACATAGTAAGCGCTAAACAAAGCCATAAAAAAATAGCACCGTAAATTTTACCAAAAATAACCCTCTGCAGCTAGAAATTGGGGCTGCCTCATAGCCAAAGAAGCCTAGTTCATCCCTGAGACCTGAAACCCACTCCAGAATTGAAACAGGATCCAATTAACCCTTCATTTATTTGCAACCCCAGTGTCTGGGGATGAAGACAGATTAAACTTGATCTCTTGCCTACCTGAAGACTAGTCACAGGGTGAACTGACCATGAGGAGGCTGAGGGAAGGAGGGAAGAAAAAGATTGAAGAAAAGTAAAGAACAATGGACCTGGAAGAGGGATACAAGTAGAAGTGATGGACAAAAATGATGGGGGAGAGAAGATGATATGGAAAGAACGAAAAATTGAAAACCATGGAAGAGGTGGTTGACCCAAGAGAAGGAAAGGAACAGGAGGCAAAAAAGGAACCACCATTGTGAAAGATACAAATATGGGGAGAAGAGAGGAACAGTGAGTAAAAAAAAATACTTGCTAAAATCAGGAGGTCAAAGAGAGAGAGAGGGAGAGAAGCAGCATGGCCTAGTGGATAGAACACAGAATAGGAGTCATAAAGACCTGGGTTCTAATTCCTGCTCTGCCACTTTTCTGCTGTGTGAACTTGGGCAAGTCACTTGACTATTCTTTGCTTCAATTACCTTATCTGTAAAATGGGGATTAATCCTTTGAGTCCCATGTGGGACATGGATCGTGTCCAATCTGATTGGCTGGTGTCTACTGCTTAGTGCAGTGACTGGAACATAGTAAGTCCTTTACAAATGCCATTAAAAAAATGGAACAATTAGGGAAAAAAAGAATACCATGCAGGTAAGTAGGATATATGGAGCAGACACAGAGACAAAATTGTTAAAATCTTGTGAATATTTCAAGGGTTAGTTCAGTCAGCCAATGGACTGTAAGCTCCATGTGTGCAGGGAATATGTCTACCAACTCTGTTCTATTGTACTTAGTATAAGTACTTAGTATAGTGCTTAGGTACTTAGTATAGTGCTCTTCATGCAGTCATTCATTCATTCAATTCAATTCATATTCAGTCGTATTTATTGAGTGCTTACTATGTGCAGAGCACTGTACTAAGCCCTTGGAAAGTACAATACAACAGTAGAGACAGTCCCTGCCCACAATGGGCTCACAGTCTAGAGCAGGGGAGACAGACATCAATACAAGTAAACAGGCATCAATATAAATAGAATTATAGAATATACATATATGCATAAGTGCTGTGGGGTGGCATATATATATATATATACATAAGTACACATATGTGCATAAAAAAGAAAGTGCTCTGAACACAGTAAGCTCCCAGTAAATGCAACTGATTGACTGAATACTTACTAGGAAGTCTAACAAAAAGAGCATGGGCCTTCAAGTCAGAGGACTTGGGTTCTAATTCCAGCTCTGCTGCTTTCCTGCTGTGTGACCATGGGCAAGTCACTTAACCTCTCTGTGCCTCAGTTTCCTCATCTGTAAAATGGGGATTAAATGCTTGTTCCCCTCCTACTTAAACTGCAAGCCCTATTTGGGGTAGGGGTTGTATTTTGATCTGTATATGCTGTATCTACTCCAGCACTTAGGACAGTTCTTGGCACATAGCAAGCGCTTAACAAATACCACAGTTATTATTATTATTATTATTATTATTATTGCAGAGTACTGTACTAAGTGTTTGGGAGCATAAATTAGAGTTGGTAGACCTGATCTCTAGCCTCAACGAGTTTACAATCTAGGCACTAAAACATTTCAGTTATTCTACACTTTACATCAGCTCGCACACTCCTCTCAAGCCAACCCACTAAGTATGCATCATTCTTACCTCTCACACCATCCCTTCTGCCTGGAACTCCTTTCCTTTTCATATCTGGCAGATTACTGCTTTCCTCTCTTCAAGCCCTTCTGAAATCACATCTCCTCCAGGACACCTTCACTAATTGATCTTTCATTACCCACCCTATTTCCCCATTTGCTGCTCCTTCAGCACATTCACATCATCTAAGCTCTTAGATATTCACTGGCCTTCCCCTTTCCCTGATAGCATTGATGGATATATCTTTATAATATGTTGCTTCCCCCACCTCTAATTTAGTTCAATGGCTGTCTCCTCTAATAGACTGTTGGCTTCTTGAGGGCAGGCGTCAACATCAGTGGCATTTATTGAGCACTTACTATGCGCAGAGCTCTGCATAAAGCATGTGGGAGAGGATCCTGTCTAGGTCTCTCCACCTTGCAGATGCCCTGGGTTGTTTTTTGTGTAGAAACCTTCACAACTGATGGCGTAACCCCAGAAGGCAGAAGCAGCATGGCTTGGTGGATAGAGCACGGGCCTAGGGCTCAGAAGGATCTGGATTCTAATCCCATTTCCACTCCTTGACTGCTGTGTGACCTTGAGCAAACCACTTCTCTGTGGCTGTTACCTCATCTGTAAAATGGGGGTTATGACTGTGAGCTCCATATGGGACATGGACTGACTGTGTCCAACCCGTTTAGCTTGTAACCCCAGCACTTAGTACAGTATCTGGCACATAGTAAATGGTTTAACAATTATTATTATAATTATTATTATCATCATCACTATATGTATTGCACTTACCCAAGCACTTAGTTCAGTGCTCTGCACAGAGTAAAAGTTCAGTAAATATGATTAATTAGTAATAATGACCAATTATTAATATTATTAATTATTATAAAATCCTGCATGCATTGCTGCAGTGCATTCCCCAGTGGGGACATGACCAACAGGAATGAGAGAATGCTTAGTGCATACCACTAGCACTATAGTCAGTTCTTTGGCTCAAGGCTAAGACTTTTCTATCATTCTTGATCTCATCACTACTGCTAATCTTACACACGTATTGTCGGCCACCAATGTGAGAGATACTGCCTAGAACTTTATGGTGCCCACTTATTAGATATTTTATACTCCTGAAGCAGGGGAAAATAATATGTTCTTTAACTTCTACCTGCTTGATTCTATTAGTCCCTAATAATGTATAATGATTTACAAATGAGTTTGTAATTTTGTGATATTTTCATTCCATTGAGTATCTGCCCTTTCTTATCCTTGAAGAGACTGAGAGAAATTCTCTCCCTCCAAACTGCTGTGGCAAACCTTTTTTTATTAAAGGTTTAATAAAAACCTTTACCTTATTCATTATCCTTATTAATTTTCATTTTTAAAATATCAATTCTTTTTCACCTAGTTTAAGATCTAAGAGTAAAGTAAACCTGGAAGGTCTATTTAAATGAATGAGACAATGAACACTGAACAGATAGTAAATGAGCAGAATGAAGACAGAGTAAAAACTGTCCATGTTTTCCACTGCACTTTTAGGTTAGTATGCTTTCACATGGTTTCATCTATTAGCAATCTGGACCATGGAAGGATTCATATCCAACCTCAGTATGGTTCATGTCTAATTTCATGTTTCCTATAAACAGATATATAGTAATTCGTCACACCATCACTTCAATTGTATTTGAATGCTTACTGTGTACAGAGCACTATACTAAGCACTTGGGAGAGTATGATGCCACAATAAGCAGACATATTCCCTGCCCACAACAAGCTCACAGTCTAGAGAGGCGGTGATAGACATCAGTACAATTAAATAAATTACAGATATGTACATAGGTGCTGTGGGGCTGGGACCTTCTCTCCACTTCTAGCATTCTTACAAGTCCATTTTAGGATCTCCAAATGATAGTTTGCGAACTTCCTTTGAGTTCAGACGTCATGGAAAATGATTGTTCTTTCACTACCTTGCTCCAGTTTCTCCCAGGCAGCGATGTATCCAGGCAGGGCTAGAGGAAAGTAGTATGAGTCGTTATTGAGCCCCTTCTTGTTGCAGTGCTTGGGCACCATAAAGGAGGGAAAATATCAGGGAAAGCGGACTTTAAGCAAACCAATGATCCCTCCCCAGTTCCCACTCCAAAGAGGTCCCGTACAGGTCAAGAAGACCATGGTAGCTCAATGATTCACCCAGGCCGAGGGCAGCCCTGCCACCATCTACATGCCTAATTTAGCCTCTTCCCAGGGGCTGGGTAGAGTCAGATAATAATTCTGGTATTTGTTAAGCGCTTACTCTGTGCCAAGCACTGTACTAAGCACTGGGATAGATCAAAGATAATCAGGTCCTATATTGGGCTCAGTCTAAGTAGGAAGGGAGAAGAGATATTGAATCCCCATTTTTTAGATGAGGGAACTGAGTCACAGAGAAGTTAAGTGACTTGCTCAAAGTCACGCAACGGGCACATAGTGGAGCCCAGGTCATCTGACTCGCAGACCCATGCCCTTTACACTAGGCCACACAATTTCTCAGCAGATATCAGCCAGCAGTGGGGACAGAACAGAGAGACCCAAGCCAATTGACCCAGGAGTTCTTAAAGGATTGAGGTAGACTGTTCCCACCCAGGAAATGTCTCCCTTGCCCACTGGGAAATGGCCCAGATTTCACAAGAAACCAGGCCCTTTGCCTGCTGGGAAATATAGTCCGTCTCCTCTTTCCTGCAGTCCCTTAATCCCACCACCAAAAAGAGATTTAATTAACTGCTTTGAAAGGTGAAGTAGTCTCACAGTGTTATCCTTAAATCTTATTTTCCCCCTGCATACAGGGAGAGAAAGAATTGTTGTAAATCTAAAAAGAGAAGGCTCCATTACCAAAATTGTGAGCGAGAGAATACAAATTACAATTTGGATAGATCACAAGGATGCTACGCTGTATTGCGCTACTGTGCAATTGATGGCACATAGAACCATGTGGGGTATCACTGAGGTTGGATAGGATGATGCATGTGCACTGGTGGTGATTATGATGTTAGCACAGCAACAGCTACTCTGCTTCCCTTCCACTGTCTTCCAGGGTGATTGAACAGAGACTCTTTAGAGGGATCCAGTGATTGGTTCACTGCAGCAATCTGAAATGAACCTGTTCTTAGTGGTCACTTGAGGGAGCATAAACTGGGTGTTTTCCCTTCCACAGTTTCCCAATGTGCATTTTAACAGTCTCAGGAACTCCGTTGGGGGAGTAGGGACCCATGTCTAAATTTGAATTGAGAAAACATTTGGGGAAAAAATATGGCAGCAGATTTCTGGGTAGCAAAATTTATCACATGGCTACAAAAGAAATAAATATCCCTGACCTCTAGCAGATTACAGTCTAATGGAGGAGACAGGAAATATATTTTGATGAATATACCATATTTAAGAGAAGAAGGATAAATATAAATCAAAGACTCTAATGAAAAAATAGAATAAACATATTAAATGTGTGGGTGCTGAGGTGGCTAGTGAGAGACATGACCAGGTAGATGGAGAACTTCTTCAGGGAATGTCTTCTTGAAAAGGTGCTCCTTTTTAAGAAGGCTCCAAAAGAGGAGATGAACATGGTTTGTGAAACTTAGAGGTGGAGTGTTCCGGAGAGAAGGGAAAAAGTGATTATAATTTATGATATGTGAGATTATAGTACTTGTGGATTTAGGCAATTTCCAAGTCAAAGGATATCTCATTTGCCTTAGAAACGAGCAGCGTCAATTTGAAATGGCTGTCCTGTGAATGGCCATCAGACAGACATTCAAAATGATTTTGCCTCATAATTGAAACCTTTGAAATACTGAAGAAGGGAAGTAATTAGAAGTGTGGTTAGAATATATGAAAACTGGTTTGGAAAGCAGTTAGAAAACATATGTTCTATTGTGCTTACACCATATTGGGGCAGTGCATAGCTTACCTAATATTCAAATAAGGACTTACAAGAATACATCATTCTTATTCATTAAGGAATAAGCCTATGCCATTGAATTACAACTTATTTTTAAATGTGAATCTTAGTTTGAAAAAAAGTGTAAAAGTGAAAAAAGCACCTTACACATATTGCCCTCATTTAATGTTTATTTTAGAAATGTCTATTGCCCTCATCATTATCGTGTCTGGACCCTTTACAAAACTAGAGCAATTTCATCATCACCACCTACGTGCCATACTTAAACATCAAATGGCAAGACAGGATTACAAACAGTGATGTCCTGGTATGCAGAGATACCTGACAGCGCAGCGAGTTTCGCTGCGCTGTTGGACGAAGCACGCGACGCACAACGTGCTTCCTGTTGAGGTAAGTAAGTCCCTTCCTTGCCCCTCCCTGCCCCTGCCCTGCTCATGCCCCACCCTCCCCAGTCTTAGATTTGCATTGGGGCAACTCTCTTGACCCCTCTCCTGACATCCTGAATGTGCCCCCTTTCATCCTTGTCCTCCATCCCTTTCTTTCTCCCCAACCGGGGCCAGCCTAGCACCCATACCCAGTTTCAACTTTTTTCTTTTATTAAAAAAGTTTTCTTTTCTTTTTTTTTTTTTTTACTTAGCGGCCACATTCCTTTCCCTTCCCTGTCTTGCAGTCCCCACCTCCTGGGAGCCGGGGGAATGGAGCGGGACTGGAGTAGATTGGGGGAGGGCATGTGGTGGTGCTCCCCTCCTGGGCCTCCTTTGCCATGGCAGCAGCCACTAAGTTTTAAAAAAATAAGTTTAAAACAAGAAAAAGCATGTGCCATCAGCAATTCCTAAGAGTAGGGAGGGCGGGGTGGAACAAGTTTACTTATCTGACAGGCGATTCTGCATATACACAAAGCCAAGCGCAAGTCACTTCATCAGGAAGTGATTTCTGCCGGGCTGTCATGGAACCTATGCAGTAGCCAAACAGCATGGAAGCAATGTTTGCTATATTTTACCTTCACTGGGCAGGACATGTGAGGAGAATGGATGACAACAGGATACCAAATAGCTGCTGGATGGTGAGCTGTAGGTGCGAAGGGCGGGAAAGGGGCATGTAAACCAGGAGGATAGAAGAAATGTTTTAAAGATATAATGAAGTAAAACCTCAGATGATTTGCCCTATTGAGGACAGCTGGGAGAGAGCAGAGGAAGAGAGACCAGCCTGATATACAACAGTTAAAACTGGGGTGACTCTCCTAGTTTCAAGATGTTTCGAGACAATTGCGACTCCACGAGGCAGAAAAATTGGTACCAGGTACTGCTAAGACTGAGCAAGGGCCTGTTTTTTTCATGCATACAACATGGGAGAAATTGTCAGTCACACTTGCGTACACTCATTAAAATTTGTCATCTGTAGCATCATTTTTAAGACTTGAAAGATAGGTGTTTTTCTCCCTCTCTCCCCCACCCCTTCCTTTCTCTTCTTTCTCTCTCTTTCTCCCTCTCTCCCTCTCTCTGCGTCTCTCTCCCTCTCTCTTCCTCCCACCATTCCTCTTTCTCTCATTAAAGAGAGGACAGTTGTCCTTCAATCTTCTGGTCTCAATGATGACCAGTATCAAGAAGGACTCTGCACCCTGATGTCAAGATTTGACAGAAGCTGCACTTTGCCTGAGTCATCAGTGAACACCAGATGTTTCTATATGCTGTATAGAAGTTACCACTGGCTAGTATACTTGGTGTTCATATTAGGAGCTTTTCCAATCTCTTTGTTTGGATATTTGTTTAGAGGAGCATTTATATATTCTCTGGTTTCAGCTAAAAATAAATTATAGCAAAATTGCCTCTTTTTTTTAAAAAAACACCTTTGTTTTTCCACTTTGTGGGAACAGCACTTGAAATAGTAGGAGATTATTTTTAATTTATTGTTCAATGAATGAAATATATTTAGAGTGGTTCAATCCCTTTCCTATTTTATTTAGACCACTTTTATCCACACTCTACAAGGTAGAAACACTAGCAGTCTACATATCCCCCAAGCCAGAAGAAAGTTATACAATCAGACCAGGATGCCAGATGTGTCAGTGAAGCCTGCAAGTTCAGTAAAGGGCCTCATCAACACTAAGGGATCGAGTTAATGCCACAGAGAATGGCAGGGGGCTATGCACATGTGGTAAAACTCATGTGTAGCAGCTTTTAGACCATATCCATTTTCTAAAATGAACATATAACTCTTAACCTTAATGCTGGAAGAGAAATACCATTGTCTATTAATATGACTGGAACTAAAGATGAATAGTGAATTGGCCTTGATCTAACTGTCAATCTGACTTTGATAGCCCATCACTTAAAAGGTTCTTTTATATTTATGAAAAAGAATGACGTCAAAGACAGGGAAAAAATTAATATCAATATTTAGTGCTAAACTTGCAGTGCTTTCCAAAAAAAAAAAAGCCCCTTGTGTGAACAGTTTCTTTATATGCGTAGCTAATTAGCTTAGCTTATTATAAACCGAGCTGCTGCAATGAAGTTTCCTGTGCTGTCTCGGGATACCTTGTTTATGGTGCCTTCTGTACACCAGTCTCCAAGTTGGAAATACAGAACACAGAGTGTCTCTTCTACCTTCTTTCTCTTGGCTGGATTAGAACTTTATAATACATTGTTATGCTGGAAATGCTAGAATATAGTCATTACCAGGTGAGCTATCTTTTTATGTGCCTGATTGTGCTATGTTATAAAGGATCAACAGTGACAATATATCAGGCCGACGCTATTTTCCTCTACAGCATTTGTACCATGTTTTCAGAAAGTAAAATTGTCTAATAATGTAGTCATTTTTTTGAACAAGTGATATGCTGTATTTTATTGATGGCACATTAAATTCAAGGAAGTTTTTCCATGATTCCATGCCCACTGTCAGCTGTTTATTTCTATCAAGTTATTTTTAATAGTTTACCTATAAAATAATTATTTATTGGACAAGCAAATGACATTTTTAAAGTCAAAAAATTTTCCTTTTAAAGTAATTTTAATTTGCCTTTCTTAAGCGAAAATGATGTGGGGAAAACCTAGTTTCTTAATAATGATAGCTTTTTATAAAATATGTATTTGAGTGTTCTGCATTTGCAAGAACGTGATTATGGTTATGCTGCTTTTGAACATAGATTCTGTCTTTTGAAAAAGTGAATAAATCATTTTCATTGCTTATTAAATCAATGGAATATTTCTCTTTATGTAATATAATTGCCCTGCAGTGATTCCCTTAATTAGGGATTTTGATTAGAAAATGGCTTTGTGTGTTTAGTAAGGTAAAATTTGTCCGTAACAGTCTGTTTTCTGCATGAATTTGAATGGTAGGAGCATTATTTCTAATTTTGTAGAACTCCTTTTGGAAAAAGATATGTATTCGCCTTTTGGGTGAGATGACAGATTATTCGTCTGGGGAGAAAAACAGAAGAAGCCTAAGAATTGTGCAATGATTTGATTAGTAAATTAAATGAAACATATTGTTATTTATAAAATAACTCAGACAATTGCCTTTGAAATTTTATAGTGCAAACAATATTCCCTGAATGTAGGAAGGGGCACTGGGCCTAGGGTAAGTAGGTGGTAATCATAACCAGAATTCATAAATAATGAAACTTCCTCTTTTTGGTCTTTATTTTTCTGTCTTTTTGTGAAATCAGGTGCAGACCCACCTTGAAAATCCTACCAAGTACCACATTCAACAAGCCCAAAGGCAGCAGGTAAAGCAGTACCTTTCTACCACTTTAGCAAATAAACATGCCAACCAAGCTCTGAGCTTGCCCTGTCCAAACCAGCCTGGCGACCATGTTATGCCACCTGGACCTGGAAGCAGCGCACCCAACAGCCCAATGGCTATGCTTACACTTAACTCCAACTGTGAAAAAGAGGTAATACATGTCTACTCTCCTCTCCTTTTTCTCTTAGTCTGAATAACTATGTATTACATTTTCTTTGTGCATTTAACAATGAAGTACACTATGTCCTCTTAATCACATTTAGTGGGCTTTATTTTCTCTTCTGATGCTAACTAGACAACCTAGTACTTTCATGTCATTATATCAGTAGTAGGAGCAGCATTGGAATCATTAAGAACATAGTAGGTTGTACAAAAACCCTTGGCACAGCACTGAATGTTAAGTCAATCACGGCCCCTTCCAACTGGAATGTGGTAATAAGTTATCCTTTTAAATTTCTTTTAGTAGTGATCTCTGTTGTATTAGTCCTATATTCTGTTTTTCTCAGTTTAATGTTACAGCCTTTTAAGATGACAATGCAGGGGAAATGCAGACAGGAACAGGAAAGGTGAAGAGGGAAAAGTAAAAATAGGCAAGGTGCAGAGCAGGAGATTTGCAGCATCACTTCTGAATGCCCCGACTGCTATTTTTATTTATCCCTCAGTTTAAAAAGGAAATAATTTGACACATTTGGGAAACAAGTTTAAGTGAGCAAATAATAAAATATTTACACAATATTAAAGATTAAATCCTGCCAATTACTCAACTAGATCATAGCCTACTTTCATCATTTTCAAAATATCAAAGTGGAATTTTGAAATTCAGGATTAATTCCCATATTCTTTCCTCATACCCCAAATAAAAAAAAAACTCAGATGAATTTACTTTGCCATAATTTAAAAAAAAACGCTTTTGCATTCTGAACAATATAAAATTGGTTTTAAAATCCAACTCATTCACTGTTTCCCTTTGAAGAATACAAGATGAGGCTGTCCCAGGACTATGACCATACCAGACGATTGCTAGTTCGTTACACCAATTTGTCATCAGTCACATGTGTAAAAGACACTTTTCCTCACTTCACAACTCCCTATCCATTCCTTGTTTTTCTTTGATTTTGTTTTCCCAGGGATTTTATAAGTTTGAAGAGCCAAGCAGGGCAGAGAGTGAGTGCCCAAATCTGAACCCACATTCGCGAGCATCGTGTATGCAGGTACTGAATGACTAAGCAGCTGAAGGCTGTAACACTTGGAAATGAGAATTTGAATTTGTTAGGTATAGCACCTTCATGGTGATTGAAGATGACTTTTCATGTTGTTTTAATTTGTGCAGGATATTCATGATAGCTTCCTCTAAAGCGTATCACCATTAACCAAGTACACTGAAGAAATCTTTGGGAGCATTTTATTATTGCCTTTAGTTATTGAAAAAAATGTCTTGACCCTGAGGCTATTGTATTAAGTTGGAATACTGAGCTGTTTCATCATCCTGAAGAAATGACTTAATTCACGTTATAGTCATCAATACATAGGGCTGCGGCATATTTAAATTCACTTCTCTGCTGGGTGTCAGTTCTCTTCTGATTTGAAAATTACAGCAACCGTAGTGCTTTGGAATGATGTAAATATATTGATTAGTGGTAGTAGCAATGAAACAAGATCTCCTTGTAATTTGCTAAAAGAGAGAGACCAAGGTGGCTATATGGTTAGATTTTAAAAATTCAAGGAGAGGGTACTGGAGATGAAGACCTGAAGTCCCACAATTTCAGTATAAAATTATACACCCACAAGTCAGTTTCAAATGCATGTGCTGTTTATTAAGATGTTGGAACAAAATTTGTATTTTCAACTAGTGCAATGCACAAGAAATCACTGCTGATTATTATAACCGATGATTTAGTACTTCAGGAATAAAATTGATCTAGTGGGAATGTTAGCTCCACCACTGTAATGATAACCTCATACGGATGAAGTCCTCTGGGAATTCAAAGAATGTTGGCAGCTAAACCAAAATAAAGTGTTGTTTTACAAGTCACTACAAGAACATTATGACAGGACTATTTTCCAAAGTTCTCAGGTTATCCAATAGGATACAATTTGCAGTTGCCCTGCACTATCCTGATGAGAGGTCTGGGGTGGATTTCCTTGTATGATCTGTGTTCTCCCAGGAGGTATTGGAATTTTGTGAGATTCAGTCTCTAAGGAGATATAGGAAACAACAGTTGTCCTTCAAGAATACATTTTCCCTGGTGTTAGTGATTTACTGCCTTATCCTTAATGGAGAGTGTGAATTTAAAGCAGTTGATTGTATTTGAGCAGTTTGTTTTCTGGGTTTCTCAAAAAGACAGTAAGAATTTGGTGGTGGCAAAAAAAGAACGTATTTATCCCTTTTATATAGAAATCAACACGTGGTACTTTACATCATGTGTACTTATCGCCGTCTTTCTCCAATTGCACTTTTCCAACAGATGGATGATGTAATTGATGACATAATTAGTCTAGAATCAAGTTATAATGAAGAAATCCTCGGTCTGATGGATCCTGCGCTGCAGATGGCAAACACGGTATTGATGCGCATCATTCGTTTAATGTACAGATTTATGAGGTGCTGTCAGTAGCAAGTCTGAGCCTTTTGATAGTCTGTCAAAGCAAAAGAGAAATGTGTTGGATTTTATTGAAAAAATATCCTTGGTTAAGAAAATGGAGGAATGTCCTGGGAATCTGTTTTCCTCTGCACCTCGGTCACTCCCGGAAAGTAAGTTAGACCCTTTCAGTGCACATGGATTCTTTGAGATCACTAGGTAGGCATTTGCTAGGCTAGGTACTCATATCAGCTATGCACTAAATGTTACCTTAGGCCCCGAAAGAATTTATGTTAATAATAATGTTGGTATTTGTTAAGCGCTTACTATGTGCCGAGCATTGTTCTAAGCGCTGGGGTAGACACAGGGGAATCAGGTTGTCCCACGTGGGGCTCACAGTCTTAATCCCCATTTTACAGATGAGGTAACTGAGGCACAGAGAAGTTAAGTGGCTTGCCCAAGGTCACACAGCTGACATGTGGCCGAGCAGGGATTCGAACCCATGACCTCTGACTCCAAAGCCCGTGCTCTTTCCACTGAGCCACGCTGAATGTTCTTTCTTAAGTCTTTAAGAGCCTAACATTGGCTACTGGAGAAGAATCAGGCTTGTTGAACTAAAAAAATTCCCAGTAGTGATTAATAAATCAGGGTTTACATTTATTTTTGGATACCACTCATAGCGCTTTAAATTTGCTAATCCCCCTCCATGCCACTCCTTGGACCTCTTAATTCCACATGCTGAAGATTATTCTCTTCCTTCCCTGATGGAAGTTAGAGGCTTTCCATGTATTGTGTTTCTATATTTTTACCTTTTGTGGGAACACTGAGTGATTACATTCTGAAAAATGTATTTCAGCCCTAGCCCCAGATTTTTCAACTTCCAACCCGGTTTAAAAGTGTTTTTGTCTGGTGTACACAAGATGGAGTTAAAGTTCTCCTTATATATCCTTAAGAGATGCTTACAGGATTCTACCTCAGGAATTATAAATATATGAAATACCAGCGTGGCTCAGTGGAAAGAGCACGGGCTTGGGAGTCAGAGGTCATGGGTTTGAATCCCGGCTCTGCCACTTGTCAGCTGTGTGACTGTGGGCAAGTCACTTAACTTCTCTGTGGCTCAGTTACCTCATCTGCAAAGTGGGGATTAAGACTGTGAGCCTCACGTGGGACAACCTGATTACTCTGTATCTACCCCAGCGCTTAGAACAGGGCTCTGCACATAGTAAGCGCTTAACAAATACCAACATTATTATGATTATTATAATTATAGAAGCAGCATGGCTTAGTGGCAAGATCACAGGCTTGGGAGTCAGAAGTCGTGGGTTCTAATCCCAGCTCCATCACTTGTCTGCTGTGTGATCTTGGGCAAGTCATTTCACTTCTCTGTGCTTCAGTGACCTCATCTATCAATTGAGGATTGAGACTGTGAGCCCTATGTGGGATAGGGACTGTGTCCAACCTGATTACCTTGAATCTTCCCCAGTGCTTAGAACAGTGCTTGGCACATAGTAAGTGCTTAACAAATACCATATTATTATTATGAAAAATAATAGTAATAACATTCATTAAGCACTTTTAGTGCGTAAAACAATCAACTTAGCATTGGAAAGAGATTTTGGGTATTGATTCAAGCCTGATTCCCTGTCCCCAGTGGTCTCCCAATCAAAAGGGTGGGGAAGACACACACACAGGGTAAATTCAACAAAGAACAGTGAAATACCAGTTCTTACTGAGGCAGTAGTCCTTAGGGTCCTCATTATAGCCACTATAGTGAGCTAAGCTATCTTGATCTAAATCAGAGATTCTACAGGTTGGGAAAGGTAGGCTTATCTCCTGTGGTATCACGTAGGGAGGAGGGGAAGGAGGGGCCGCCCCAGATGGCAGTAACCCCACTAAGGATACTCGATCTCCAGTGGCTGGATGTTCTGGGCTGCGTATTCCCACTGTCTCCCTACCACTCCTGCAAGGGACAGGCTTCTTCTCTGCAGTTTTGGGCAGTGAGAGTGGAAGGCTTCCGTCATCTTCAGGCAGTCCACTGAAACCCTGATGACTTGGAAGCTCTAGGCCACATGTTGCCAGCTTCTGTTCACCTTCTGCCTTGAAAAGAGTCTTAATCTGTACTTTCCAAACATTTGGTAATGTTACAATGTAAAATTCCCTGGTGGAGTTAACTCAAGACCCCCTGGATCAGCGTGGCTCAGTGGAAAAGAGCCTGGGCTTTGGAGTCAGAGGTCATGAGTTCGACTCCCGGCTTTGCCACTTGTCAGCTGTGTGACTGTGGGCAAGTCACTTAACTTCTCTGTGGCTCAGTTACCTCATCTGTAAAATGAGGATTAACTGTGAGCCTCACGTGGGACGACCTGATTACCCTGTATCTCCCCCAGCACTTAGAACAGTGCTCTGCACATAGTAAGCACTTAACAAATACCAACATTATTAAACTTTGAGCAGGGCTTTGTCTTGGCCATAGTAGCATTTGTGGAATTCTCTGTCAAGTGAGAGAACACAAACCTATGGCATGACTGCTGCCAATTCAGGAAGAAGTCTGGGGACAGTTCGTACTCATTTCTTTTGTTCTTGGGATAGAAGAGTTGGTCAGAGGAAAATTGCCTTCACATGGTGGTAAAAAAAAAAGTTCTTGCTGCTGAAAGTATCCTGTTAGTATGGATGGCCCTGTTTTACTTTTCCAAGATAGTTATAATTAAGCTCTGGAAGACTCTGATTCTCTGATGATCACACTCCATAAAAGGCCATCAGTGTGACCTCCTGCTTCCCATCAGTGGTCACAGAGGATAGTTGCATTGCCTGGAACCCACAAACTGGCTAATCCCTGCCATTTTATAGAGATTCTTCTTTATTGAGGAGGTTATGAACATTGGAATTAAACTGATATTCATTTTAGGAGGAGTTTCAAAATATAGTTAATATGACCATTTTTTTCCTGTCAAACTAAAATTTAAAATTGCATTAGCCTCTTTACTTTTGTTTGGCCATTTCATTTGTGTTTTTTTTTTTAAGGGAAGGTGGATGAACACTTGGAGGAAGATGTCCTTAGGGAGTAACAGTCTAGAAATAACTATTCTGGGAGTTAACAAGAGCTCTCTTGTGCTACCAGAAACAAAGAATAAAAGTCCCAGCTGTATCTTGTGCTTACAGTGCTCAATTAATAATAGAGGAGACCTCCATAAAGATAAAATACTAAAATAAGTTTTAATTATCATTTGCTTAAAAATATTCATTTTGGTATAGTGGACACTGATGACTTTTATGCAAACCTAGTTTTGGACATAGATGGGTGAGTTTTCAGGTCTCTGTATACAGACCAACCATGTTTTTTCCAACCACAGTTTTTATGTATTCATGCTCATTTTTCTGTAGGCTATTTTGACTAGCACAGCATATGGCTTTGGGTAACTGTGGTTTTGAACAGCAGTGGATAACACTACATGGCTATACTCTCATTTGTTATCTTCAGTGCTGAGTTTCTTTGTGTTTCACTATTACTGAATCAATAGGTCATTAGCGTTACACAGGGAACTTAAGTGAAATGTTTTAAAATCATGAGTTCACTGGTAACAATGATCTCTAAATGTTCCCTGGATAAGCAAGTTTTCTTTTGTGTGTGTGTGTGTGTGTGTGTGTGATACAATTATGCATTCCCAGGACTGGAGATAGCAGGTGAGAGAACAACTAAGTGGAGATAGGCTTAGAATCCTTTCATTTATCTGGTTTACCACAAACTTTCTTGAATTTCCCCCTGCCTTTTTAGATAGTCCCTAACTCCTTTCATATGTTAGTCTTTGACCTTACCATCTGCAGCTTTGCCAGCTGTGGGTACTTTCAGGAGCCTAATCCCCACAAATGGCAAGGGAAAGCTGCATATCCTACTGAACTACAGTTGTCACTATAATGGTCTATCCAATAGTAGAGAAATAATATATATTGGATACAAACTATAATGATAGAGAAAACCTGTAAATTTTATCATCACCCACCTTAAACATTGGGATGTTTTCTTATCAACAGTGTTTTAATATAAATAGTTGTGTGCAGAACATGGCCTGAACTTCACCATCATGGGTATCTTCTTTGAATATGAAGTTCAACTATATGTATATATATATAATGTGTGTGTATATATATATCTATATATGTGTGTGTGTGTTTGTATATTATATATACATGTAATGCAACAGCTACAGATGGACACCTGGGACCTCTTTTATTCTAGTACAGTTAGGAAAATGTAACTTCCAATATCATAGTAATAATAATGATTGTAGTATTTGGTAAGCACTTACTAGTACAGTGTCTGGCACATAGTAAGTGCCTAATATACTTTAAGGCCGTTGTGGGCAGGGATCGTCTCTCTTCATTATTGAAATGTACTTTCCAAGCACTTAGTACTGTGTTTTGCACACAGTAAGCACTCAATAAATGAGATTGAATGAATGAATGAACAAATCCCATCATTATTATATGCCAAGCACTGTACTAAGCGCTGGGGTAGATACAGCATAATCATGTCTCACATGGAGCTCACAAAATAAGCAGGAGGGAGTCTGATTTTTTTTTTTTTAGTTTAGCTTCACATTTATTTGACTTGTACCAAAACAAGTGATAATGATTATAGTGGATTACTAGTTGTTTAAACAGTTAGGAACACAAGGGCAAAATTAATTTGGGCAAGTCTGTAACCGCCAGGGGTGCAAGTAAAAGTGGTTTCTCAAACTGCCATATATGTGCCGGTTTTAGAGAGAGTGGTGGTGTTGAATGGAGTGGGAGGGCAAGGCACTCAACTGCCTCTGTCTCTAAAGAGCGGATGTTGGCCAGTGAGGGTGGAAGCCAGGGCCGTTCCAACATGTCTGGCAGCCACATTGCTGGGTCAGGGGCTGCATCCTGCCGGCAGAAAGAGCTGGAGCTCTGGCTAGCAACCCCTTCCCCCCACCCTCCACCCCCCGAACCCCCGCATTCCTCCAGCCCTATCACCAATCCACAGTGGTTTCCAGGCACCTCTCTGGAGCCATATCAGGTACATTGCCAAAGTGGGTATAAGAATGTGTGATTTGAAATAATTCACTCTGGCGAAGTCTTACTTTTTGCTTTACAACTGCTACGTTCCTGATCATTTGGTTTGCTTTCACCTCTGTGCCTCAGTTGCCTAGTCTGTAAAGTGGAGATAATATTGCCTGCCTCTCCCAACCTCATAATGATTTCATGAATGCTAAAATTATATAATTCATGGGAAAGTATATTAGAAAAATTGACACATTATATGATTTCAAGTTATTATTACTGTGACAATGATTAGGATTTTTATAGATGAGACAATTGCATGATTGCATGACTTTCAAATAATGTTGTATGGGGAACTATTTCCTTTTCTCTTATTTTTTACTCTCCAATAAAGTCATGTGTAAAATGCTTTATATATATTTTTTCTGTGTGTTGGCCTATGAACAAGTTATACTGTTCCAACAAAGCACTTTACTGAGCATTTGGAAGAGTATAGCTCAAATACTATACATGACCCCTGCCGTCAAGGACCTATGAGTCCGATAGGGGAGTAAGACACTTAAATTACAGAAAGGAGAAAGGAATAGAGTATATATGATGTGTATTTATTATTTATATATCTTTGTATGTGTATGTGTATATGTGTATTATACATGTGTATGTGTATTTGCATTATATATATGTGTGTATTATAAGTGTATTCTATTTATTTTATTAATGATGTGCATATATCTATAATTCTACTTATTTATATTGATGCTATTGATGCCTTTCTACTTGTTTTGTTTTGTTGTCTGTCTCCCCCCTTCTAGACTGTGAGCCCGTTGTTGGGTAGGGATTGTGTCTATTTGTTGCAGAATCGTACTTTCCAAGCGCTTAGTACAGTGCTCCGCACAGAATAAGCGCTCAATAAATATGATCGAATAAATGCATACATAAGTGCTACAGGTGATAGCGGGTGCCTAAGTGTGTGGGTAGCACAAAGGGCTGGGGGTTAGTTGGGGGTATAAAATCGAAGGAGTGGAGAAATTGATCAGTCATTTTGAAGAGGATGTGATCTCAGAAGGGCTTCAAAAGTGGGGAGAGCTGTGTCTTGTGAATATAAAAGGAGGGAAACAGGCAGAAGGAATGTCAGGGGCCAGGAATTGGAGATGAGAGCAGTGATAGCAAAGCACAGTGAGTAGGTAAGAGAAGCAGCATGGCGTAGTGGATAGAGCATGGGCCTGAGAGTCAGAGGACCTGGGTTCTAATCCCAACACGGCCACTTATCTGCTCTGTGACCTTGAACAAGTCACTTAACTTCTCAGTGCCAGTGTTTCCTTATCTATAAAATGGGGATTAAATACCTGTTCTCCTTTCCCCTCAGACAGTGAGCCCCACGTGGGACAGGGACTGTGTCTAATTTGATTATCTTGTATCTATCCCAGTGCTTAGAACAGTGCTTGACACAAAATAGGAGCTCAAAAACCCAATTATTAGTTTGAGAGGAAAAAAGAGTACAAAGTGGGGTATAGTGGGAGAAGTGAGTAGATAGGTAGGGGTTGGAAAAAGCTGATTGAGTGACTGCAAGAGTTTCTCCTTGATGAGTGGAGTGGGAAATTGAAGGCTTTTAAGATTCAGAGAGATGTGTGCAGAACAGTATTTTAGGAAAATAATCTGGGCAGCAAAGTGGAGAATAAAAATAGTAATAATAATAGTAATGTTTCTTAAATGCTTAATATGTGCCAAGCACTGTCCTGAGTGCCAGGTAGATACACGATAATTAATCCTATATGGGCTCACAGTCTAAATAGGAAGGACAATGGGTATTAAATCCCCATTTTGCAGATAAAGGAATGGGGGCACAGCATTCTGGCCTAGTGAATAGAGTGTGGGCCTGGGAATCAGAAGGACCTGGGTTCTAATTCTGACTCTCCCATTTGTCTGCTGTGTGACCTTGGGCAAGTCACTTGACTTTTCTATTCCTCATTTACCTCATCTGTAAAATGGGGGTTAAGGCAGGGAAGCCCATGTGGGACAGGGACTGGGTCCAACCTGAAAACTTTGTATCTACCCCAGTGCTTAGTACAATGCCTGGCACATAGTAAGAGCTTAATAAATATCATAAAAAAACCAACAGAGAACCCAAGGGCCTTGTCCAAAGTCACATAGCAGGTATGTGGTGGAGCTGGGATTAGAACCCAGGTCCTCTGACTCCTAGGCCTTTGCTCTTTCCACTTGGCCATGCTGCTTTGAGAAGGGAGAGACTGGAGGCAGGGAGCTCAGCAAGGAAGCTGATGCAGTAGTCAAGTCAGGGTATTACAAGTGGCTGTTGCTAGATGCTGGCGATATGGATGAAAAGGAAAGGGCAGATTCTGGAAATTTGGTGAAGGTAAAACTGACAAGATTTGGCAACAGACTGAAAATGTTGTCATAAATAGTGCCATAAATAATAAATAGGAGGTGGAAGTTGAAGCCATGGGAGCAGTAGAGCTCACTAATAAAGATAACAGTAGAAATTGTGGTATTTGTAAGTGCTTACTCTGTGTCAAGCACTGTACTAAGCACTGGGGCAGTTATTACATAAGGAGATTAGACACAGTCCCAGTCCTGACCATGCTCACAGTCTAAGGATCTGAGTCTAAATTGAAAAGAGAAGGGTACTCCGAACAAAGCTTTGTTGGACACCCATAGTTTCGGGAGGAGGAGCCAGATTGAGCCAATAGATTGAGATGGAACAGTTGGAGAGGAAAACCAGGAAAAAACTGTGTCAGAAAAAAAAAAGTCTGATAGCATTTCCAGGAGATGGGAATGATCCACAGTGTCAAAAACCAGCCAAAAGGTCAAGGACATTGGGATGAGATAAAGGCCATTAGAATTGGCAAGAAGGAGTCATTGATGACCTTGGATTGACCAAATTGTAGGAATCAAGAAGGAAGTTGGAAAACAGGAAGTGGAAGCCGTGGTTGTATACAACCCATTTGAGGAGTTTGGACATGAATGGGAGGAGGGAGATGGAACAGTAGCTGATGGGACCCAGGGAAGACTTTTTTTTTTAACAGCTGGCGAGCTGCCAGTGTGTGTGAATGCACAGGGGAAGAAAACTTCAGAGAGTATGTGGTTAAAGGTGGTGGTCAGCAAGGGAAGAAGAATGGGCATGGGATATTTTTGAAGGATGGGGTTGGAAATGAAGGGCTAGGAGGTCAGTTGGAAGACAGCTGAGAAGGATGAGAGACTGGAAGGGGATGGGAGGGTGTGGTATGGGGAAGTTCACACCTGATGGTTTGGATTTTTGTCAACATAGTAGTTAGCAAGATCATGAGAGGCAAAAGAGAGGGGAGAGAGAACTAGTAGTTTCAGGAGAGAGTAGAAGGGCTGGAGTAGTTGGTGGAGACAGTGAGTCTAGGAGGCTGAGGAATGAGAAGTGATATTCCTGAGCAAGAGAGCAGAGTGATAGCAAGTAATGATAAATTTGAAGAGGCCAATGTTGGCCTGCTGCCTGGGTTTCCACCAACGGCACTCTGTGACAAGAAGCAGAAAAAGTGTATTGGGAAGGTGATTCAAGGCTGGAGATTAGTGAGTGCTGTGAGATCAATGGAGGGATGGGAGGTTGAGGAAGTTGAGTTATCAGAGAGGGTGATGTTGAGGGTGTAAATTTGTGCATTAAGAGAAGGAAAGTTGAGTAATGTGTCCAAACGGGCCACAGTGACCCAAGATAAGTTGAAAGGAATCAAAAGTCTCTATGGAGATTTAGAACAGATTTGCAGGGAGAGGTTATGTGAGAGAGAAAGCAAGTTAGGCAGTTGTTTTCAGAGAGTGGAATTTCAGGGTTGGTGAGGTTAGAAATGATATTCAGTAACTGGTTAGGATAAGAGACAGCATGTATCCAATTTGAGTGGGTGAGGTGGGGTGGAGCAAGAAATCTGTGGAGTTCAGAAGTGATGGGTGGGGGTTATTAGGAATATTGTGGGACACCAATTCATCACTATCTAGATTACACTTCCAAGTCTTCCAGCTCAATGCTGCGAGCAAATTTCTTCAAACAAGAACTCAATCAGTGGTATTTATTATGTCCTCTGGGAAGAGCACTGTACTAAGCACTTGAAACATTGAATCGTTAAGCTGAATACAAGGAATTCTTCAAAATCCGCTTATTCACTATAAAATGTTCAGTTGAATTAAGTGTATGAGTTTGCAATCATGAATCACCTTGTAAGAACTGTGAGTTAAGGAAGAGAACTTCCTTTGGCTCAAAGGCCCGTCCACTGTGAGGATAAACTACTCTCTTCCTATAAGCCCCGACTACTTTTACAGTATTATGTATCGATTGTTCCATGCACATGCAGAAGCAAAATAGCTTTAATAGACACTTATGAGGCTCTTACAGAACTTGGAATACTTGATAGGGACCTGCTCTGGGCCCACCAACTCTCTGAGGTTTGTCACTAAGGCCAGTTTCAAAACTGCCAGGCTTCATTGGTATTTTTAGTCATCACTTATGTCATTCTTCTTATTAATTCCTCTTGGGGATATATTTGTTTAAAGGTTCCTCCACATTAAGAGAATTTTGAGCTTTATTTTGAAACACTGACTTGACTGAAAACTCCAATTTTTTTTACCCTTTGCCCCTCTTGTCTTTCTGTCAGCATGGTGATTTTCTTTGTATTCTGCTGTTGCAATATTTATGATTATATTTTTCTATGACTACTCAGTGGTAAGAAAGAGTCATGTGGAAATGCTTCCATAAAGTCAGAGGACGAACAGTGGTTTGTAATTAAAAGTTCCAAGTAGAAAATTGTGGCACATAAAAAATCTCCAGTTCCAGATTTTTCCAATTTTCAACTGCTGCTGCCCCACCACCGCATTGACAGGGCACCCTGAAGTGGTTGTCCTTTTGCTTCCCATCTGAAGCTGTCCAATTGTAATACAACAGAGGAGGAAGGCAATCTCACTGAATAAGCCCACGTAACTGGGAAAGTATCAAACTTCTGCTCAGGCCATTCAGCAGTGCCAGAAGTAAGCCAGCCTGGAACTCGGCTTTGGTATAAGGATAAAGTCCCTAAGCAGCCACTGGAGTTTGAAAAAAATTGTTCTGCAATGGTGGAGCCAGCCCCTTTGGCCGGAAGGAGGGACAGTGGTAATTCATGTCAGGAGAAATATCCATGTGTTCTGAGTTTTGATCATCTCAAATCTGGTCTGCTCCCCTGCCAATATTGTAAAAACAGTTGGAGCTTTAAGTCGTTGGGCAAGCTGCAGTTCTGTTGCAGGTTATTTTTATGGGAAGAAATGATTTCTGATAATAGCAATGTGTAGGGTTTCTAACAAATGATTTTATAGCAACGATATTGCGCTTTTCATTGCTGCATGTGGGTGTTTATATACATACACATAGACACAATAGATTATGATTCTTAGTATCTTCATTCTGTGAATAGTCATTGGTTTTCATTTTCCCTAATTTTTTTGGGCTTCAGTGTAATAGCACTTTTGTTGAAATGTCTTCACAACAGTAAATCGAAATGCACTTGTAAGACATGTCTCAGATTACATGTTACGGATTCTTATGGAGTATCTTAACCCCTTAAAATGTAAGTTCATGGGAAGATGCATTTTGCTACAATATGAAGTTTTAAAATAACACACTACCTGCAAGTTTCTGACTTCTTCCTTCCCCTTCCCAAATCTGAAACACCTGAAGCTTCCATAGAAGAAAGGTTTTCAATGTATGAAAGTATATTCATCAATTGCTTAGCACTTCTAGAACCCCAGCTACTGTATGGTATGTATTGACTGCCTACTGAATGCAATGCACTCCCTATGATTTGTCAAGAGTTGAAATCTGGCCATGAAAGTACTGTGACAGAAATGATTCTTTCCTTTGTCTCTGCCTTTTCTTCTCACTTTTGAGGATGTCAGCTTCTGAAGCCTCTATACTCTAATCCTGAATTGAAAGATTTTTTGAAAACTTTGCTTTGTTAGCAGTAGTATTTAATGAGCTCCTACTGTGGGCAGGGCATCATACTAGCTCTTGGGAAATAATAATGTTGGTATTTGTTAAGCGCTTACTATGTGCCGAGCACTGTTCTAAGCACTGGGGTAGACACAGGGGAATCAGGTTGTCCCACGTGGGGCTCACAGTCTTAATCCTCATTTTACAGATGAGGTAACTGAGGCACCGAGAAGTTAAGTGACTTGCCCAAAGTCACACAGCTGACAAGTGGCCGAGCCGGGATTCAAACCCATGACCTCTGACTCCCAAGCCCGTGCTCCTTCCACTGAGCCATGCTGCTTCTCTACAATAGAAGTGGAAACCATGGGTCCTGCCCTTGGTTTCAATCCAATGAGGGAATCAGACAGACACAAAGTGTTTACATATAGTGGAAGCAGGAGAAAAAACAGATAACCTGGTAATAGCAAGAGTGTAGCCAAATAAATAGATTAGGGAAAAAATATAAATTAGAGTGCCTAAATTGGTAGATACATTCATAAGTGCTTAAGTGGCCATTAGGGTGAGGCAGCCTAGGGTGATTGAAATTAATTAGAGAAAGCCGCCTGAAGGAGGGGGGTTTTCAGAAGGGTTTTGAAAAGGAAAGAGTTGTGGCTTGACATATTTGAAGTGGAGAGGGAGTTCCAGAAAAAGGGCAAGGGCATAGAGGCAGGCAAGTTAAGACTCAGGCTCAGGAAGAAGGTTAGCTTGGAAGGACAAAAGTGTGTGAACTAGGGCGAAGGACATGAGGAGAGCTAATGGCATCATTTCTGTTATATATAACATACGGGTGGTTGCTGATGCCATTTGAGTGGGTGAGCTCCATGAGATAGTGATTTTGTAACAATAAGAATAAATGAACCTTATGAGACCCTCACTGTTGAGAGGCAGATGAAGCAGAGGAAGATTAGCCAGAGGAAGAATGAGAATCAGGTGACTACTGTGTCTGTGAGGATTAGGCATGGTCATTAGACTTGGTTAGAGGAGGTCATTGGAGGCTGTTATGAGTTTGGTTTCAGTGTAATGAAGGGGACAAAAGTCAGATTGAGGGGAGTGAAGAAGAAAGTTGGTTTAAGGGAAGGCAGTGGCCCATTGAAGGAGTTCGGACTCATTATTATTATAGTATTTGTTAAGCACTTACTATGTGCGAGGCACTGTACTAAGCTCGGGGTAGATACAAGGTAATCGGGTTGGACACAGTCCTTATCTAATGTGGGGCTCACAATCTCAATCCCCTTTTTACAAATGAGGTAACTGGGGCACAGAGAAGTAAAGTGACTTGCCCAAGGTCACACAGCAGGTAAGTGGTGGAGCTGGGATTAGAACTCATGACCTTCTGACTCCCAGGCTTGTGCCCTGTCCACTACGCCATGCTGCTTCTCTAATACATTATACCTGCCCTCAAGGTGCTTACAATATAGTGGAGCACGTAAAATAATTTAGAGATAGAACAAAAAAGGAAAATGGATATTTAGATGAGTGCTTAAGTGTGCACTCCAGATGGGTATGAATATAAAAACTGCGTGGTTGGTGTAGAACATTGGGGTGGTAGTTAGGGGGTTAAAACCAGGGCAGTGGATATTAATTGAGGAAAGCCTCCTCAAGGAGTTGTGATTTCAGAAAGGCTTTAAAGGTCGGGGGATAGTTGTGGTCTAGTCGATACAAAGGAGAAGGGATTTCTAGACAGGAGGAAGGTGGTAAGTAAGGGTTGAGAGTATAAGATGGGGTGTGGTTGAAGAAGAGATCCTTCTAGACTGTGAGCCCATTGTTGGGTAGGGATTGTCTCTATCTGTTACCGAATTGTACTTTCCAAGTGCTTAGTACAGTACTCTGCACACAGTAAGTGCTCAATAAATATGATTGAATGCATGAATAAATAATAAGAGGTAGAGACTGTTCAGACATCTTAAAAGTCAATGGTCAGGATTTCTGTTTGAGAAGAGGAATGGGTAACCCTTGAAGGTTTTTGAGGTGTTGGTAGAGATGTGTGCAGAATCATGTATAATTCAGGCAGCAGAGTGAAGTATAGCCTGGTGAGGGAAGAGACTGGAGGCAGGGAGACCTGTGAAAGGCTGATGCAATACTCAAGTGAGAAGTGAGATTTAGTGTCAAACACCTAGAGAGTAAAGGTACCTAGAAGAAGGTTCTGAATATCATCATTATAGCCCTTTTAGAAAAAAGAGCCCTGTCTAAAAGGTACTGTTTGATAGATAGCCATTAAGATTGTGGTCATAGTTATCTGATGCCACCAAGACAAGTTAGGTAAAAGTAATCTAGAGATTAAAGAGTTTCTTGCAGCAAAGCAATCAATCTGTGATCCTGTCAAAACTGATGCCTTTAGAAACCTGAGTTGGGGACATATAGATCCAATTAAGGAACCTGTCCTTGCAGTGGTAGGATGTCAAGGCTGTAGAGAACCAGTACTATATAAATCCGAGGATTTTAAGTAATGAATTTCCTTGTGGGTAGGTAACAGTTCTACCAACTCTATATATTGTACTAGAGAACCAGCATGGCCTAGTGGATATAGCATGGGCCTGGAAGTCAGAAGGTCATATGTTCTAATCCCGGGTCCCCCACTTGTCTGCTGTGTGACCTTAGGCAAGTCTCTTCATTTCTCTGTGCCTCAGTTACCTCATCTGTAAAAATAGGGATTAAGACTGAGCCTGTTGTGGGACAGGGACTGTGTCCCACCTGATTTACTTGTATTCCCCTCCCCCCCAGTGCTTAGTACAGTACCTGGCACATAGTAAGTGCTTAACAAATGCCACAATTATTATTATTATGTGCTTAGTACAGTGCTCTCTGTGCAGGTAAAGTGCACAATACTTAATATAAATTGATAAATTTTATCTTAGAATGGTATTTATTAAGCACTTATTAGGTACCAGGCATTGCACTAAGCACTAGGTTAGCTACACGATGAGGTGCTACAAAATTTGGAGAGCCAGTCAATACCCAAAGACTGTCTTATTGCCAACTTGTGGATGTCCTCACCAAGAGATCATGAAGTATGATTTAAGGTCTTACATCGTGACCTACTTAAGGTGGAGGTTTGCCACTCAAATGTCTGTGGGTATTTTATCTTAACAAATGGAACATAGAGAAAATGCCACAGGACTTCAAAGTTGCCAGTCATGAACATTCTCCAGAAGAAAGGTGAGAGAGCTGACTGCAGAAGCTATTAATCAATCAAATTTATTGAGCACACATTTATAGTGTGCAGAGAACTATACTAAGAGCTTGGGAGAGTAAAATATAGCAGAGTTGGTAGACACATTCCCAAAGGCCTCTCTCACTGCTGGCAAGATCCTAGCTATAAACAGTGTTAAAAAGATCTGTTAAAAGAATACAAAAAACTGTTCCAAGAATCACACTGTGGCTTAGATACAATGAACTATAGCTGGCTGACTTGAACCTTGCTGTATGTCAAATACAGAAGAGGTTTAGGAACCACCACCAAGCTGTTACTCTGCAAATGTAGACCTTGCAGAAGCATTGGATGCCAATCAACAGTATTAATTCAGTGCTTACTGTGTGCAGAGCACTGTACTAATTTGCTCCTCATAATACCAGTAGACCTGAGATCTAGCCATTGACCAGAAATGTCAAACTTGGAAATGCTTTGTCTGACTCTTCATCACCAACAGAGTAGAACGTGGTGGTGTAAAAGGTCTGGTTTATTTGAACTATCCAGACAATCTGGGAGCGAGTTAATTTGGAAAGTCTTCCAAATCAACATAGTACTGGCATCATTGGAAATTCTTGAGAAAGTCATCCAGGAACTGCTAATTGCAGAGTGATGCACACATACAGGAAGGCAGGAAGTCAAGGGAGTTCCAAGGCCTGAGTTAGGGTATGGGCCAGGGAATCAGCAGTGAGATACACAAGATTGAGGTACAGGGAATGAGTTGATGTTAGAGGAGCAGAGTGAGTGGACTGGGTTGTAGTAGGAAATCAGTGAAATAAGATAGGAGGGGGTGAGCTGATTGAGCACTTTTAAGTTGATGCTAAGGAGTTGTTGTTTGGTGAGGTGATAGATAGGGAACCACTGGCGGTTCATAGGAGTTGGGGGAGAAAAGGATTGAATATATCTTTTAGAAAGATGACCTGGGCAGCAAAGGTAAGTGAGGAGAAGTGAAGTGAGGTGGAGTGACGAGAAATAGGAGGCAGGGAGATAAGAAAGGAGGCTGATGCGGTAGTCACGGCAGGACATGAAAAGTTCTTGGATCAGTGTAATTAGCAGTTTAGACGGAGAGGAAAGGATGAATTTTAGTGATATTGTGAAAGTTGGAACTGAGAGGATTTGGGTGACAGATTGGAAATGTGGGTGGAATGAGACATATGAGTTGGGGATAATACTCTGCACATAGTAAGCACTCAGTAAGTACCACTGATTGATAATGCCGAGGTTACGGGCTTTGTGAGATACGGAGGATAGTGGTGTTGTCTACAGTGCTGGGAAAGAAAAGGGGAGGAAAGGGTTTTGGGGGGAAGATGAGGAGTTCTGTTTTGGAGATGTTTAATTGAGGTGTCAGTGGATCATCCATGTAGAGATTGCAGAGAAGGAGAGAGGTCAGGTCTGGAGATTTAGATTTGGGAATCATCTAACTAGAGATGGTGATTGAAGCTGTGCGAGCAAATGAGTTCCCTGAGGGAATGGGTATAAATGAAGAATAGAAGGGGGCCTGGAGCCGAGTCTTGAGGGCCTCCAACAGGCAGCGGAGGAGCCTGCATAAGATACTGAGAATGTGCCACCAGAGAGGTTGGAGAAGAAACGAGAGAGGACAATGTTGTGAAGCAAGTTGTCAAAGGCAGCTGAGAGGTTGAGGAAGATTAGGATGGAGTAGCAGAATTAGTAAGAAGTCATTGGTGACGTTAGAGCAGTTTCCATGGAGTGAAGGGGCACTGCAAAACCTAGATTGGAGGTGGCCAAGGAGAGGGAGTGGAGGCAGTGGGTGTGATAATTTGCTCAAGGAGTTAGGAAAGAAATGGTAGGACAGAGTTGGGGTGATAACTGGAGGAAGTCACGGAGTCAAGGAAGGGGTTTTGTTTTCAGGATAAGGGATGCATGAGCATGTTAGAAACAGTGGGAAAAGCCACTGTAAGTGAGTGGTTGAAGATGGTGGTAAGGGAGAGGGCAAGTGTTTTTTTACAAGATGTGAAGGGATGGGGTTGGAGAGTTGCAGGTAGAAGGGGTGAATTTTCAGAGGAGGTGCGAGGTCTTCTCTTGATGTACCACTGGAAAAGATAGGAAAGTTGTTTGCATCAGGGTCTCTTCAAGCAGAAGCTTTGGGAAGATCTTGACACTAAGATAAAACATAGAAAACAGAACTAAGCTCTGAAAGTAACAAAACTATGGCAAAAGATAGTCTTTATGTGTTCTCTGCATGGAAGGTACAATCAGTTTTCTCAGCCACATTTGCTCATTAGCAAAATTCTGACAGTAGTGGTATCTTGAGCACAAATACGTATGTATAGAAATGTGTACTTGCAGACCCAAGTCCAGAAAGACAGAGGCTGGCCAGCTTGGAGAAAGAACGGCAAAGAGGGAGAGATGAAGACAGAGATGGGAAAGAAGGGAGAAAGGAGAAAGCAAAGTAGGAAAGAGAAATATGAGGTAAAGATAAAATACCAATAAACAAAAATGGTAAAGGGTCTTAATACATAAGGCATATAGGGTAACCTCCCCACTTCTACTATAACAAATGGTTGAGTCATATTACATTCATCCCATTCACAGCCATCAAATGTTGCATATTCAATATTCCAAAATGTGAGTGAACTAATCATCAAATCCTAGTCCTAATTCACCCCCAACTGTAGTCAAAACCATTTTACTAACCCCAGTATTTTTAGTGAGTTTTTTGGTGGTTGAATTCTAATTTTTGATGTTAAAAAAATACTTGTTGATGCTCGACCATTAATTTTCCAGTTTTTAATTATTTGTCATCATATAGCTTCACATAAAGCAAACCTTAAGAAACCTTTAAATCAAAGTTTACCAAAGCAGGTAAGTATAGAAGTAAACCTACTGTTATTCAAAACACTCCAATACCACTTTTTAAAAAATGTTTTAACAAATAACCTGTTTTTTCCAGAGTGAATAAAAGAAAGTTCCTTAGCTGCAATCTTCCAAATTTTGAGAGAACGTCTTATTCTGTGGTGTTGCTTATCTTTTCCCTGTGGGATATTGTAATCTAATGAACTGAAATTCCTCATTGTTTCTGGAAAGCATTCATTCAATAGCATGAAAACGTAATACATCTAATATAGGATGTCCATTTGAGCCATTTCTCATTTTCTGTGCTCTGAGATTTAGGCATGTGTCTATATACCCTAATGTATAAAGAAGGACAATTATAAAAACTTGAACTGTAAATCCTTATATTGAAACCAAGTTTGCTCAGGTTATTATTGATTTTGAAGGTGTGGTCCTGGGCCTCAAACTCCTGGTATTAAGATTTGTGATATGTCCTTTAGCATTCAGATAGAGGGTGACTGAGGATATTTTTTGTGATGTTTAAGAATATTATTACATCAAGACCAGGAAAAAGAAGGTAAGTAAGATAATTACTCTAAGTAATTGAATTAAAGTTGCAAAAATTCAGGAAGCAATGTATAAATTGGCACATTTCTTGGTAATTCCTTAATCATATTTTTCTACCTGCTTTGCTGGTTAGATAATGTATGGCAAATGTTAGGCTAAAAATTACTTGTAGTAATTTTTTTAAGTAATGAATTTTTACTTTGTCCTTTTTAATCAACATGAATATACTTTTTTAATTGAAAGAAAAAAGAGTTTAAAAATGGTCACCAGGGACTCTTTTAATACTATTTTAATAGAAAATATTTTATACTTCAGTGAAATATTTGGCTGTAACTAAATTATGAATCAAGAATGCATCCAGATTTATCTTGCATTTAAATACCTGAACTAAAATGTCATTGATAATGTCTTGTAAATAAAAAAGAGTTTACACAGGCACACGATAAAGAACAAACATTAGTTTATGAGGTTGTGAAAATGCTAGATGACAGTATGTGAACTTCGTTGTCTTTGAGATATCAAACATTTAAAGTTTTTACATTTAAATTAGTTAAATAAAGATTCCATTTATATCTTGTTATAAAGTAGCTTGCACAAGCCCATATAAAAAGGACAACATTAGTTTACAATTGTCAAAATGTAAAAGGTAGTGCATTAATTTAAATGAAATGTCAAATTAAACTACTTTTTTTCATTTTAAACATTTTGAGTTTTTACATTTTTATTTGTTTAACCCCTCCGGTGTTTCTAATATCTTCTGTAGAGTGAAAGGGCTCCCTCTTGTGACTATTTTATAAACTATTTTTCTTTCCATTATTTGAAAAAAGTGTACTCATTTTTATTAAAAGGATAAAATACAATATCCAATTATTACCTATATTTGTTCATTACCTGTATCTTTTTCTTCTAAGGAATGTATTGTTTCCAATAAATGAATAACCTGATTTGTGAAAGCAGAGCTTCTTTGATGTTTTTAATATGAAAAATCATTCTCTTTTTTCCATTTTTCACACTCGTATACCAGACTACTGTAGGAAAAAAAAATTTCAAATTTTGAAATTAATTAGATTGTTCTAGTTAACAAAAGATAGATAAGAGCAAACATATCTAATTTTGTGCAAGAGAAAACCTAATATTAAATGGGGTTGCTTTGGGTTTGTTATTCTGCATTATCTGCAAGTGATCCAGAAACATTCCAACAGTTCTTTTCTACTGTGTTACAGTTGCCTGTGTCAGGTAATTTGATTGATCTTTATGGCAACCAAAGCATGCCACCTCCAGGCCTAACAATCAGCAACTCTTGTCCAGCCAATCTTCCCAACATTAAAAGGGAACTCACAGGTAAACACTTTTAGAATTGATTCCATTGACATTAGGTATATTTACAAATTAATTTGCTATTCTTTGCACATCTCTTGATAGCTCTTTTCCAAACTGGGCTCTCACCATCTCTTTAATGATTGGTTTCTTCGTATTTTCAATAAAACTTCTGAGTGATCTTTTAAAAATTGGAATGAGTTTTGTAGAAGGTTGAACTCCAGAAAGCTAAAAACTTTTAAATAATTTACAAATGTTGTGTTACATTGAGTCATCCCAGTTTTATTTTAAAGCAAAACAGATAAATTGCTATTGTGGCATCTTGAAGTATTGGTGAATTGTTTGTCATTGTTTAGTAATGCTTATGGCTTATTGAAACACCATATATTTTGGAAGGAGTCAATTCTTCAAAATACTGGAGAAAAACTTAGAACCACTTTCTACAGTTTTTGAAGTTTGAAGGGAAAACAATGGTACTTATTAAGTGCTTACTATATGCCAGTCACTGTACTAAGCACTAGGGTAGATAAAAACAAATCAGGTTGGACATAGACCATGTCCCTCAGGGGGCTCACAATCTTAATCCTCATTTTATAGATGAGGTAACTGAGGCCCAGAGAAGTGAAATGACTTGCCCGAGGTCACACAGCAGGCAAGTGGCAGTGCAGGGACTAGAACCCAGGCCCTTCTGACTCCCAGGCCCATACTCCATCCACTAGGCAGCTTCAGGAAGGACTTTTTCAAGCCTTTTTCCATTTTCTCCTTGTAAAAAGTTCCTGTTTCTTCACATGCTAAAGGGACTAGATAGCTAAGTGAAAATGTGATGGAATGTTCAGAAATATTTGTTGTGACTAGGTATATAAAAATTCTTGAAACCATAGTAACAGTAAAGATAAAAATTATATATGAGAAAGCTACAGAAAAGTATAAAATTCTGTGTCCTCAGGCCAGCATTCATATGGGCTAGGAAAAAAGAAATACTGTCATACTGTTTAAAAACTAAACAATGCCCAATTAAGTAATCAACAAGGGCACTTCATACATATCAAAAATTTAAATTCAGTCATTAACAAAATTATTGATCCTGAAAATCTGAATCAGGACTAGGGCTAGTGTGTAGGATTAGGATGAGGATTCTTTAAATACCTGATTAATAATTGCTTTAGTAATGGGCTATCATACCTTTTTAAATACTGACTATAGAAAAGAGGAAATACTTGAAAAATACCTGTTTTGCATAAGGTTGCATAATTTTTTTTTGTTATCTCAGTGCTAATTTAGCAGTAACCACTGCCACTCCTCTCTCTCCTTCCTGCTACTTTACATTCTCTGGTTTGCAATCTGATTTTCCCAACCCGGCTGAGGCTCCAGGGCAGAGGCAGAGATGGATCAGTGCAGGAAGATGGGTGTGGGGGCAATGACAGCTTGGGAGAGGACTGCTGTCCCCCATCACACTTCAAATCTGTCACGATCTCTGTCCTTGCTGCTTTGGGTGGGGCAGGGAAGGAGGGCTGCAAACCAATGAATGGGAAGTGGTGGAGGGGAGACAGTAGCTGCTGCTTAGGTTAGAAATTAGGTTAGGTGAAAGAAAGAACCAAACCATTGAACCACACAACACAGTTCAGCACAAAGTGGGCATTGGGGTACCAGGGTACAGGTACCAGGGTAGGAGAGGATATAGTAGGAGAGTGAACAGGGATCAAGTCTACTAATTCTGTTGTATTGTGCTCTCCCAAGCACTTAGTACAATTCTCTGCACCTGGTAAGCACTCAATAAATATAATCATATTTATATTTATATTATATATTATATTATTTATATTATGATTGAGGAAGGGGGCGATTCCTAACCTAGTGCAGAAGCACATCATGAACAGCATTCTTTTCTGAACAGCACAGGGAGAGTCAATCAATGGTATTTATTCAACGCTTACATTTAGCATTGTACAAAGAAGAGCATTGTATTAGCGTTTGGGAGAGTACAGTGCAACTGAGTTGGTAGACAGGTTCCCTGCCCACAAAAAGTTTAGAGCCTAGAGGGAAATGCATATATTAAAATAAATGATAGATGTGTACATAAGTGCTGTGGCACTGAGAGTGGGTAAATATCGGGTGCCTAAAGAGTACAGGTCCAAGTGCATAAGGGATACAGAAGGGAGAGAAAATACGGGAAATGAGGGCTTAGTCAGGGAAACCCTTTTGGAGGAGATGTGATGTTAATAAGGCTTTGAAGGTGGGCAAAGTAATCATTTGTGTGATATGAAGGGGGAGGAAGTTCCTTGCCAGAAGGAGGAGGTAGGGGAGATGTCGGAGGTGAGATAAATGAGAACCAGGTACAGTGACTGAGTTGGCGTTAGCAGAGCAAAGTGAGCAGATGGTGGGTTGTAGTGGGAAATCAGCAAGGTAAGATGGGTGGTGGGGGAGCAAGCTGATTGAGTGCTTTGAAGTCAATGGTAAGGAGTTTCTGTTTGATGTGGAGGTGGATAGACAACCACTGGAGGTTCTTGAGGAGTGGGGAAACATGGCCTGAATGTTTTTGTATAGTGATCTGGGCAGCAGTGTGAAGTACAGACTGGAGTGTAAAGAGACAGGAGGCAGGGAGGTCAGTGAAGAGACAGGAGGCAGGGAGGTCAGTGAAGAGGCTGATGCCCAAATGTCAAGGTGGGTTATAATTGCTTGGATCAGTGTAGTAGCAGTTTGGATGGAGAGGAAAGGACAGATTTTAGCGATGCTTTGAAGGTTGAATGAACAGGATTCGGTGACATTGAATATGATAATGATGGTGGTGGTACTAAGCGCTTATTATATGTCAAGCACTGTTCTAGGCACTGGGGTAGATACAAGGTTATCAGCTTGGACACAGTCCCTGTCCCACATGGGGCTCACACTCTTAATCCCCATTTTACAAATGAGGTAACTGAGACCCAGAGAAGTTAAGTGATTTGCCCAAGATCACACAGCAGAAAAGTGGTAGAATCAGAATTACAACCCAGGTCTTTTTGACCCCCAGGCCAGTGCTCTAGCCCCTAGACCACGCTGCTTGTCTTTGTGGGTTGAATGAGAGAGGAAATGAGTTGAGAAAAATGCGAAGGTTTTGGGCTTGTGAGACAGGGAGGATGTCTGCAGTGATGGAAAACTTTGGAGGGGACAGGGTTTGGGTTGGGAGATGAGTTTTGTTTTGAATATGTTAAGTCTGAGGTGTCAGTGGGACATTCAAGTAGAGATGTATTGAAAAGGCCAAGAGGAAATACAAGACTGCAGAAAAGGAGAGAGATCAGGTCTGGAGCTGTAGATTTGGGAGTCATCTGCCTAGATATGGTAGTTGAAGCCGTGGGAGCAAATGGATTCCCTGATGGAGAGGGTGTAGATGGAGAATAGAAGGGGACCCGGAACTGAGCCTTAAGGAACCCCCACAGTTAGAGGGTGGGAGGCAGAGGAGGAGCCAGAGAAAGATACTTAGAATAAGCAACCAGAGAGACAGGAGAAGTCAGTGTCAGTGAAGCCAAGGTTAGTAAATAATATGTCCCATAGAAAGGCATGGTCTACACTATCACAGGCAGCTGAGAGGCTGAGGAAGATTAGCATGGAGTAGAGGTCATTGGGTTTGGCAAGAAGGAGATCCTTGGTGGGAAGCTAATTGGAGGGGGTCAAGGAGAGAATTGGAGGAAAGGGAGTGAAGGCAGCAGGTGTAGATAACTCATTCAAGGAGTTTGGAGAGGAATGGTAGAAGGGAGATGGGGTGATAACTGGAGGGAGCCATAGGGTCAAGGGGTTTTTTTGTTTTTGATTTTTAGGATGGGGGCGTCACTGAGCTGTTGGGTAACTGTCATTTTAGGGTTAAGTTTAGGGTATTGAATCTCTTGTGTTTTGTTATAATATTCTTAAATGGATTTTCTTTTCAGCATTGGTGACGGAAACATTAATGTTAATGCTGTGCTTTGAATTGCTGTAACGCGGATTAAAGAGTAGTTTAATGTTGTTTCACATAGCAGTATATAACACACAAAAAAATTTCACGTTATTTTTCCACATGTTCTGGAGCAGGTCCTGATTTATAAAATATGTATGTATGGAAAAACATCCCATGATACAGCTATTCACGATGCAGCCACATTTTCAGGGAACATAACCATGCTGTATCATGGGCCATACCCATATTTCCTAAAGTATTAATTCTATTATTGATAACTGTGAACACTAAAGTCCCAATAATCTTTTTGTTGTTTTATTGTGGCAAGCACATCTGTAGTATTCCTTGATTTTAAAAAATATTATCACATTATCGTTATGCCAGTGAACTACTAATGGAAGTTTAATTCTTTCATTGATTTCTTTATTTTTGAAAATAATTGCATTATATTCATTTTGCTTCAATTCATATTTAAAGAGATATTTTTGCTTGATTTTCAAGTCAGAGAAGGTGCCTTATGTTAAGAAAATGAAGAAAGGTTTTGCAATTCGCTTTGTCATGTGCCTTGAATCTTACCAAATTCTAATTGTATCATTCACGTGCACAGCGTGTATTTTTCCTACAGAATCAGAAGCAAGGGCATTGGCTAAAGAAAGACAAAAAAAGGACAATCACAACTTAAGTAAGCTGACTTTGTTCATTTTATAAATAGAGGCACTGATAGTAAAGTATATCAGAATTGTAAGTTTTGTGAAAGAAAATCAGTGATTTCAGAAGCATAGATGTAATGTTTAAAAATACAAATGCTGTAAAACAAGCTGGAAATAGACTACATTTCTTCACATTTTTACAGTTTCTCTTTACTCCATATTTTGTCTTATATCCCTGTTTTGTTTTTTTTTATGGCATTTGTTAAGTGCTTACTCTGTGTCAAACACTGTTATAAGCACTGGAGTAGGTACAAGTTAAGTAGATCGGACACAGTCCCTGCCCCACATGAGGCTCACAATCTTAGAAGGAGGGAGAACAGGTATCCCCATTTTACAGTTGAGGAAGCTGAGACACAGGGAACTTAAGTGACTTGCCCAAGGTCACACAAAAAGCAATTAGCAGAACCCAGGTCCTTCTGACTCCCAGGTCTTTGCTATCCCCACTAGGCCACACTTCTTCCCTGTTAGCACCACGATGAATAACAAATTAATTTTCTTGTATTATATGGGCTTTTACATAGGGTGAGGGGATGTAACAGAGATTGTCATCCAAATCGTAGGGGTGTGAAACCCAGGAAGATTTCAATAGGAAGACTAGGATTTCCTCTCTGGAAACTTTGAAGAAAAGAATAAGATGGTTATCTTCAAGTACACTCTTACCTAGAGCATGGATCTGGATTGGATTATCCTGTGATATTTCTTCCAGTCCTAAGGTGTAATTATGAAATTTCACTCTAGTAACTACAGAGTTAATTGAACAATACAGTATTTATGTTTTTATAATAACTGCAGATCAATTGTCCCAAGCTTTGCCATGTTAATTGCCTTTATCTCTTCTTTAATTAGAATAAAGTAAATGGAAAATTAAGTTTATTATATTCTAGAGGAAACATTCCAGTAGTAGGTTGGTTGAGCAATACTGTAACATAATCATCTTCAAACCAGAAGGATAGTTGTATATATTATATATGTATATATCAATCAAGACTCAATTTAAATAAATCTATGATACTAAATTTAAATTTGCTGAAAATAGTATGCACTTTTGAATTAGTTAAAGGCTGAAGTAAATGCTGAACTAGGTACATATTCAGAGTGTACATAAAATTGTAAACTTCAGCTTAAATTTAATGTTTACACGGTTTTTTTGAAGTTTGGTGTATTTTGTAGAAAGTCACTAAGACTTTTGGCTCAGTGTGTTGGCATGTTCAAGGCATTATTTCCCAATAATGGTATTATTACTGGGCCTTTCCAGAGACTTTGCCCCTTAAAGATATGTGCTAAAGAATATGTAGTATGTGATTGATTGATTTTTTTTATATTTTCTCAAAGTCGAACGAAGGCGAAGATTTAATATCAATGATCGTATTAAGGAGCTAGGCACTTTGATACCCAAGTCAAATGACCCGTAAGTACAACTGTATATTAATATGTGGTACATACTTTTCTAATTATATTCAGTATTTCCCAAATAGTAACCATTTTTAAATAGTTTTGAGTGAAAACCTTTCTTTGTTAAACTCAAAATAGTATTTTCCCCCTTTGGTTTAATCTACATGGTTGTTACATTCACACAAGTCTCATCATAGTTTCATCTAGCATGAGTTTATTGTGTTTTTCTATTTAAGGGAGCCTCTTCCCCATGTAATGTGCTGACTTGTAGGGAGGTTCAGATAGAAAAGAGAGATTCTGGATGATAACAAAGGCCTTGCTACCTAATGGAGATCCAGAAGGATTGTAGGCTGCCTTTTTATTATTTTATTATTTGATTCATTATTCGATTATTTTAAAAATGCCTTTACATTGTTCATTACCCCAGAACTGTAGAGATTTCAATCATTAATTAAGTAAGAGCTTTACTTACATGCTCCCGAACCTGGATATCATCCATAGTCCCTGATGAACAGATACATCATAACTGGAAATCAGACAAGTTTGTATTCATGAACAGAGAAAAGGTCAAGTTAGTAAAATACATTCCTTAGAAGCAAGACTACAAATTGGTTTTGTTTAAACTGTGCATGCATGTGGGCGCACACACACACACACACACATTTTCAAAATCATATTCTAACACCATTAATAATTGCTGCCCAATCAAATTAGTCTTTTACTTCATGTTTTACCATTGAAAAAAATTGTAGTGATAAATACCCGCTTGGGTAGCTACAGCTTGAACAAATAGGAAAACAGTCAAATTTTGTTCCATTTTTATCTGTTTGAATCTCACCTACTTGGAGTGAGCTAGGAAAGTATATATTTTAATAACATCTGTCTATATATGAAATTATCCTTTCACTATGACCTTTTAACTACTTAAGAAAATACCAAGTTGAAATCAAGAACTTCTCACATATGAAATTTGATATATATGTTATTGTTCATGAATTGGTAACAAAGTAAAATAAAGCCATTATCCAGTGTAAGATGTCATCTAATGAATGTCCAAACAAAATGTACATTTTCATTGTTTTGCTTACCAATTTTAAGTCTAGTAATTTTGAAACGTGATACATACCAATTCTCAGTTCTGCAGTACAATTTTATAATGCCAAGGGGCTATGACCTTCATTTCCTACAGTCAATCTTGCATGATAGTTGAAATTGAATTCCCATTTTCCTCTTCTTTATCAGTCTTCACATTTTAGCATATTCTTTTAACTTTAGCATGTGAACATCTTTAGTGAAGTATTATAAAACTAGGCAGTTGTGTTAAAAAGACAGAATTTGCATATCTTCTCATTTCTACCCTGTAATGGAATGTTTACATATTTTAAAGGATGAATGGCAGATTACTATTTTGTTCAACAGTATTTTAAAATGAAATTTTCTGCATTATATTTGAGGCTAGTATGCAGTATATTGATGAGACAGCAGCCTAAACAAAAATGGGAGTAGATGGACTATGAGTAGTTTCCTCTTCCAACTTTGAACCAGCACTTTCCCTTTCTCAACCTTGACTTACCCCTTCTACAACGGATAGCTAATATTCACTGGATATTTGTTCTCCAGCTTCTGAGGTTTCTCTCTTCCAAGATGTTTTGCTGTGTAAAGCAATCAAGCCCTAGGGATTGACATCAGAAAATTCAGTGAATACCTTGATATTTATTTTAAATTTGGAGAACCAGTGGATTCTTAAGAGCCCCAAAGCTATGAAGTTCAACTATTTTGGGATTATTGCCATCATCATGAAAGAAGAGAGGCTTTGAATATGATTTTTTTCCTCCTTCTCCATCTGTATCTGTCAAATTGCAGTCGATCATAGGTGTTTGCAAAGGGCCCAACTCTTAGGGGGGGAGGGAGAAGAGAGGGGTGATCACTCATGGGGAGTGAGAGGGTTGGGTACCATGAGGGTGAATTCAGTAATTTTACCCCAAAGCCTTTTGAGTGGGGCAGCTACCCCTCACCCTTAGAAGTCAGAAAGGGGCCAGAGTTCTCCACCAGCAGAATGCAACCCCTAGCATGATCTTGGCACATGTGAGGTTCCCTTTACATCCTCACTGGGTTGAGGGGCCAGGCCAGTGACCCTTTGCGCCACCAGCCATGGAACCAAGGAGGCTTATCTAGTGGTGATGGCAGTGGGTGGGTGACAGCAGCATCAGGCCAAAAAGAGGAAATCCCTGTGGGATATAAACAGCCTCCTCAGCAGCTCTGCATGGCTCTTCCTCAGGGGCTCTGGAGCCAGGGATGAGAGGACATCCCTGACCCCACAGCCCAGTGAGGACAAGAGAAGTGGTGGTGGCAGAGGAGGAGGAGAAAGTACAGCAGGGAAAGTAAGTTCTTTCATCGTGCCTACTGTGTGCAGAGCATGCTACGAGGCATTTGTGAGAGTACAATAACAGTGTCCTCTTGTCTTCCTCTCATTTCTGTCCTCTTTTCCGTTCGTCCTCTACTCCTTCCTTGCCTTCTCCCTTTCCTCTCCTCTCTTCCTCCCCTCCTCCTTTTCCATATCCTTGTCTCTCTCACCCTTTTTCCCCTCCCTGCTCCCTCAAACCCCAACCCCCATTGCAGTGCTCCAGCTTGACCCCATGCTCCAAATGACAAGTTGTCACCTCTGGGTACCTGTGACTTAATTTACTGGCAGTGCCCACAATGCCTATAAAGACTGCTTTTCCTAGACAGGATAAGAATGAACACTAAGGTGAATCAGTAATCACCATATAACTTGAGAATTAGGGGGTTTGGGAAAACTTGAGGGGCACTAAGCAGTGCGACGTTTCAACTGTGCATCTTTCCACATGGCAAATAATTGCCCATTACTTTAGGCCAATTCTCCACACTGTGGAGCTTCATTGCTTCCGTGGCTTCAAGGGGGTTGCCCCACTCCCCTTTCTGCATGCATTCATGGAAATATATTATTTTTCCAATAGTATTTCCTATAATACTTGCTGATCGCTAGTGAATCTCGATGGTAATTATATCTGCTCCCTTATTCTTGAGCTCCCAAAGGTCTTTTTGTATTCTTTCTTATTACAGCGACATGCGCTGGAATAAAGGAACTATTCTAAAAGCATCTGTGGATTATATCCGAAAACTACAGCGAGAGCAGCAACGCACAAAGGAACTTGAGAATAGACAAAAGAAACTAGAACATGCTAACAGACATCTTTTACTCAGAATACAGGTATGCAGAACTTTTTTGAGTGAAATTAACTCTACCATAAATAATTTCTCTCTAAATTACTTTTAATTTCTTATTTCCCTTTATTTTGAAACTTGTTTTCTAGCTTCCTTAATGTCACAGTCACTTGCTCTCCTGTTCAGGTCAAAGCATTCTGGGGCAGCCTTTGTTTGAGAACAGCATTTAGTTATATAGTTGAGAAGCAGCATGGCCTAATGGAAGAAGCATGGGCCCGGAAGTCCGAGGGCCTGGGTTCTAATCCTGGTTCTGCCACTTGCTTGCTGTGTGACCTTGGGCAAGTTGCTCAACTTATCTGTGGCTCAGTATCCCCAACTGTAACATGGGGAGTCTCCTTCCTACTTAGAATGTGAGCCAATGTGGGAGAAGGACTCTGTCCGATCTGATTATCGTGTATTTACCCCAGCGCTTAGAACAGTGCTTGAAACATAGCACTTAACAAGTACCATAATAGTTATTAAGGTGACTTAATCAATCAGTCATATTTATTGAATGCTTACTGTGTGCAGAGCACTGAACTAAGTGCTTGGGAAAGTACAATAGAACATAATTAGTTATATTACGATAAAGGTGCTTAGGGACTTTTGGATGACCCTGTACCGAGAATGGTATTTCAGAAGGTCTGTGAGAGAACACAGATGGTTGTTGGGGCTGGAGAGGAAAACACAACCTACTATGTCAACACAGCAAGAATGGTAGCTGGTCCTTAGAAAATCATGGGCATGTATCAGGAGGTTTGGGTCAACCAAAATACAGCTGGGCAGATTGCTGGCCTGGGGAAGCATAGGGACCAGCAAGAGATCTGGTCTTCCCCTTGGTTCTTTACCAGCCCATCAGGGAAGCTAGGGAAGCCCAATGGGTTCCCCTTCCCCATCCTTTTCCCTCCCCCTTATCATTTGATGGGGCCTGTTGGCTTATTCAACTGGTATAGGGGTTCTGGTTTTTACTCCTTCACGGGTTCATTGAGAGGTATCATGTGAGTTAATCTACCTGGAGCTGATGGTGGAATATTCTAGGTAAAAAGTACTGAATAAAGTTTTAATTGCTGACAGAAAAGTAGTCATTCATTTGAAGTCCAGTGGAAATCGTGCTATCAAGCAATAAAGGTAAATGAAAGTGGAATTGGAAACAGAGCAAAGAGGCTGAGAGAGTTTTCTTATATGACCACTTGAAACCATTTAGCACTTGTTCGTGCCCCTGGAAACATTATGGTATCATGCTGTAATGAGTTCTGACAGTTCTCACTTTACCAAATGATTTAGCAAATAAGATAATTGTTTATTCAGCTGATAAACAGATATTTTTAATTAAGCAGTAAAGGATTGTTGAAAGAAGGCTGTCCTTTTCATAAAGGGTTTTTTTAACCATTTGATGAGCAGGGGCATTAGATCCCATCAGCATGTACATTGGGCACAGGGGAGGTGTATAAGTGAGCACATATTTTCATATTGAAACTAGGGGCTTCCCTTCATTTTCATGCTGCATGCAGACATTTTGCAGAAGAAAGAGCATATTACCTTACCATCAGTGTAATTTCTATTTTCCTAAACAGTCTGAGGCTGCAGAAATGATTCCTGGAAAGGCCTGGTTTTCTAGATTGTATTAAGGATCATACAGATACTTGTGTAACCATCTCATTTCAGGCTCTTCCTATCTCATACTCATATTTCAGTTAGGAAAATAGAAGACAGACCATGACAAATGATAGGGCACTAGATGAAAACTAATTTTCAAGGAACATTTGGGTAGTTGGTTTGTCTTCTAATTGGGTGTCAATTTTCTATTATTGTTGTAATTTGATCACATCATGAATGCAGATGGACCTGCCCTACAAAGGAATAAATCCATTTAGAGTCCCAAAGCAGAAGGCATGCAAATTCTCAGAAGTCACTAACAAGGGACATACTGTATATCGGTCCTTTAAACTGAAGGCACTGTTAGTGCCTTTGGGAGGGGTGGGTGGGTGGTAGGGGAGACTGGAAAAGCCCTGTCTAGCAGAGAGAGAAAAGGAAACAATTGCTTTGTGGGAAATGTGACTGAAGAGAACAAAGGTGTTTGAAGGCGTAGCCAGACTTTTAATCTTGGGGACAACTGTAGTTGTACAAGATGAGGGACATGAAAGAAGTGGAACTTTTTAGCTTGGATATTTTTTCACTTAATTTCTCATTTTAATTTTCTGTTTAGGAACTCGAGATGCAAGCTCGAGCACATGGACTTCCCCTCATTCCATCTACGGGCCTTTGTTCTCCAGATTTGGTAAATCGTGTCATCAAGCAAGAACCGATTCTTGAAAACTGCAACCAAGAAGTCTTACAGCACCACCCAGACCTGACGTGCACTACAACCCTTGATCTTACTGATGGTACCATCACTTTCAGTAGTAATTTAGGGAATGGGACTGAAAGTACCACTGGCTATAGTGTCCCCACAAAAATGGGCTCCAAATTGGAAGACATCTTGATGGATGATACTCTCTCCCCTGTGGGGGTAACCGATCCTCTCCTCTCATCCGTGTCTCCTGGAGCTTCTAAAACAAGTAGCCGGAGAAGCAGCATGAGCATGGAGGATGCTGATCATGCTTGTTAGCAGAAAATATCTGACCGGCTCTCTCATAAACTGCTTAATTTCTTGATCAGTAGTTTGAATAATTTACCTTTGGCAGTTTTTGGGATAATTTCCCTTTAATACAAAGCTCATCATGCTTCATCAATAGCCCAGTATATACTTTTTTTTATTTTTTAAAAGGACGTGTACATTCTCTTTGACAACTACAAATGCCTCCAAAGTATTGTACAACACACGTACAGTATCTGTGAACTGGATTCATCAACTTTTGAATTCTTACCGTAACTATTCAGAGAAATATTATTTTGAATCAAAATCACAGTCAATTTTTATTCAAGTGAAACTTTGTTTGAAGCCTACTTTGACATATAAAGCCTAATGAAAGAATGTAAAGCAACCAAAAAAACCCTATCCCATATTGTAAACCTGTTGATTTACTAGTGCTGCCTTAAAGATACACCTTTCATCCAGCATTAAATTTTGTCTTTACATTACAGAGTATTTTAAGAAATGCTACCACACTCTCAAAGCGCAACCACTTTTATGCAATATTTATCAAGGAAGAGAATGCTAGTTCTAGAGTGCGTGAGAGGAAGTGAGAGACCAAGAGGCCATCAAAACAAAGAATGCCTCTTGATGATCTCATTTTTCAAATTCTCTGTATTCATGTATTTTTTTCTTAAATGAGTGTAGTGTTTTTGTCCTCCTTCACTTTTTCATAAAAATCTTTTATTTTGGAAAGGGAATAGCAAATTTCAAAGTCAAATATCAAGGAAACCTGAAAGGGTTCCCCTCTCCCTACATTTTCAGACCAGAAAAAGTGATGCTTTTCTAAACTGGGCATATTTCTAATTGGCCTTACTACTTTTGTTTTGAAATTGTGTTTTATCGTTCATTTGATTTTTATGGATTCTGTATCAATTTTTTCTTTTCAATATCTTTGTATTCATTGGTAAGACCATGCATTGTAAAATACCAACAGATTTCAACATTTTTGAAACACGAGTGGGTTATGCATTCTTTGTAAACACATGAAGGAAGCTTTTATGCGAGGTCATGTGTTTAAAGAGAGAGAGAGATTTGCCAATTTTTTGTATATTACACTCGGAAATATTTTTAAAAACATTTAAGGTCTAGTATAAATAGATTAGTTAAAACAAGGCTTTACATAGGAAAAAAATAAACTTAGATATTTATTTTTAGTGATACAAAATGGTAACATTCTTGAAAATGGATAGTTATAGAGTTAATATGCCTATAATAGTAATTTAAATTGGGGTTTATTTCAGCAATCTTGCTGGGTTGTTTTTTTTTAAAAAGAGAGATGAATTACTATAGCGGCAAATAACTGTTACTTGATAACAATGTTAATTTTAACATACAACAATGTTGTAAAAGTAGTTTCAGTGCATTATCTACTCAAGTGTAGTCCTATGCAATAACAGTAGTTTTACTTGTATTATATCAAGAATAGATGTTTTACAAAGATGACATATGGTGTTATGAGCCAGACTGTTGAATGGAATTTCTCAATAGCAGCCTACAATTGAATTGCAAGTGGCAGGAAAGCATATCTCATTCAGAATGAAGTGCCTTAAATTTTAGTAGTAGTCTACTTCGGACTAGCACTGACTGAAGTGTGGCATACGAGAAAGTTTGGGGTGGTATTTATAGTCAATAAGAGTGTAGCATGGTGCCTATGTAGACATAAGAGCTTCCAATTTTCCTTGAAATATTTTTAATATTAAATATATTTTAGTGATTGAGTGCCAACTTCTCTGACTTGGATCAGGAAACCATGTTTAGGATGGTTGAAAATGTTTAAAGATCAATATGGAATTCATGATGAAAGATGGGAGAAAGAAGTGCCAGGAGTGTGAGTGAATAATTCAAAGGAAAAATCAACTCTGCATCTTTCATGTGTGCATTGGGCTCTGGAAATCCTTGGAAACATTGATGATGCTATCAATTTCATAGCTTTATGACTTGAGGGGATAAGGGGACAAAAAAACTCCCATTCTTTCAATCCTCTTAATTGTATAGCTCTTTCATTAGCTAGTTATGCAATTCTGCACTTCTGCTTGAACAACTAATTGTACCTTAGGTGTACATTGATACAATCATAGCACTGTCACTATTTTTCATATTCATAGGGATTGAGGAAAAAAAGAGGTCAGAGATTACGATGTTATGACTAGGCCTGTTTTTCTTAGCCAATTTGGGGAATGTTTTTTATGGAGGTTAGAGCGGAGCCAGCCAGGGTTTGGCTGAGTGGGACTGCATGTGCAGACCAGCACTAAGCAATGCATTTGAACAGTTAATTTATAGACCATAAGGCATTCTGCGCCACATCCCTGCCTCCTATAGCTCGCACCTAAGCAGCCAGTCCCCCGCCTCCACTGACTTCTTGTTTCTAGAGGATACTGGGGCTGGGAAGAAAATGAGCTCAGGAGAAAGCAGCAAAAGAATATGGTGGCTTTATTCCCTGTGCCAAATTTGAGCATGGAGGAGTATGACTGTGAACAGATAAGTCAGCAGTTGTTAAGTCTTGGGGAAGTGTATTTGTGTGCTAACAGGAGCCAAAGACAGCCCTTGGCGATTGGGGCCTGGAGCCTCAGACTGAAGTGACTTGGTGGTCTAAATGCCAAAATTGTTTGGTCTCTTCTGTGTCAGTTGAAAAGGTAATGGAAATACCAAACATTCAGATTCCGTCAAAATGGTGCAGCCAACATGATTTTGTATAATGTGATGAAGTTTTTTCTGATTGTTTTGAGACTCTAAAGCAATAATAATGCTGCAACAAATTAGAATAAACAGGAAGTTTAAAAGAGACAAAGTGAAGCACAAAATAATGCACTTGCATTGATATTTTTGACAGGAAAAATGCACTTGGGATAAGTTGATATTGATAATAGTATGAAAATTATATTTCTTGAAAAAGTGACAAATTACTGTTTCTTGCTATGATGCTTGGTACTGTAATGTTGTTGATATTCACCTGCTGTTGACTGCAGCAATAATTTATGTATGGTCCATAGCACTGTATATTATGGATCAATATTAATGTATCCAATGAAATAATTGAACTGTCATTCTTGATAGATTGATTAAAGCATTTGGTTTTCCACATATTTAGTAGTGGCCAATTGTGTTAATAACAGTTTTGAACGTATTTAAGCGTATCATAAATGTAGTTCACATTTTCTTCAGCTGTAATGAGTGACAAATTGCATAACAATTTTTAAAACAATACCAGTAAGTGATTTTTAGTCTTAAATGCCACTCTAAAATGTTGCCTTTGTTTTAAACATTTTCAGTTACTTTAACTTGCAATCACATGGGCTGTAATTATGCAGTTTTTCTAAATTTAGGAAAATGCAAAGCTCTAGTAATATCAAGTGATCATTTTCGTTTCCAGAATGTAATTAAAAATGTCGCTTCCATTTAATGCAACTTTTTTTGAAGCAGAAGAATTGTCAGCTTTGCCTTGTATATCTAGGGGAAAAAAATAGACTTTTAAAATCCAAGTTTATATTGTTGAAGTCTTAAGGTAATCAGCCTAACAGCTCCAGACTGACATTCTTTGATTCCTTTGAGAAGTGCTGAATTGGAATTGGGAGGTGTCAGATGCAACATGTCTATATTCCCTAGCCAGACCTTAAACTTCTGCCCTTTTAAGAAACATTCTGATTAATTCTCTGGAGAAAAATATAGTGAAAGTTCTCGTAACTGTGCTGTTCTGACTGGCAGCTCATTTTTTAAGGATCTCTTTTTAATTTAAATTATGGTAATATACAATAATAGAGAAGCCATTTCTTTTCAGAGTTATTTTATAATTTGAGTCATTTCCATTTCCCATTCAATGTAATTATATTGTGGCTTAAAACATGTTTAGAACATTTTTTATTCTAAAAAAAAATTTCAGAAATCTTTTTACTTTTTTTTTGCACTTGCAAGTGTGCTGCCCGTTTCCCAGCCCCAAATGCTCTCCTTTTCATTTTTATCTTCAACTCAGTTCTCAATCCAAAGTGGACATTCTTTGGGACTTTAATTTCTGCTACCCTCCATACAATCATCATCTGCTAGAGAAGGTGTTTGGCCTAGGCATCCCAAGTGGTGATCTGGAATGCTGACACCTGAATGATGTGCCCTACCATCTGTCTTCACTTTTTGCCTCCCAGAGCTGGTTGGGTGTTAGCCACCCACAGTGGGGTAATACCAGTAGATGGTCCTGATAGGACAAGGCAACCTATTCCCGGATTCCAGGAGGGTTGGCCTGCCCTCAAATCATGGTAGTCAGGGGCACTCTAGGAGAAGAGGTCAATTCTGGAACTGTCCTTAGGGGTTTGCCAAATCCATCCAGAACTGAGGGTTTAGAATCACATTCCATTTGGCCACTGCAGGTTCTCTGTGGCTTTGATGACCTGTGGGGCAAGCTTGCTTAGAGCTCTGCATCAGGTTCTTGCTTGGTTTTGTACCTGGGTACAGCTGTGGCCATCCATGGCTTGGCAGGGATACCTCTCCCATAGCGACACCAGGACACTGTGGCAAAGATGTCTAAGTGAACTTGCCTTGCAAGATGCTTTTGGCCTTGAGACTGCACATTTGAAGTTAGATTCCTTCACCTTTTGTCCCCTTCTCTGTCATACCTGGAGATATGTGTATGGGTTTTGGGATATTTTATCCAATTTTGCCCTAATTCCATTTTTTTCCTATTCAAATTGAACCTGAATGAGCTTTATTTGCACCTACACAGAATTCCCTATAGCTCTGTACTGTTTGGTCCAATTTTTGGCATGCTGCCATTTCTCATTTCCCATTCTTTCCTCATCCTCCCTCCACCAAAGGCTGTCCCATCTTTTCCTCTTCTTTTCCCTCTTTCTAACCCAGCCTTTCCTCTGAGACAATAGGTAGCCTTCAGGGTTTCAGGGAAATAAGGGGAAGAGAAGAGGTTAGAGGTGCTGCTGCAGACAGAGTTCAGCCCCTTTCTGACTCCTCTATCAGTGTGAGAGTTGCACCTACAGTAGCCCCTGCCACACCCAACCTCACTTTGTCAGCATCTCCCCATCACTCCCCCTTCAGCTCCATTTACAGTGAAATATTGAGGCAGAGAAGTATAGGAACGAAAAGCTAAAGAGAGAAAGTGAGGCTGAAAGAGGCCCAGGCCCTGGAAACATAAGAAGCCCTAGATGAAAAGAAGACTGTTGATGGACACAACAGCTGGAAAGCAATTTGAGGAAGCCTGTGGGGGTCAGGGGGTCATAAATGCAGATCTGCCAATTAATCAAATCCCGTCTGCGGAAACCAATCAGAGGATGTGGATCACGAGCATGCCGTAGCACCATTTTCCTATTTCTCAGGCCTGATAGTCCTTCCTGATGGAATGGCCTATGAAAATTTACTTCATCCTGCTTTGAGAAGGAGCCCAAGGCTGTATCTTTCTTATATTCAAATCAATTGATGACAGTGAGCACTTACTCTGTGCAGAGCACTGTACTAAGTGTTTGGGACATTGCAATTGAGTAAGTAGGCACAATCTCCGATCTAAAATGGGCATCTCTATTTATATAAAATGCAATCATGGTTGATTTTAAAGTGTCAGTATTTATAGGTGTTTCTACCCTACTACAAAAATAGCAACTATACTGGCAAGCAAGACAGCAGTGTATAGATCCAAATCTGAGAATTGCATCATTTCAGTGGCATTTTGCCTCTCAAATGGATTTGCACTTAAAAAGTTAGCTATACATTTACTTGAAGCATTTGAATCCTTTGGAGTCAATTTATAGCCGAAAAATGTTTGATGAAATATTGGATATTTGCTGTAGACACAGTCAAGAATTCAGGACAGTCACCGTAAGATCTAGCTAATTTTAATAATGAAGGTTCAGCCAAATTGAGATGGCATACAACCATAAAAGTACTGGAAAAACCCCACAGATACATTTCAATGGTTTATTTTTAAATCTGGCACTTCCATTACAAAAGGAAACGGTGAGCTGCACATAGGTAGAAATCAGTTAGGAGAGCCTAGTACAGTGCCCCATAACTAATGAACATTCAATAAATGCTACTTCTTAAAAAAATACATATCCAGGGTTGCTGAGTGGAAAGAGCATGGGCTTGGCAGTCAGAGGACCTGAGTTCTAATCCAGGCTCTGACACTTGTCTGCTGTGTGACCTTGGGCAAATCATTTCACTTCCCTGTGCCTGTCACCTAATCTGAAAAATGGGGATTAAGACTGTCCCATGTGGGACAGGGACTGTGTCCAACCTGATTACTAGGCCTGACTCATAGTAAATATTTGGCAAAAACCTTTTTTTTAAAAAAAAGTGGTATTTGTTAAGCACTTACTATGTGCCAAGCACTATACTAAGCACTGGGATAGATACAATACAATCACATTGGATACATTCTGGTTCCACTCCAGGGGCCATACCCAACACCCAGGATGGGATGGATGGGTGTGTGTGTGTGTGTGTGTGTGTGCGTGGGTGTGTGTGTGTGTTGGGAGGGAGTGGCACCTTCACCCTATGAAGTACAACAACTCTGATTCTTTTCATCGTTTCTGACAGGACCACTTTCAGTCAATCAGTGGTATATATTGAGCACTTACTTCATGCAAAACACTGTACTGAGCATTCGGGAGTGTACAATACAACAGAGTTGGTAAATGTGTTGCCTTGAATCTGTGATTGATATTCACAAATATTGATTTTATATACAAACGTGTCTTTCGCCGACAAAACTATGTCCTTGGTTGCCTAGGTTGGTTATTACCAGAATAATCCCCATCTTGGTCCAGCCCACTACCTCCCTACAACTCAAATCTGTGGCGGGGCTCAGAGATACTGGACTTTTCTCTTCAAATTCCTGGACAGTTGAGCAAATCTTTTCTTATCATCCATCAATTTGGACATTTCTGTCCCACCCATGGAAATCACATAAATTCAAGGTAAGAAGTATTTAAAGTGATTATATAGCATAACACTTTGCTGAAATTGCAACTTGTGTGACAATCCCCCCCTCTGGTTGATGGAGTGATATCACTGGGGGAATTAATTGGGAAATGCCTCTTGGAGGAGGTGGCTTTGAAGGTGGGGTGGGAGATCTAGGCCAGGGGAAGGATACACATAATGGGTCAGGCATAGGTGGATTTGCCTGATGTTCATCACCCACATCCATTTTCATGAATGCCACCTATGTGCAAACTCAACATCAAGGCATGACAAGATCATAAATGAGAAGTCAGGGCCATATGCAGGCAGTCCGCAGCATTGATGCTGTAGGGGGTGCTGATTAAGAGGACACTTAAAAGCCAAGCTGGAAAGGGGATAGAAGGAAGGGCATATCTTTTCTTTCAGACCTATCATATATTAAGAAGTCCATGCAAAAGGACTTATTTCTTGTTTCTCCAGACCTAAGGCCATGATGAAATCTTTTTTCATCATTTGAAATCTCTATTGTTGATATTCCATCAACATGCTAGAGAAAAAGTTCTCTCAAAAAAATCAGAACAGCAGTATTCTGCCCACGAAGCACTTATCATTTGCAGGATTTATTGACACACAAATTACTTTATAGTCAAGACTTATTCATATGAAATCTTCAGAAATAAATAGCCGAGTTTTCATTTCTCATTTTGTTTGATATCACTGTTAGATATTAATTAAGAAAAGATACTTAAAGTACTGTCACCTTAATTACTGTATGAGAAGGCTTAATGAAAGTAAATTTCCCTTTATAGCTTTAGATTTTTATGCCACTCTATGTTTCTGTTTATTTCTATGAATTATATTCTGGCCACTCACAAAAATCATATAACAAATGCATAACTAATGTGACATTCACATAAAACATCACATTAGTTCCATATGATCAGTTCTATTCCAGTGACTACCGAGTGAAATCATGTTATTCTAATGTGAGTTGTGATTTAATACTCTAATCATGTGTAAGTAGTTTTGTCTAGCTGGAGCAGTGTGTTATTTACACCAATCATTGTAATTTAAAAGAAGTTCTAATTGCACACTTAAATCTGCAATATCTCTAGTATATGAAAAACAGTTCTATGTCACAAATGCTCTATCATTCCCATAAGCCATTTATTTCCAGGCAGAATTTATATCATTTCCGCCTCTGTCATTAAGACAAAGCCTCAAAATGGTCAGTCAGTGAGAAATTCCTGTGACCGACTCTTCTGTGTTTACAGAGTTTGTTTGAACTAAGAAAGAAAATTGGTTTAGAAATTGTTAAACATTAAATTCCAAAACATCACTAATCAAACTGGAGTCAGAGCAGAGCATGGAACTGCCAGCTATTGGTCATAAATTCAAAATTGGTCTCTTTGAAAATAAGGCATGACCTTTGACTATTTCATTGCCCTATGTGATTTAATATTTAGTGGAAGTTAACAAGATATTTCTTAGGGATTTTAAAGTCTAGTGGTGTTAAAATCATTCTTTTAGAAATATGGGAAATGACGGTATAATTGGACAAGAGTTTACCAAATTAAAAGAGAAACAGAGTAAATTAGTAGTAGATAAAATGCATTTTTAAGCTTCTAAGAAGGAATTACAAACAATGGAGGGTATATAAATAGAGAGCTGCCGCTTTACTAATAATACTTTCCAACTCCCTTCTTGATCTTTTGATGACAACCCTGCCAGAGGTACTCTTTATCAGACACTAAAGCAATTTAGGTGCTGTCATATGCCTTTCTTGATATATACATATTAGACATAAAGCAGTTTTATGTTCTTTAGCTTATTTTAGTCTATAATTAAAAATGTGGCTGCCTGCTACTAAGCAACGAAGCATGGCAAAGGATGATCACATTCTATCACTGAGATAGAAAGAGGAAAAATAATAAAAATATTCACATACATTCTGGAAGCAACCTTCAAATCTTAATTATTCTTTAGCTCCTTTATTATCAGGAAGGCAATGCACTTTGAAGTAAGCTCTCACCTCTCTCCTAAATTCAAGAAAATAGCACTTTGTAATTTGAATTCCTGCCTTTGGTAGAATATTTTTAAAGAAAATGTACCTTTTTTTTCTGAGAATTTAATTCCTAGTCTAGAATGTCTAGGCCAGATTTGAGTGAGGATTCCAGGTTAACCAGACAAGCCTTTCTATAACTGCTAATTACCCAGTTTGGGGATTATCCAGACCCCTTGCTGCTGCTCATCTCCTCCCTTTAACTGCATGCATTTTGGACATTTTATTGTTTATATTACCAACCCACCCCCACCCCACAATGGTGGGCTTGGAAACAAAAAAATGTTAAAACTCAAATTAGATATTAATACTATCTAGCCAAATGACTCCAGTTACTACAGATAATCATGAATTGGTGCTGCATAGCAATGCAGTAGTTACTTGGTAAATCAGCTGGATCATCAGACCTACTAACCTGATCTCTCAAATAGTAAAGATTGGGTACAATTTTAAGAAGCTACTGAGCCTACGAGTCCAAAGTATATAGATAAACACAGTAAAACAAACTACCTCTACCAATTTGACCATTGAATGAATGTTCTAAAATATCATCTAGGTTTTGTGTTGGCAGGTAACACCAGGTAAATTTGACTAGAATAACTGTTGGATTCTGACAATCTTGTAAAATGTCATGGTTGAGAATCAGAAATTCTACCCCTCCAATTCATATTCCCCCTCTCAGGGTCGCACCTGGAGAGTTTCCAGTACTCTACCAATCTCAACTAAGGGAGGGAGAGTTAAACAGAGGCCTATCCATTCCATTCCTAGCTTGGACAGTGGCTAGCAAGTGGAAGGCAATCTGCTACAAGTCAAAACTCAGCTGTGCTGGGCAGCAGCGGCATGGGAAGGAGTCGAGGGTGGAGGCTCGAGTTTACTGCACGGAAGGAGGCAATGGTAAACCACTTCTGTATTTTTACCAAGAAAACTCTATGGATACAGTACCACAATGATTGCAGATGGAGTTGGGGGTGGTTCTGGGAGAGATGTGTCCATGACATCGCTATTGGTCAGAGATGACTTGACAGAATAAGACAAGATATATCCATGGGAATTGAAATGTTATTTGATCCTTTAAAAGCATCACTAATGGTTCCAAAGAAACATTAGGTGTACAGCTGTACATCCTTAAAGTGAGGTCCATCTTTACAGGCACAATATTCATAAGCAATATTTGCATCTGTGGAAGACTGAAATTAACAGAGAGAGGGGAAACTCACAGAAAGTTCAAAACCTATTTTTTTCCTGCCCTAACATTTGTCCACAAATTGAACAAGGAGGTTGTGACCACTTACCATGTGGAGAGAGACAAAGGCCACTTGTCCAGTGGACACTCCCCAGGTACCAGGTGAAGAATTGAAAAGCAGAGACAGAGGACAGCAGCAGGGCCAGAGAGAAAGAAAATGGCCCACCTTGCCAACTCTTAGGCAGGAAGCTCAGCAAACAACTTTCTGAGAGGCCTTGGTATTTCCAGTTCCTGCTGAGGAGCAGGAAATGTCCTTTGTCTTCTGGGAAATGTAGTCACCTTAGAGAAAAACACTAGTCCAAACTTTTTTTCCCTTCAGTCCCTTAGCACTGCCTCCCAAAAAAATATTGGCATATTGGTTTGTAATACAATGAAACCCAGCAATGACACTCAAAGGGCTAGAGAAACAGCATGGCCTAGTGGAAAGAGCACGGACCTGGGAGTAAGAGGACATGGGTTCTAGTCCCAGCTCTGCCACATGTCTGCTGTGTAACCTTGGGCAAGTCACTTCACTTCTCTGTGCCTCAGTTACCTCATATGTAAAATGGGAATTAAGACTATGAGCCCATATGGGACAGGGCCATGTCCAACCTGATTACGTTGTATCTATTCCCAGTGCTTAGAACAGTGCTTGGCTCATAGTACGCACTTAAATACCACAACCAAATACTACAGCTATTTGGAACATAAGAGGTGATTGTCAGGCCAGTGATTAGCACCATGTATAGCAACAAATAATATACGAATATCTTCATGTCTCACTGTCCAATTATGTTAAGGTGCCTCAGCTTGGATCCTGGATACAATCAAGACATCTTTCTCTTTTATGGTAATCACAGCATTGTTGCCATTATGGACTGATAATTGGTAGATTTACAGAGTAGAGTATGCCATTACTAAATACTTACTAATTCCATACTCTCCACTGATTTTACTTCAAGTATCACTGTTCCACATATACACACTGATATCCGCCATGAGAATCAGCTTAATGGACATTGCCACCATTGTGACAGCTCTATTCAGTCAGTCAATCAATGGACTTTATTGAACTTTTACTATATGCAGAGCACTTGTTCATCCTTCCCTAGCTGTTTTTCAAGAGATCACCCATCTGCTTTCAAAATCTACCTCTTCTACCTGTACCTTCTACTCTATTCCTTCTCTCTTTGTAACTTGTTCCCGCTTTTCCCACCATCATCAACCACTCAATCTCTGATGGCTACTTCCTTTCTGCCATCAAACAAGCCCACATCTATCCTAAAAAAAAAATAATCTGTGGACTCTACTGTACCCTCAATCAATGGCATATATTGAGCACTCACTGTGTGCAGAGCACTGAACTAAGTACTTGGGAGAGAGGACGATATTGGTAGACATTCATTCAGTAGTATTTATTGAGTGCTTACTATGTGCAGAGCACTGTATTAAGCACTTAGAATGAACAATTAGGCAACACATAGAGACAATCCCTGCCCAATAACGGGCTCACAGTCTAAATGGTTGAGACAGACAGCAAAGCAAAACAGAACAAAACAAAACAAGACTACATCATCAAGATGAATAGAATCATGAAGATATACATCTCATTAACAAAATAAATAGGGTAATAAGTAATATACACAAATATGCACAATGCTGAGGGGAAGGGAAGGGGGAAGAGCAGAGGGCAGGGAAGGGTGGGAAGGGTAGGGGAGGAGGAACAGAGGGAAAGGGGGGCTCAGTCTGGGAAGGCCTCCTGGAGGAGGTGAGCTCTCAGTAGGGCTTTGAAGAGGGGAAGAGAGTTTGGTGGATGTGAGGAGGGAGGGCATTCCAGGACAGTGGTAGGACATGGGCCAGGGGTTGACGGTGGGACAGGCGCGATTGGGGGATTGTGAGGAGGTGAGCGGCAGAGGAGTGGAGTATATGGGGTGGGCAGTAGAAGGATAGAAGGAAGGTGAGGTAGGAGGGGGCAAGGTGATGGTGAGCTTTGAAGCCAAGAGTGAGGAGTTTTTGTTTTGTGCAAAGGTTGATAGGCAACCACTGGAGGATTTTAAGGAGGGGAGTGACATGCCCATAGCATTTCTGTGGGAAGATGATCCTGGCAGCGGAATGAAGTATAGACTGGAATGGGGGGAGACAGGAGGAAGGGAGATCAGAGAGGAGGCTAACACAATAATCCAGTCGGGATATTATGAGAGCTTGTATCAGCAAGGTAGCAGTTTGGATGGAGAGGAAAGGGTGGATCTTGTAGACGTGTTCCCTGCCCACAATAGGTTTACAGTCTATACAAGCTATCATACCATCTCCCTCCTTCAATTCCTGTTCAAATTCCTAGAATGGGTTAATCCTGAAAGCACTATCGAACTTTGGTTTTGCCAACACATATCTCTCCTTTTTCCCCTTGTACCTCTTTGACTGTTCTTTCAATCAGTCAATCAATTGTATTTATTGGGATCTTACTATGTGCAGAGCACTGTACCGCACTTGGGAGAGTACAACATAGTTGATAGTCATGTTCCCTGCCCACAAGGAGCTTACCGACTAGAGTGGGGTACCCTAGACTATTTCTGAGTCTTTTTCACTAGGTCTACCTCCACGTCTCACTCCTTAATTTTGAGTGTACCGTTCCGGGTTCTCCCTTTTTTATGGTATTTGCTAAGTGCTTACTATGTGCCAGGCACTGTACTAAGCTCTGGGCAAGATGCAAGATAATCAGGTTGGACACAGTCCATATCCCACATGGGGCTCACAGCTTTAATCCACATTTTGCAAATGAGGTAACTGAGGCACAGAGAAGTTAAATGATTGCCCAAGGTCACACAGAAGATCAGTGGTGGAGCTGGGTTTAGAACCCAAGTCTTCTGATTCCCAGGCCCGTGCTCTTTCTACTAGGCCATGCTGCTTCTCACTTTCTCACTGCTTCCCTTCTCACTTTTTCACTGCTTCCTTTCTCACTTTATACTCTCTCCCTTGGGGAGCTCATCCACTCCCAGATTCAACTACCATCTTTATGAGGATGACCCCTCATCTTCATGTCAATCTTGCATTTTCTCTTGCACCCAGGACACCTCTGCCTGGATGTCCTGTGGGTACCTCAATCTCAGTTGGTCTAAAACTCAACTCCTCATCTTGCCTCCCAAATTCTCTACCACCTAACTTTCCCATCACAGTTGACACCACCATCATCCTTCCTATCTCTGGAATACTAAACATGGTAGTATCTTTGACTACAACCTTTCTTTTAATCAATGACTGAGATTTATTGAGTGCTTACTGTGTGCAGAGCACTGTACTGAGCACTTGGGAGAGTAAAGTTGGTAAACACAATCCCTGATTTAAAGGAGATTACAACATAGTGTACAAGCTTTCAATTCCACATGAAGTTTGTTTCTTAATCCTGTTGATTTTTTTTCTCCACAACACTTTCAGAATCCTCCCCTTTCTCTTCACCCAAACAGTCACCCTGCTTGTACAGATACTTACTATATCCCACCTTGACTATTGCATCAGCCTCCTCACAGACTTCCATGCTTCCAGTTTTTCCCCACGTCCAATCACTACTTCACTCTGTTGCCCTTATCACTTTTCTAAAACAACATTTTTACACACATCTTCCCACTTTTCAAAAGCCTTTAATGGTTGCCCATTCCTCTCCCCATCAAGCAGAATCTTCTGACCACTAGATTTAAAGGTATTCAGTCATCTCTTTTTCTCCTACTTATTCACTCTCTTATCCCACTACACCCCAAAGTGAAATCTAATGCTTGAAAATGATTCAAGGACCTTAAAGGCTGATGTTAGAATATGATTCTCCTCTTCCACAAATCTCTTCCAATGCAACAAGTTTAGAGCATCATTGAAAGTCATTAAATCAATCATACCTCCATGCTGGTGACTGTGCTCTAGCACTCCCTCAAGAAGAAATGAGATGATTATGAAGAGCTTGTCAAAATCATCAAAGTACCATGTTGCATCAGCCTAAAGAAACCTAAGGTTTATCCTCAGACTGTACCTAACAAATCCTATTCCCAACCAAGGATCTTTATAAGTGATACTGAATTGAGAGCAAACAGGCAGATGGCAAATAACTAGCAGATGGAGCTTGGCTTCTATGTTCATTCAATTGAATTTATTAAGCACTTACTGTGTGCAGAGCACTGTACTAAGCACTTGGGAAAGTACAATATGACAATAAAGAATGACAATCCCTGCCCACAATGAGCTCACAGTTTAGAGTGGAGAGACAGGCATCAATTCAACTAAACAGACATCAATATAAATAAAATTACAGATATATGCATAAGTGCTATGGGGCTGGGAGAGGGGAGAAGACCAAAGGGAGCAAGTCAGGGCAACTGCAGAAGGGAGTAGAAGATGAGAAAAAATGGGCCTTCGTCTGGGAAGGCCTCTTGGAGGAGGTGTGCCTTAAGTAAGGCTTTGAGAGCAAGTGTCTGGATTTGAGAAGGGAAGGTGTTCCAGGCCAGAGGTAGGACGTGGGCCAGAAGTCAGCGGCGCATGAGGCGGGATCAAGGCACAGTGAGAAGGTTAGCATCAAAGGAGTGAAGTGTGAGGGATGGTTGTAGAAGGAGAGAAGCGAGGTGAGGTAAGAAAGGGCAACATCACATGGAAGAGTCACGTGTCACGTTGGAGTTCTATGTGACATGGAACTTCAAAACAAATTGAATGTCTGTAGAGGAATTGTGGTGTGCAACATCCTCTGTGACTCTGTGACCTGGGCAAAATGTATAAAGAGGATGGATAACAGCAGAATATCCAAACAACTGCTTTATGGTAAAGTGGGACTGATGGACTTAATAAGTATTTTAAAGATGCAATGAAACAAAACCTCAGACAACAAGGTATGGTTGTGGGCAGCTGGGAGGTAGTCTGCATTTGGATTTGCTCCCTTTTTCACCCCTCCCTTAGCCCTACAGCACTTAGGTACATATCTGTAATTTATATTAATGTCTGTCTCCCACTCTAGACTGTAAGCTTGTTGTGTGTCTACCAACTCTGTTATATTGTACTTACCCAAACTATTAGTACAGTGCTCTGCAAACAGTGAGTGCTCAATAAATATGAGTGATTGATTGATAGTCACAACAACAAACAGACCAACCTTCTGGGCATCAATTAAAGACAGGTTGGCTTTCCTAGACCTAGACCAAATACTGAGAAGATCATGACACCAAAAGGCAGAATCAAAAATGACATCAGGAACTGCAGGTGGCAAATGTAATAATAATGTTGCAAGTCAACTTAAAATGTAAATGATGTGCAAGAGATCAATGATCTGACATTTTATTATCAGTCACACACACATTTGGATAAAATCTCCTCATCAATGGTTTCATCTTCAAACCCAAAGGTTAACTTCCTCAGCTTTCTTTCTCTCTCTCTCATTCTCTCCCTCATCACTCAGATAACCAATTGTATTTACTGAGTGCTTACTGTGTGAAGAGTACTATACTAAGAATGTGGGCAAGTACAGTATATTAGATTTGGTAGACATGCTCCCTGCCTTCAAGGAGCTGAAACTCTAGAGGAGGAGGCAGACACTGATGTAAAGTATGGATATGTACATAAATGCGGGCAGGGGCGCTGAGGGTGAAATGAATAAAGGGTACAAATCCTAGTGCAGTGGTGATGCAGAGGGAGAGGAAGTAGGGGAAATAAGGGTTTATTTGAGGAAGGCCTCTTGGAAGAGGTGTGGTTTTAAAAAGGCTTCAAAAGTGGGGAGAATGATTGCCTACTGGATATGAAGGAGAAGAGAATTCCAGGCCAGAGACAGGACAAGGGTGATGGGTCAGTGATAAGATAGATGAGCTTAAGAGAGAAGCAGCATGGCTTAGTGGAAAGAGCATGGTCTTGGGAGTCAGAGGACATGGGTTCTAATCCTGTCTCCACCACTTGCCAGCTGAGTGACCTTGGGCAAGTCACTTGACTTCTCTGTGCCTCAGTTACCTCATCTGTAAAATGGGGATTAGGACTTTGAACCCCATGTGGGACTACCTGCTTAACTTGTATCCGGTGCTTAGAACAGTGCTCAGTACATAGTAAGTGCTTAACAGATGCCATAATTATTATTATTATGAGCTTGACTGACATTCTTTAGGATGTGACTATTGCTTGGAAATGAATAGAGCAGCATTGTCAAGAACAGGAACTGGGTAAACCAAGAGGCCATTTTACTGCATGAGGGGAGATAAAATTTTGAATGGAGCCATGTGTGGTACAGTACTCACAATCTATCCTATGTTCTAAAAGAATATTGCAGTTGTTCATTTATCTAAGATCTTATTGATTTTCAAAAGGACAAACTAGTTTTAGTTGTCCAGTAACAAGAAGGTGGGCTTCATGGAGAGATAGCATGGGGAACCCTAATGACATCTTCTCTTTGTAATGTGTCCCCAGGATTTGCCTCTGTGCAATCAATAAAGCAAGTTTTTTGCTCTGGGCAAATTTGTGCAGAATTGGTTCCAAGAGGGCCAAATTGTTATGCATTATCTTCCTCAAATGGGAAGAGACTAGAACGTTTAGCAGGTGTAAAGGACATTACTACTTTAATGCAGTGAGCTTTAACTGCATCACATAATCCAATTGCTTTAATTGTTTTAAACCTCATACTAAGACTTCTATTGGTAGAAGGAGAAACTTGCATTACAGCAACAGGAATGGTGTATAGGAATGTGTTAGGTTTTATAATAATAATGATAATAATGATGATGGTATTTGTTGCACTTACTATGTGCCAAACACTGTTCTAAGTGCTGGGGTAGATACAAGGTAATCAGGTTGTCCCACTTGGGGCTCACAGTCTTAATCTCCATTTTTACAGATGAGGTAACTGAGAGACAGAGAAGTTAAGGGACTTGCCCAAATTCACATAGCAGACAAGTGGCAGAGCCGGCATTAGAATCCACGTCCTGTGACTCCTAAGCCCGTGCTCTTTCCACTAAACCACACTGTTTCTCTTTATAATAATGATGGTATTTGTTAAGCACTTACTGTGTGCCTGGCATTGTACTACATGGGAAATGACATTTGTTTCTGTGCATGACGCCCAAGTTCTATTTAATTTTTACTGAAGATTTTCCAAGGTGATAATGATTCTAACCCCACAGAAAGGTGCTTCATCAATTAATAAATAATGACAGTGTGCCAACAGAATGGTTTTGCATTCCCAGGTTAGAATCGTCCCTGTTAATAAACCAATGTTCAAAGCCATTTGTGTATTTTTCAGTATTCTGTCTATGAACCCTGTTTACAGGAAGATGTTTTGATAATAGAATTTCACATTGGAGTTTTACATCTTGAACCTAATACAATAGCATAATGAACTAAATGCCACTGTATGCTTTTTAAATCTTGCTCATGAGAGTTCAGTATGACCTGCAAACAATTAATTTTCAAGGGGGGTTATATTTTTGTATAATTTTCTATTCCTTTTAAATTTACGAGTCTTTTTTTATATATCTTGATCTTACTATTGCCAGCTAGTGATAAATGATTTCATTTACTTTGTCATCTAGAGGACACTAACTTTTATGCAGACACGCTGCATATAAGTAGGTATATACATATATATATATATATATATTCATTTCCAAGCAATAGTCACATCCTAAAGAATGTGTCAGTCAAGCTCATAATAATTCATTCATTCATTCATTCATTCAATAGTATTTATTGAGCACTTACTATGTGCAGAGCACTGTACTAAGCGCTTGGGATGAACAAGTCGGCAACAGATAGAGACAGTCCCTGCCGTTTGACAGGCTTACAGTCTAATAGGGGGAGACGGACAGACGAGAACAATGGCAATAAACAGAGTCAAGGGGAAGAACATCTCGTAAAAACAATGGCAACTAAATAGAATTGAGGCGATGTACAATTCATTAACAAAATAAATAGGGTAACGAAAATATATACAGTTGAGCGGACGAGTACAGTGCTGTGGGGATGGGGAGGGAGAGGTGGAGGAGCAGAGGGAAAAGGGGAAAATGAGGCTTTAGCTGCGGAGAGGTAAAGGGGGGATGGCAGAGGGAGTAGAGGGAGAAGAGGAGCTCAGTCTGGGAACGCCTCTTGGAGGAGGTGAGTTTTAAGTAGGGTTTTGAAGAGGGAAAGAGAATCAGTTTGGCGGAGGTGAGGAGGGAGGGCGTTCCAGGACCGCGGGAGGACGTGACCCAGGGGTCGACGGCGGGATAGGCGAGACCGAGGGACGGTGAGGAGGTGGGTGGCAGAGGAGCGGAGCGTGCGGGGTGGGCGGTAGAAAGAGAGAAGGGAGGAGAGGTAGGAAGGGGCAAGGTGATGGAGAGCCTTGAAGCCTAGAGTGAGGAGTTTTTGTTTGGAGCGGAGGTTGATAGGCAACCACTGGAGTTGTTTAAGAAGGGGAGTGACATGCCCAGATCGTTTCTGCAGGAAGATGAGTCGGGCAGCGGAGTGAAGAATAGACTGGAGCGGGGCGAGAGAGGAGGAAGGGAGGTCAGAGAGAAGGCTGACACAGTAGTCTAGCCGGGATATAACGAGAGCCCGTAACAGTAAGGTAGCCGTTTGGGTGGAGAGGAAAGGGCGGATCTTGGCGATATTGTAGAGGTGAAACCGGCAGGTCTTGGTAACGGATAGGATGTGTGGGGTCAACGAGAGAGACGAGTCAAGGATGACACCGAGATTGCGGGCCTGCGGGACGGGAAGGATGGTCGTGCCATCCACGGTGATAGAGAAGTCTGGGAGAGGACCGGGCTTGGGAGGGAAGATGAGGAGCTCAGTCTTGCTCATGTTGAGTTTTAGGTGGCGGGCCGACATCCAGGTGGAGACGTCCTGGAGGCAGGAGGAGATGCGAGCCTGAAGGGAGGGGGAGAGGACAGGGGCGGAGATGTAGATCTGCGTGTCATCTGCGTAGAGATGGTAGTCAAAGCCGTGAGAGCGAATGAGTTCACCGAGGGAGTGAGTGTAAATGGAGAACAGAAGAGGGCCAAGAACTGACCCTTGAGGAACTCCAACAGTTAAAGGATGGGAGGGGGAGGAGGCTCCAGCGAAGGAGAACGAGAATGACCGGCCAGAGAGGTAAGAGGAGAACCAGGAGAGGACAGAGTCCGTGAAGCCAAGGTGAGATAAGGTATGGAGGAGGAGGGGATGGTCGACAGTGTCAAAGGCAGCGGAGAGGTCAAGGAGGATTAGAATAATAATAATAATAATAATAATAATTATGGCATCGGTTAAGCACTTACTATGTACTGAGCACTGTTCTAAGCGCTGGATACAAGTTAAGCAGGTAGTCCCACATGGGGTTCAAAGTCCTAATCTCCATTTTACAGATGAGGTAACTGAGGCACAGAGAAGTCAAGTGACTTGCTCAAGGTCACTCAGCTGGCAAGTGGCGGAGACAGGATTAGAACCCATGTCCTCTGACTCCCAAGCCCATGCTCTTTCCACTAAGCCATGCTGCTTCTATCTTAAGCTCATCTATCTTATCACATAGTAAATAGTGGAAATGAGAGAAAAAGCATGTTTGTGTATTCAAAGATGACTGTTTATAGAAAGATCCCAGGTATGGCTCTGAACAAAACCTGTGTGCAATAAATGGGTTTCTAAGTCTTTGAGACAAATTCTCTAGGGCATACAAAAAAAAAATACTACAATGAGGAGCAGAGGACAGAGGCAGCAGGGCAGATTTTGATAAATCAAGCAGCAAAGCTGCAGGTTTTATAAACAAATAAATGTTTTAAAGGAAATCCTTTAAAACATTATTTGGTTAAAAAAAATTGTTTGCTATTAAGCATTTCAGTGAACAGTTCAGTGAAGGTACACAAACCTAGTAGACCCTTCATTCTTTGCCATATTGATGCATTTGCTACTTGCAGAAATCTCCCGTCTCTCCAGTTCAGTCCATACTTCACTCTGCTGTCCGGATCATTTCTCTACAAAAGCCTTCATCCATGTTTCCCCACTCCTCAAGAACCTCCAGTCATTGCTCATCCATCTCTGCATCCAACAGAAACTACTTACCATCAGCTTTTGTCCTCTCCTACCTCATCCCACTACTCTCCTACTACAACCCAGCCCACACATTTCGTTCCTCTAGTGCCAACCTACTCACTGTACCTCGATCTTGTCTATCTCATCGCCAACCTCTTGCCCATGTTCTGACTCTGGCCTGGAACGCCCTCCCTCTTCATATCTGACAGACAATTACTCTCCCCACCTTCAAAGCCTTATTGAAAGCACATCTTCTCCAAGAGGCCTTCCTGGACTAGGACCTCATTTCCTTTTCTCCCACTCCTTTCTGTGTCACCCTGACTTGCTCCCTTTATTCACTCCCCACCCCCCAAGAACTTATGTACCTATCAGTAATTCATTTATATTAATGTCTGTCTCCCTGTCTAAACTGTAAGCTCAATGAGGGCAGGGAATATGTCTGTTATATTGCTGTGTTATACTCTCCCAAGCGCTTAGTATAGTGCTCTGCATGCAGTAAGTGCTTAATAAATATGATTGATCTGCTCCTGGTTTCGGATCTGCTTCTTCTTCTTCTGATCTTTCTGAAGTTTCTGCTTAAGGAGAACAACCACTTTCCTGATTGCTGTATACCGTGCTGGTCTGTCAACTGCAACTGTCTCCTGAAAATCTGCTGCTGAAATGCACTGTTTGATTCTATTTTACTATATCTTTAAAACATATGTTCTGCCCGTCCTGCTTGTTCATATCATATTTCAATTAGCTATATAGCAATTGTTAAGATATCCTGCTATTATCTGTTCTCCTTGCATATCCCATATGTGAGAAACTGAAATACTAGGAACACTGCCTCAGGGCTGGTGTTCTGTGTTTCAGGATCTCACTGTCACCTGACTTGCCATGTGTTGTTGAATATGAATTGAAGTGACACTGATAAAACTACTTAAGAAGCCAGATTTGGCTTCTGTAATAAGTTATATGTCCAGAGCCATGCAGAAGGTTGACTACCTTGTCGACCTTTGATTTGATTTGAAGTTTAATGCCCCATTGTGTCAAATACTGTCAATCTCCGGGAGGGCATACTGGTTTCTTGGTTTGATTTTCTACCTGGTCTATCTGTGCATTGATTAATAGACTATTGCTTAGATATCTAACTTTCATGAGAGTATTCTACCCTGTCATCCTGTGATGTTGTGATGCCAATGAAAGTCATGTTTGTGTGTAAAGTTTTTCCAGTGCAGGTTGACTCATACCTTTGGATTTCTTCAAGCTTATGGTCAATCCATTGCATTTAGCTGATTTGGGAAAACAGTTTTTAGTCATCCTGTCTCCAGAGCCTGCAAACATGGTATTATTGACTTTTCACTCTATTTCAACTCAAATATTCAGTCTGTCGTTCAATGCAATCAATTTTCCCAAGTGATTTGCACCCAGTTGGTACTTAATAAATGCTACCACTACTACTACCACCACCAATAATACTACTGTCAATCAATTGTATTTATTGAGCACTTACTGTGTGCAGAGCACTGTACTCAGTCCTTGGAGAGTACAATATAATAGAGTGGGTAGACATGTTCCCTACCCACAATGAACTTACAGTCTGGAGTGGGAGACAGACATTAATATAAATAAGTGATTTACGGATATGTACTTCAGTGCTGTGGGGCAAAGGGAAAGGTGAATAAAGGGTGCAAATCCAAGTTTGAGAGCAATGCAGAAGAAAGTGGGAGAGGAGAAAATGAAGGCTTAGATAGGGAAGGCCTCTTAGAGAAGATGAGATTTTAATAAGGCTTTGAAGGTGGGGAGAATGACTACCTCTCCTCCCTTCTCTCTTTCTACTGCCCACCCTGCACTCTTCGCTCCTCTGCTGCCCACCTCCTCACCGTCCCTCGGTCTCGCCTATCCCACCGTCGACCCCGGGCCACGTCTTCCCGCGGTCCTGGAATGCCCTCCCTCCTCACCTCAGACAATTTAATTCTCTTCCCCTCTTCAAATCCCTACTTAAAACTCACCTCCTCCAAGAGGCCTTCCCAGACTGAGCTCCTCCCTTTTTCCCTCTGCTCCCTCTACCTCCCCTTCACCTCTCCACAGCTAAACCCTCTTCTCCCCCTTTTCCCTCTCCTTCTCCCCCTCTCCCATCCCACCCCCTCAGCATTGTACTCATCCGCTCGACTGTATATATCTTTATCACCCTATTTATTTTGTTTATTTTGTTTAATGAGATGTACATCACCCTGATTCTATTTAGTTGCCATTGTTTTTACGAGATGTTCTTCCCCTTGACTCTATTTATTGCCACTGTTCTTGTCTGCCTGTCTCCCCCGATTAGACTGTAAGCCCGTCAAATGGCAGGGACTGTCTCTGTTGCCGACTTGTACATTCCAAGCGCTTAGTACAGTGCTCTGCACATAGTAAGTGCTCAATAAATACTATTGAATGAATGAATGAATCTGTTGGATATGAAGAGGGAGGGCATTTCATGTCAGAGGCAGTAAAAATAATAATGATGGTATTTCTTAAGTGCTTGCTATGTGCAAAGCACTGTTCTAAGCGCTGGGGGGGATACAAGGTGATCAGGTTGTCCCACGTGGGGCTCACAGTCTTAATCCCCATTTTACTGATGAGGTAACAGGCATAGAGAAGTTAAGTGACTTGCCCAAAGTCACACAGCTGACAAGCAGAGGAGCCAGGATTAGAACCCATGACCTCTGACTCCCAAGTCTGTGCTCTTTCCACTGAGCCATGCTGCAAGTTGGCAGTGAGCTAGACTAAATTGAGGTACAGTGAGTACGTCAGCATTAGAGGAATGAAGTCTGAGGGCTGGGTTATAGTAGGAAAGCAGTGAGTTAAGGAAGGAGGGAGCTAGGTGAATGAGTGATTTAAAGAAGTTTCTGCTTGATGTGGAGGTGGATGGGCAGCCACTGGAAGTTTTGAGGAGTGCAGAAACATGGACTGAATAGTTTGTAGAAAAATGATCCAGGCATCAGAGTGAAGTATGGCCCAGAGTTGGGAGAGACATTAGACACTGAGACCAGCATGGGGAGATTCATTCATTCGTTCATTCATTCATTCATTCCATCATATTTATTGAGCTCTTACTGTGCACAGAGCACTGTACTAAGCACTTGGAAAGTACAATACAGCAATAAAGAGAGACGATCCCTGCCTACAACAGGCTTACAGTCTGGAGGTGTGTAGGGGGGAGACAGCCATCAAAACACGTAAACAGGAATCATTATAAATAAATAGTCTTCTAGTTCTACTGTATTGTCCCAAGTGCTTAGAACAGTGCTCTGTATACAGTAGATGTACAAAAAATACTATGATCTCAAGCGGAGATCTCCTGCCTCCTCTCAAAATCTACCCCCTCCATCTGCGCATATGAACCCATCCCTTTGAACCTTCACACTTGCCCCCTATCTTCTTCCTTCCCTGAATGCCATCTTCAAATGTTCAATCTCCAGTGACGTTTTCCCGAAAGCTTTCAAACATGCTCATGTCTCCCCTATCTTAAAAAAAACCCTCCCATGACCTACAGCTCTCTCCACTTATCACCCCATCTGCCTCCTACCATTCCTTTTCAAACTCCTAGAGTGAGCTGTCTACACCTGTTGTGTCCAGTTCCTCTCATTGACACCCTCCAATATGGCTTCCATCCCCTTTGCTAGACAGAAACTGCCCTCTCAAAGGTCACCAATGATCTCCTTGCCAAATCCAAAGGCCACTCATCCTAATCCTCCTCGACCTCTCATCTGGCTTTGACACTGTTGCCCACTCCCTTCTCCTGGAAACATTATCCAACTTCAGCTTCAATAACACTCTCCTCTCCTGGTTTTCCTCCTATCTCTGTTACCACTCATTCTCAGGCTCTTCTGTGGGCTCCTCCTATGCCTCCCACACCCTTATTGTGGGAGTCCCTCAAGGTTTAATTCTGGGTCCACTTCTAATCTCCATATACTCCCTTGGAGAACTCATTTGTTCCCATGGCTTCAATTATCATCTTTATGCAGATGATTCCCAACTACATCTCCAGCCCTGATCTCTCCTTCTCTGTAGTCTTACATTTCCTCCTGCCTTCAGGACATTTCTCCATGGATGTCTCACAGAGACCTCAAACCTAACATGTTCAAAACAGAAGTTCTGGTCTTCCCACCCAAACCTTGTCCTCTCCGACTTTCCTGTCACTGTAGACAGAACCACCATTCTTCCTGGCTCCCAAGCCCAATAGAGAAGCAGCATGGCTTAGTGGAAAGAGCACAGGCTTGGGAGTCAGAGGATGTGGGTTCTAATCTCGGCTCCTCCACTTGTTGCTGTGTGACTTTGGACAAGCCACTCAACTTCTCTGTGCTTCAGTTACCTCATCTTTAAAATGAGGATTAAGACTGTGAGCCCCAAATGGGACAACCTGATTACTTTGTGTCTACCCCAGTGCTTAGAACAGTGCTTGGAACATAGTAAGCACTTAACCAATACCAGTATTATTATTATTATTATCATTATAATCTAAATGATATCCTCAACTCAGCTCTCTCATTCGACCCACGTAGTCAGTGTAACCAAATCCTGTTGGTTCAACCTATATGTCACTAAAATCCTCCCTTTTCTCTCCATCCAAACTGCTACCATGTTAATCCAAGCACTTACGGGCAGGAAGGTGTCTATTAATTGTTATATTGTACTTTCCAAAGAACTTAGTACAGTGCTCTGCACACAGTAAGCGCTCAATAAATTTGATTGAATGAATGAATGATTACCGCATCAGCCTCCTTGCTGACCTCCCTGCCTCCTGTCTCTCCCCACTCCAGACCATACTTCACTCTGCTGCCCAGATCATTTTTCTATAAAACACTTCAGTCCATGTTTCTCCATCACTCAAGAATCTCTACTAGTTGTCCATCTACTTTCACAGCAAAGAGAAACACCTTACCATTGGCTTTAAAGCACTCAACCATCTTGTCTCCTCCTCCTTTACCTTCCTGATTTCCTACTACAACCCAGGTCACACACTTCACTCTTCTAATCCTAACCTACTATACTGTGATGCCTGTCTACTTGTTTTATTTTGTTGTCTGTCTCCCCCCTTCTAGATTGTGAGCCTGTTGTTGGGTAAGGATTGTCTCTATCTGTTGCCAAATTGTACTTTCCAAGTGCTTAGTACAGTGCTCTGCACACAGTAAGTGCTCAGTAAATACGATTGAATGAATGAATGAATGAATGTACCTCTATCTTATCTATCTCACTGCCAACCTCTTGCCCACATCCTGCCAATGGCCTGCCCTCCTTCTTCATATCTGACAGATAATCACTCTCCCTACTTTCAAAGCCTTATTGAAGGCACATTTCCTCCAAGAAGACTCACTCTACTAGGACCTCATTTCCTCTTCTCCCACTCCCTTCTGCATCACTCTTGCTCTTGTAGTTGAATCCTTTATTCATCTCCCCCTCAGCCCCACAACACTTATGTACATATCTGTAATTTACTTATTTATATTAATGTGTGTCCCACCCTCTAGACTGTAAGATCATTGTGGGCAGAGAAAGTGTCCACCAGTTATATTGTCCTCTCCCAAGCTCTGTGCACAATAAATGCTCAATAAATTTGATTGATTGATCATTCTTAAGCATACAACAGTTACAAGATGACTGTCTCATGGACCTTTGATGATTTGCATACCCTGTTGAGCTGGAAAGACTTTTGGGGGGATCAGAAGATTATTCTGCCACCAGCTTCTGGTCCCTCGATGCCTCTGTAAGTAGGAAGACACAGTATAGATCCATCTCCACTGTCCCCACACCTGTATTCATAGATTATGAGCCCATCGAATGACAGGGTCCACGTCTAATTCCCACCTGTGGACTCTTTCCGAGCACTTAGTACCGTGCTCATCACATAGTAAGCACTTAATAAATATGATTACTACTACTACAACATTGTAGTGTTCTGTCCTGATCTAAAATACTCCCTTTTTCTGTGAGAAGTTAAGGCCAGGGATGCAGAAGAGAAATATTACAATGGGAAATATCATGGGATAAAGTCAGAGCCGGATAGTCTGTGGGAGGTGAGGGAGCAAGGTTAACTCTTCTCCAGACAGAAATAATAATAATAATAATATTTGTAAAGCACTTATGTTGTGTTAAGCACTGTACTAAGTGCTGGGGAAGATACAAATCAATGAGGTCCCAGAGGGTTCTCATGGTCTAAATAGGAGGGAGAACAAGTATTGGATCCCCATTTTGCAAATGATGCAAACTGAAACACAGAGAAGTAAAGTGACTTGTCCAAGATCACACAGCAGACAAGTGGTAGAGCCAGGATTAGAATCCCGGCCCTCTAACTCCCAGGCCCATGCTCTTTTCAGGAGACCACACTGTTTTATATTCCCTAAATTTGATGTTTACCATGCTCTCATGGAACCTAAGGAGTATGAGACCACAAATCCAACTCCTGAAAGACATCACTTTCCAGGTGAAAGTTTATCTAGCACCTGTCTCAAAGAGAGTTCTTTTTCATGCAATCTGGTTTTGCTCAGGGCTACAATGTGGGCTCTTTAAATGAAATGTTGTAGAAGACTACTACTCTTATATCACAGTCACCTGATATTCCAATCAAGAAATTACATTCATTGAGCACTTACTGTGTGCAGAGCATTGTAGTAAGTGCTTAGGAGAGTACGATATAACACAGTGCACTAGTTATACTTTATATGTAGAACTTATTTAGAGTGAAATTACTAGTTTAGACACCTACCTTCCATACTTAGGAAATTTTTGTAATGCATAATTCAACAGGTAATATCATTCATTTAAGAGCAATACAATCTTAGAATATCTGACACCAAAACAAGACTCCTGACAGAAACTGTTGCTCTACAAAACACTTAGTAATGGGATGTGCATTTACACCTATAGCTTTAGAGAATTCTCCTCAGCTTTTTCACTCCTGTTTTATTGTTGAATACAGAATATATTAAAAGAGGCATTCTCGAAAGCTGAAAAATATTACAAACAAAAGATATTGCTTCAGAAATAACTGTATTAATTAAATTCATTTTTATTTATTCTCTTTTAAATACTACTTAACCCATAAATTAGAAATTTGCACAATAATACCAGAAGGACAATATTGCCATTGGTTTGTTTCACAATCATTGGAGTACTGCAAGGGTCTATTGTATTCCAGGCACATACTGAACCATTGCTTATTTCCTCCTACCAAGATCACTGTCTAGTATCAATCTTCAGATTGTTCTGGATATCACACAGATTTCATTTACCATCATAAAGACTAAATTGAACCTATGTGAGTCTCCAAATAACTCTTCTATACAAGTTGTTGTTCATGAAGATTATGATGTAGATATGGTACTGCTATGAAGAATGTAGTATAATATCGAAGTCTTCATGGTTCTTATGACTCATTGTTGAGCCTATGGAGATGTACACATCTGCAAGCAGTTGTGTGACATCATGACAGTAGCCATCCTGCAGCAAGGAACTATAGCTTTGGGACTTAGCAGTGGAATATTTCCCAGTAGGTCCCATAAGCTCCAGCATAAAGCAAATTTTTTGGTAGTGGGTGGATGGAAGGGTGGGAGATAAATTTTCAGATTAAGAAAAATGCCTAAAAATGTGTATTAATGATGCAAGGTGCCTTCATATACATAATTCTTCAACTTTCATCTGCACCTAATGGAACACAGCATATATGATCTTGGCAAGGAGGTACATCAAGACCACTAGATTTGTAGGCCTGGAAATATTTTTGTCACAACTAACTGACTGATCTCTAACAACTACCCTGGGTTCTAATCCTGCTATGCCACTTGCTTTCTGTGTGACCTTGGGTAAGTCGCTTAACTTCTCTGTGCCTCAGTTCCCTCATCTGCAAAATGGGAATTGAGCACCTGTTCTCCCTCCTATTTAGATTTTGAGCCCCATGTGGGACCTGATTATCACATATCTACCGCAGTATTTAGTACAGTGCTCGGCACCATAGTAAATGCTTAACAAAGATTATTATTATTATTGTTATTATTATCTATTAAGAATATTTGACTCCCCAGACAAGCTCATCCAGGTCTTAGGACCACTTTATAAAGTTCCTTTAGGGCAATAATCATGCCTCCTAACTCTACTGTACTATTCCAAGAGTACAGTAGAGTTAGGAGACACGATTGATCAGTGCTGCCACCTACCTCTCTGACCTCACCATGTCCTACCACCCCGCCTCCTACCACCCCGCCTCCTCCCATCTGCCCCTCCCAATCCTCACCTTCCCTTCTCTCGCCCAGCTCTTTCCGACTCTCTCCTCTGCCTCCTCCCCTCCTTCCCTCCCCCACCCTAGAACCCCACTTTACCAGCGCCACCCCTCTTCCCCCTCCCCCTACTCCCCCTCCCCTTCCCTCTTCCCCACCCACGCGCCTTCCCAGTCCTCCTGTCCCACCGCCACCCCTCATCCCCCTCTCCCCACCCAGGGTGCCGCCATCTCATTCCCATCCAAACCCTCCCCTCCCCCCTCTCCCTCCCCATCCCTTCCCTGCACCCACAGCTACTGTCAAGTGTGGTTTGGAATCCCCACTCCATTACAGGTAAATTACCTTTCATCCTTGACCTATTCCTTTCCCACTTTCTCCTTCTCTTTGCCCTTATGGAGATCTGGCTCATGCCTGAAGACACGGTCTCTTAATAATAATGTTGGTATTTGTTAAGCGCTTACTATGTGCAGACCACTGTTCTAAGCACTGGGGGAGATACAGACAGGGTAATCAGATTGTCCCATGTGAGGCTCACATTCTTCATCCCCATTTTACAGATGAGGGAACTGAGGCCCAGAGAAGTGAAGTGACTTGCCCACAGACACACAGCTGACAAGTGGCAGAGCTGGGATTCGAACTCATGACCTCTGACTCCCAAGCCCAAGCTCTTTCCACTAAGCCACTCTTCTGCTGCTCTCTCCAGGGGAGGCCTCTCCTTCTCCCACTCCCCCAGACTCACCGCAAAAAGAGGTGTTGGTTTCCTTCTCTCACCCCGATGCCTTTTCCGTGCTATCCCTCCTCCCCCTTCCCTCTCATTCCCCTCCTTTGAAGCCCATATCATTCGCCTCTACTAACCCCTCCAGATTCTTGTAGCCGTCATCTGCCGCCCTCCTGGTCCCACCTCCGACTTCTTCAATCACCTTGACCCCTTTCTCACCCTCCTTCTCTCCTTCTCTCTGCCCACTCTGATCCTTGGAGACTTCAACATCCACATGGATATACCCAGTGACTCCTCTGCCTCCCGCCTGCTATTGCGCCTCGACTCTGCCAACCTCTTGCTCCACCACATCTCACCCACTCACCTAATTGGTCATTGAATTTATCCTTTCCTGCCTTAACTCTGCCCTCTCCTCCGCCAGGCAAAGCTTCTTCTCCTCCCTCATCGACACCCATGCCCGTCACCCCCGCCGATTGTTCCGGACCTTTAACTCTCTCCTTAGGCCCCCTGTTCCTCCCCCTCCCCCATCTCTCACCCCTAATGATCTGGCCACCTATTTCCTCACGAAAATCAACACGATCAGGTCTGAGCTCCCCAAAGTCACCCCTCCGCCTCTCCCCTCCCCCCCAACAACCCCCTCCCCTACTTTCCCATCCTTCCCTGCAGTATCCTCAGAGGAGATCTCCTCCCTCCTCGCAAGTGCCACCCCCTCCACCTGCGCCTCGGACCCCATTCCCTCTCACCTTCTTAAAACCATCGCCCCTGCCCTCCTCCCTTCCTTAACTTCTATTTTTAACCACTCAATCTCCAAGGGCTCCTTCCCCTCTGCCTTCAAACATGCCCACGTCTCCCCCATCCTAAAAAAACCCGCTCTTGACCCCACTTCCCCCTCCAGTTATCGTCCTATCTCCCTACTACCCTTCCTTTCCAAAATCTTAGAACGAGTCGTCTACAATCGATGCCTAGAATTCCTTAACTCCCATTCTCTCCTAGACCCCCTCCAATCTGGCTTCCGTACCCTCCACTCTACCGAGACTGCTCTCTCCAAGGTCACCCATGACCTCCTTTTTGCCAAATCCAATGGCTCCTACTCCATTCTGATCCTCCTTGACCTCTCTGCTGCCTTTGACACTGTCGACCATCCCCTCCTCCTCCATACCTTATCTCACCTTGGCTTCACGGACTCTGTCCTCTCCTGGTTCTCCTCTTACCTCTCTGGCTGATCATTCTCGGTCTCCTACGCTGGAGCCTCCTCCCCCTCCCATCCTTTAACTGTTGGAGTTCCTCAAGGGTCAGTTCTTGGCCCTCTTCTGTTCTCCATTTACACTCACTCCCTCGGTGAACTCATCCGCTCTCACGGCTTTGACTACCATCTCTACGCAGATGACACGCAGATCTACATCTCTGCCCCTGTCCTCTCCCCCTCCCTCCAGGCTCGCATCTCCTCCTGCCTCCGGGACGTCTCCACCTGGATGTCGGCCCGCCACCTAAAACTCAACATGAGCAAGACTGAGCTCCTCATCTTCCCTCCCAAGCCCGGTCCGCTCCCAGACTTCTCCATCACCGTGGATGGCACGACCATCCTTCCCGTCCCGCAGGCCCGCAATCTCGGTGTCATCCTTGACTCGTCCCTCTCGTTCACCCCACACATCCTATCCGTTACCAAGACCTGCCGGTTTCACCTCTACAATATCGCCAAGATCCGCCCTTTCCTCTCCACCCAAACGGCTACCTTACTATTACGGGCTCTCGTTATATCCCGGCTTGACTACTGTGTCAGCCTTCTCTCTGACCTCCCTTCCTCCTCTCTCGCCCCGCTCCGGTCTATTCTTCACTCCGCTGCCCGGCTCATCTTCCTGCAGAAACGATCTGGGCATGTCACTCCCCTTCTTAAACAACTCCAGTGGTTGCCTATCGACCTCCGCTCCAAACAAAAACTCCTCACTCTAGGCTTCAAGGCTCTCCATCACCTTGCCCCTTCCTACCTCTCCTCCCTTCTCTCTTTCTACCGCCCACCCCGCACGCTCCGCTCCTCTGCCGCCCACCTCCTCGCCGTCCCTCGGTCTCGCCTATCCCGCCGTCGACCCCTGGGTCACGTCCTCCCGCGGTCCTGGAACGCCCTCCCTCCTCACCTCCGCCAAACTGATTCTCTTTCCCTCTTCAAAACCTTACTTAAAAATCACCTCCTCCAAGAGGCCTTCCCAGACTGAGCTCCTCTTCCCCCTCTACTCCCGCTGCCATCCCCCCTTTACCTCTCCGCAGCTAAAGCCTCATTTTCCCCTTTTCCCTCTGCTCCTCCACCTCTCCCTTCCCATCCCCACAGCACTGTACTCGTCCGCTCAACTGTATATATTTTCGTTACCCTATTTATTTTGTTAATGAATTGTACATCGCCTTGATTCTATTTAGTTGCCATTGTTTTTACGAGATGTTCTTCCCCTTGACGCTGTTTAGTGCCATTGTTCTTGTCTGTCCGTCTCCCCCGATTAGACTGTAAGCCCGTCAAACGGCAGGGACTGTCTCTATCTGTTGCCGACTTGTTCATCCCAAGCGCTTAGTACAGTGCTCTGCACATAGTAAGCGCTCAATAAATACTATTGAATGAATACCCTCGATCTCATCATCTCGTGCACTATCCCCTCCCTCACCAACTCTGAAATCCCTCTCTCAGAACATAACCTTCTCACCTGCCTCCTCTCACACTCTCTCCCCCTGCAAATCTGTATTACTCCCCCACAGAGACATCTGCTCTCTTGATTCCATCCGTCTCTCCAAAAGCATCTCTCCCTACCTTGCCTCCCTATCCTCTCTTCCCAATCTCAATGATCAGGTTACCGCTCTCAACTCCACCCTCTCTACTCACCTCAACTCACTCGCCTCCCTTTCCCTCTGCCGCTCTCGCTCCACTAATCCACAGCCCTGGGTCTCTTCCTCTGTCCGCCTCCTTCACTCTTATAATAATATTGGTATTTGTTAAGCGCTTACTAGGTGCCGAGCACTGTTCTAAGTGCTGGGGGCGATACAGGGTAATAAGGTTGTCCCACATGGGGCTCACACACTTTTAATCCCCATTTTACAGATGAGGGAACTGAAGCACAGAGAAGTTAAGTGACTTGCCCACAGTCACACAGCTGACAAGTGGCAGAGCCGGGAGTCGAACTCATGACCACTGACTCCGAAGCCCAGGCTCTTTCCACTGAGCCACGCTGCTTCTCCAGCTTTATGCTCGAGCTGCTGAGCGCTGCTGGCGAAGGTTCAAGCACCAAGCCAAATTTATCCATTTGAAATTTATCCTTTCCTGCCTTAACTCTGCCCTCTCCTCCACTGGGCAAAACTACTTTTCTTCCCTCATTGACGCCCATGCCCGTCACCCCCGCCAATTGTTCCAGACTTTTAATTCTCTCCTCAGACTCCCTGTTCCTCCCCCTCCTCCATCCCTCACCCTCAATGATCTGGCCACCTACTACATCACAAAAATTAACACAATCAGGTCTGAGCTCCCCAGAGTCACCCCTCCCCCTTCTGCTTCCCCTCCCACCCTCTCCCCTACTTTCCCATCCTTCCCTGCAGTATCCTCAGAGGAGATCTCCTCCATCCTCGCAAGTGCGAGCCCCTCCACCTGTCCTTCGGACCCCATTCCCGCTCACCTTATAAAAACCATCGCCCCTTCCCTCCTCCCCTTCTTAACTTCTATCTTTAACCACTCACTCTCCAATGGCTTCTTCCCCTCTGCCTTCAAACATGCCCATGTCTTCCCCATCCTAAAAAAACCCTCTCTCGACCCCACTTCCCCTTCCAGCTATTTCCCTATCTCCCTCCTACCCTTCCTTTCCAAACTCCTAGAACGGGTCATCTATACTCGCTGCCTTGAGTTCCTCAACTCCAGCTCTCTCCTGGATCCCCTCCAATCTGGCTTCTGTCCCTTCCACTCTACCGAGACTGCTCTCTCAAAGGTCACCCGTGACCTCCTTCTTGCCAAATCCAATGGCTCCTACTCTATCCTAATCCTCCTTGACCTCTCAGCTGCCTTTGACACTGTCGACCATCCCCTTCTCCTCCACACCTTATCTCACCTTGGCTTCACGGTCTCCGTCCTCTCCTGGTTCTCCTCTTATATTTCTGGCCATTCATTCCCAGTCTCCTTCGCAGGCTCCTCCTCCCCCTCCCATCCTCTAACTGTAGGAGTTCCTCAAGGGTCAGTTCTTGCCCCTCTTCTGTTCTCCATCTACACTCACTCCCTCGGTGAACTCATTCGCTCCCACGGCTTCAACTATCATCTCTATGCAGATGACACCCAAATCTACATCTCCTCCCCTGTTCTCTCCCCGTCCATTCAGGCTTGTATCTCCTCCTGCTTCAAGGACATCTCCACATGGATGTCTGCCCGCCACTTAAAACTCAACATCTCCAAAACTGAGCTCCTTATCTTCCCTCCCAAGCCCTGTCCTCTTCCTGACTTCCCTATCATTCATTCATTCAATAGTATTTATTGAGCACTTACTATGTGCAGAGCACTGTACTAAGCGCTTGGAATGAACAAGTCGGCAACAGATAGAGACAGTCCCTGCCGTTTGATGGGCTTACAGTCTAATCGGGGGAGACAGACAGACAAGAACAATGGCAATAAATAGAGTCAAGGGGAAGAACATCTCGTAAAAACAATGGCAACTGAATAGAATCAAGGCGATGTACATTTCATTAACAAAATGAATAGGGTAATGAAAATATATACAGTTGAGCAGACGAGTACAGTGCTGAGGGAATGGGAAGGGAGAGGAGGAGGAGCAGAGGGAAATGGGGGGAAAAGAGGGTTAAGGTGTGGAGAGGTGAAGGGGGGGCGGTAGAGGGAGTAGAGGGAGAAGGGGACCTCAGTCTGGGAAGGCCTCTTGGAGGAGGTGAGTTTTAAATAGGGTTTTGAAGAGGGGAAGAGAATTAGTTTGGCGGAGGTGAGGAGGGAGGGCATTCCAGGACTGCGGGAAGACGTGGCCCAGTGGTCGACAGCGGGATAGGCGAGACCGAGGAACGGTGAGGAGGTGGGCGGCAGAGGAGCAGAGCGTGCAGGGTGGGCAGTAGAAAGAGAGAAGGGAGGAGAGGTAGGAAGGGGCAAGGTGATGGAGAGCCTTGAAGCATAGAGTGAGGAGTTTTTGTTTGGAGCGGAGGTTGATAGGCAACCACTGGAGGTGTTTAAGAAGGGGAGTGACATGCCCAGAGCATTTCTGCAGGAAGATGAGCCGGGCAGCGGAGTGAAGAATAGACTGGAGCGGGGCGAAAGAGGAGGAAGGGAGATCAGAGAGAAGGCTGACACAGTAGTCTAGCCGGGATATAACAAGAGCCCGTAGCAGTAAAGTAGCCGTTTGGGTGGAGAGGAAAAGGCGGATCTTGGCGATATTGTAAAGATGAGACCGGCAGGTCTTGGTAACGGATCAGATGTGTGGGGTGAACGAGAGAGACGAGTCAAAGATGACACTGAGATTGCGGGCCTGAGAGATGGGAAGGATGGTTGTGCCATCCACGGTGATAGGGAAGTCTGGGAGAGGACCGGGCTTGGGAGGGAAGATGAGGAGCTCAGTCTTGCTCATGTTGAGTTTTAGGTGGTGGGCCGACATCCAGGTGGAGACATCCTGGAGGGAGGAGGAGATGTGAGCCTGAAGGAAGGGGGAGAGGACAGGGGCAGAGATGTAGATCTGCGTGTCATCTGCGTAGAGATGGTAATCAAAGCCGTGAGAGCGAATGAGTTCACCAAGGGAGTGAGTGTAAATGGAGAACTGAAGAGGGCCAAGAACTGACCCTTGAGGAACTCCAACAGTTAAAGGATAGGAGGGGGAGGAGGTGCCTGCGAAGGAGACTGAGAATGACCGGCCAGAGAGATAAGAGGAGAACCAGGAGAGGACGGAGTCCGTGAAGATAAGTTGTTGAAGAGGAGGGGATGGTCGTCAGTGTCAAAGGCAGCAGAGCGGTCAAGGAAGATTAGAATGGAGTAGGAGCCATTGGATTTGGCAAGAAGGGTCATGGGTGACCTTAGAGAGAGCTATCACTGTGGATGGTACGACCATCCTTCCCATCTCTCAAGCCTGCAACCTTGGTGTCATCCTTGACTCAGATCTCTCATTCACCCCACACATCCAATCCATCACCAATGCCTGCTGGTCTCACCTTTACAATATTGCCAAGATCCACCCTTTACTCTCCATCCAAACGGCTATCTAATTGGTACAAGGTCTCATAATAGCCCGACTGGATTATTGTGTCAGCCTTCTCTCTGATCTCCCTTCCTTCTGTCTCTCCACGCTCCAGTCTATTCTTCATTCCACTGCCCGGATCATCTTTCTGCAGAAATGCTCTAGGTATGTCACTCCCCTCCTTAAAATCCTCCAGTGGTTGCCTATCAACCTCCGTATGAAACAAAAACTTCTCACTCTGGGCTTCAAAGCTCTCCATCACCTTGCCCCCTCCTACCTCTCCTCCCTTTTCTCTTTCTATTGCCCACCTCGCATGCTCCGCTCCTCTTCCGCTCACCTCCTCATCATCCCCCATTCACGCCTATCCCACCATCGACCTCTGGCCCACGTCCTACTGCTGTCTTGGAATGCCCTCCCTCCTCACCTCTGCCAAACTAACTCTCTTCCCCTCTTCAAGCCCTACTGAGAGCTCACCTCCTCCAAGAGGCCCTCCCAGACTGAGCTTCCCCCTTTCCCTCTGCTCCCTCTGCTCCCTCTCTGCTCCCCCTTCACCTCCCCTCAGCTAAGCCCCCTTTCCCCCCTTTCCCTCTGCTCCTCCCCCCTCCCTTCCCCTCCCCTCAGCACTGTGCTCATTTGTATATATTTTTATTACCCTATTTATTTTGTTAATGAGGTGTACATCCCCTTGATTCTATTTATCGTGATTAAGTTGTCTTTTTTTTGTCCATCTGTCTCCCCCGATTAGACTGTAAGCCCGTCAATGGGCAGGGATTGTCTCTATCTGTTGCTGAATTGTACATTCCAAGTGCTTAGTACAGTGCTCTGCACATAGTAAGCACTCAATAAATACTATTGAATGAATGAATGAAAGAGTGTGGTACAGTGCTCTGCATACTGGAAGCAGCCCTCAATAAATACCATTGATAGATTAATGGATTAAACAATAGGTCTGGTATGTGGCAAACACACCCGAGACTATCTTCATATCTGAAATGATGAATGTCAGTCATGAATATGTTCTTTAAGCCACACCTGTCTTCTTAGTGTCTCAGTATCTGTAGCATCATTTTTGAATACCTAATATGCACCCCCACACAAACACACCCATTTATATATATATTATATGCACACTCTGGGCAAATGACTCCTTGTCCTGAGGAGCAAAGAGTCAATTTTCCTGGTGTGAGTGTGATTTGAAGAATGTTGTTTGTTATGGGGTTTATGTATTCACTCTGCAGGAATGCTCAATTAGGATTTTTTTTTTCTTTCCACCTTTAGCTATTATAGATGCATCACTAAGACATTATTTATTTGCTGTATTACTTCATATTTTGGACTATTCAATAAAGTTTATTTTTTTCTTGAGAATTACTTCAGAAGAGTTTCTCACACTGCTTCAGAGACATTTTTGTTAATGAACACCTTTCTTTTGATTAGGAGTAGGCCAATTGCATTGTCTAGCATCAATTCATTTAATTAAGGTCATTTCAGATGTTTTTATATAGACTAAAAATCTCCATTTCTATATTGAAGTATACTAAGCAATATAAAGGGAATGCCTCTAATACACAACTGAAAGCTGTTGATGTTTTATGATATCATATTTCATTATAAGCTTCCTTAGTCTTAATGAAGCTAGGGGTGCTTTCAGTTTGTTTCCCGTAAAAGAAAATGATAAAAATGCATGGAATGAGATAAAAATCTTTTGGAAGATATTACACTGGGAACACATTATAGTTTCTCCCAGGCTGAGAATGAATATTAGAATGTATAGAGATCATTTTCTTTTAAACCTGTATTCAGATGATGAGGAACACAAGTTCCTATTCTTTGCATTGAGAATATACTCTAACAATTCAGTGTATATGGCTGTTATGTTCTTAACAATTTGTGATCTCCCCAAATTCCCAGGCAGGTTAACAAGCTCACCTGAGAAGGCTAAATTTGAATTTTTTTTTTCAAAAGATCTTAACACATTTTGCTAAAGTATCAGATATTTTCATTTTTCAGCTTGTATTTATTTTAAAGGATAAACTAAAGAAATTGTTTTATATTTGTGCTCCTCATGCCTCACTCTGAGGGTGTCTTCATTTAAAACAATAGACACTAAAAGCAAAGTGATTTAATAATTATGGTATTTGTTAAGCGCTTACTATGTGCGAGCTTACTAGTCCTACGCGCTGGGGTGGATACAAGGTAATCAGGTTGTCCCATGTGGGGCTCACAGTTTTAATCCCCATTTTACAGATGAGGTAACAAGCACAAAGATGTTAAGCAACTTGCCCAAGGTCACACAGCAGACAAGTGGCAGAGCCTGGATTAGAACCCATGTCCTCTGACTCCTAAGCCCGTGCTCTTTCCACTAAGTCATGCTGATTTGAAACTGGACTTGTTTTAAAATGGCCCACTCTGAAGTAGGCAACATACAGAGGAGATTTTACTTTTCCATTTAGTACAATATTTATAGCTTTAACTAATGAAAGGGCTATTGTATTAATAATTTGTTGACAACACTGATTTTATCATTATTATGCAAAATCAAATATGCCTATGAGCATGATTTAAATCTATAGAACCCTGCCTGCACATTGTGACACTCAGTTAAATGACTAAGATGAAAACTGATTGATATTAAAAAAACACAAACACTAATTACAGAATACAGAGCTTATCTGCTTGCTCATTAAAAATAAAAATAAAAATAAAACCCAGGAATGGGATACATGGGTTTCTGTGCTAAACACCCTGAAGTTTTTTCTCTTCGGTTTTTAACACTATCTTATTTATAAAATAAGCAGTAACTGCCACCAATTTTGGAGGAAAAAATGTCCATTTATATTGGCCGTTTGTTCGAGTGACTCTGTAATTTTCAGATGTTATGCAAATTATCTTTTTTTCTTTTTAAAACAGGCATTCCACTGGTGCTGATTCAGCTCTTCTTTTCAGGTAAGACTCACCCTTAAAGGAAGACAGAGTGCTTAAAGGGTTTGGAGATCCACCCTGTTGTATGTAACTTTCCTTGATGGAATGGTATATCTGATTGCATCTTTTCTGCATAAGGCTCTTTTAACCTCGAGATAATAAGTTCACATGATTCCACTTGAGCACAGACTGAGGGATCAGGATAGGGTAAGATCAATCAATCAATCATATTTATGGAATGCTTACTGTAGGAGGAACACTGTACTAAGGACTTGGAGAGTACAATATAATAGAGTTGGTAGAAAGTTCCTGGCCCTCAAGGAGCTTAGAGTCTTACAGTCTTGAGGGGAAGGCAAGCATTAGTATAAATAAATTACAGATACATACATAAGTCCTGTGGGACTGAGGGTGGGGTGAATATCAAATGTTAAAGGGGACAGATTTAGGTACATAGGTGGTGCAGAAAGGAGAGAGAGTAGGGCAAAAGAAGCTTAATGGGGGAAGGCTACTTGGAGAAGAAATAATTTCAGTAAGTCTCTGAAAGAGGGGAGAGTGATGGTTTGTTGTATATGGGGAGGAGGGGGTTCTAGATCAGAGACCTACCCTGACTAAGCCCCCCTTTCCTCTTCTCCCACTTCCTTCTGTGTCACCCTGACTTGGTCCCTTTATTCATCCCCCCCTCCCAACCCTACAGCACTGTAATTTATTTATTTACATTAATGTCTGTCTCCTCTTCTAGACTGTAAACTCATTGTGGGCAGGGAATGTGTCTGTTTATTGTTATATTTTACTCTCCCAAGAGCTTAGTACAGTGCTTTGCACACAGTAAGCACTCAATAAATGATTGAATGAATGAATGAGGGAGGGTGTGGACAAGGAGTCTGCATTGAGATAGAGAAGATGGAGGTACAGTGAATAAGATGGCGTTAGAGGAGCCAAGTGTGCAGACTCGGATGTAGTGGGAAATTAGCAAGATAAGGTAGAAGGGAGGGAGCTGATTGAATACTTGAAAGCCGATAGTAATGGAGTTTCTGTTTCACATGGAGGTGTATGAGCAAAAACTGGAGGTCCTTGAAGAGTGGGGAGACGTGAACTAAATTTTTTAGAAAAATGATCCAAGCAGCTAAGTATGGACTAGAGTGGAGAGATACAGGAGGCAGGGAGGTCAGCAAGGGCACTGATGCAGTAGTCAAGGTGGGAAAAGATAAGTGCTTGGATCAGCGTGGTCCGTAACTGTGAGAGTCCCTCAAGGCTCAGTTCTGACTCCCCTTCCACTGCAGAAGCAGAAACAACCACTCCCTTTTTTTCAGCTACCATCTCTATGTGGATGATTTCCATATCTACATCTCCAATCCTGATCTCTCTTATTCTCTAGAGTTTTGCATTTCTTCCTGCCTTCAGGACATCTTTACTTGGATGTCCCATGGACACCTCAAACTTAACATGTCAAAAACAGAACTCCTTAGCTTTCCACCCACACCCTGTCCTCCCCCTAACTTTCCCATCACTGTAGGCAGCACCACCATCCTCCCTGTTTCACAAACCCATAACCTTGGCATTACTCTGGACTTATCTTTCTCCTTCAACCCACATATTCAATCTGTCACCAAATCCTGTTGGATCAAACTTCACAAAATCACTAAAACCCACTCTTTCCTCTCCATCCAAACTGCTATGACCTTAATCCAAATGCTTAACCTATTCTGCCTTGATTTCTGCATCAGCCTCCTTGCTGACCTTTCTGCCTTTTGTTTCTCCCCACTCCAGTCTATAGTTCATTCTGCTGCCCAGAATAGCAAAATCATTCAGTCCATTATTTCCCCAAGCCTCAAGAAACTCCAATGGTTGCCCATCCACTTCTGCATCAAACAGAAACTCCTTACTATCGGCTTTAGAGCAATCACCTTGCCCCCTCCAACTTTACCTTGCTTCTTTCATACTATAACCCAGCCCACACACTTTATGCCTCTAATGTCTACCTTACTGTACCTTGATTTTGTCTATCAGGCCACTGACCTGTAGCCCATATCCTGGAATGCCCTCCCTCTTCATACCTGACAGACGATCACTCTCCCCACCTTCAAAACCTCCAACAAGTCTTCCCTAAGGCCATATTTCCTCTTCTCCCACTCCCTTCTGCATCACCCTTGCACTTGGATTTGCACCCTTTATTCACCTCTCCCTCAGCCCCACAGCACTTACATACATATCTGTAATTTATATGTTTATATTAATGTCTGCCTCACCCCCTAGACTGTAAGCTCATTTTCGGCAGGGAACATGTCTACCAACTCCGTTATATTGTACTCTCACAAGTTTTTAGTACAGTGCTCTACACACAGCAAATGCTGAATAAATATGATTGATTGGTTGATTGTTTTAAGGTTTTGGCAAGACTTTCAGGTAGAGATGTCCTGAAGGGAACAGGAAATGCAAGACAATGGAAAAAGATACAAGTCAGGTCTGGAGATGTAGGTTTGGGAATTGTTTGCATAAAGGTGGTAGTTGAAGCTGTAGGAACAAATGAGTTCTCCAAGGGTGTGGGTGTAGATGGAGAATTGAAGGGGACCCAGAACTGAGTCTTGAGGGATGCCCCCCCACCCACCTCTCCTCCAGTTAGTGGGTAGGAGGCAGAGGAGGAGCCCATGAAAGAGACTGAAATGAGCATCCAGAGAGATAGGAGGAAAGCCAGGAGAAGAATGTGTTGTAAAGCCGTGGTTGGTTAATGTTTTAAGAAAAGTGAGTGGTCCACATTGTTGAAGGCAGCTGAAAGGTCAAGGAGGATTAGGGTGGAATAGAGACTATCGGATTTGGCAAGATCATAGTGACCTTTGAGAGGGTGGTTTCTGTGAAGTGAAGGGGATGGAAGCCAGATTGGAGGGGGTCAATGAGAGAATTGGAGGAGAGGAAGTGGAAGCAACACTTGCAGACAACTCATACAAGGAGTTTGGAGAGGAATGATAGGAGGGAGATGGGGCAATAACTGGAGGGAGCCATGGGTTCAAAGGACTTTTTTAGACTAGGGCATAGTTGGGAAAAAGCCACTGGAGAGTGAACAGTTGAAGATGGTGGTCTGGGAAGGAAGAAGATGGGCGGGGCAAGTGTTTTGATGAGGTGTGAAGCATTGGAGTCAGAGGTGCAGGTGGATTAGGTAGATTGTGAGAGGAGTTGGGAGATCTCCTCTTGAGGTACTGCTAGGAAAGATGGGAGAGCTGAAGAAGGGGAAAGAGGAGGGAGGGTTGGCAGAGGAGCAGGGGAGATTTTAGGGAGATTACACCTAACTAGTTTCAATTTTATCAATAAAGTATGTGACCAGGTTTTAGGGGAAGAGATAGGAGGGGAGTGGGGTATCTCAGGGACTGGGAGCTGGAGGAAGGAGTTAAACCTCTGGCACAGCTACTGCCGGCAACGGATAAGGGAGTCAATAAGAATGGAAAAGTATTGTTCTCAGGTGGAGGAGAGGGCAAAATTGAAGCAGGTGAGAATGAATGAGAATGAGACAAGGTCAGTTGGTGTCTGGATTTCTGCCAGCACTACTCTGCAGTTCAAGCCAGAAGCACTCATACAGTTGGAGGTAATCCAAGGTTGAGGATTATTAACACAACATTGGCAGAGGGACCGGGGACCGAGGGAGTTCAATGAGTGGAGAGAGTGATGTTGAGTTTATAAATATGTGCATTACGAGAAGGTAGTTTGAATATGAAGACCACAGCAACCTATTTCGTCTTTCTTGCTGCCAACCCCTCGCCTAGAACTCCCTCCCCATCTATATTTGCCAGGCTACCACACTCCTCCAAGAGGCCTTCCCCGATTAAGACCTCTTTTCCCCCATTCCCTTTCCCTTCTGCATCGCCTATGTACTTGAATCTGTGACCTTTGGGCATTTAATATTTGCCCACCCCCACAGCATTTATGTACAAATCTATAAACCAAATGTTACAAATCATTTTATTATATCATTGTCTGTCCTCCCCTCTAGACTGTAAGCTCATCGTGGGCTGTTGTAGTCTCCAGTGTTCTGCATGCAGTATGCTCTCAATAAATACCATTAATGATGATTGATGATGAAGACCAAATGGGGTATGATGACTTTAGAAAATTGGAGGGGAGTGGGGGAGGCGGTCAAATATTGGAGAACTCTGTGAAGGAACAGGATATATTTAGGGGAAGGGGTGTGTAGGAGAGAAGACCGGTGAGGAAAGTAGTGGTTGGATAGAGGAATTTCAGAGTCGAAGAGGGTAGAGATTGTATTCATTCATTCATTCATTCATTCATTCATTCATTCACACTTACTGTGTGCAAAACACTATACTAAGCGCTAGGGAAAGTACACTATAACAATAAACAGACACATTCCCTGCCCACAACGAGCTTAAGGTCTAAAGGGGGAGTAATATAAATAAATTACAGATATATACATAAGTGCTGTGGGGCTGGGGATGAATAAAAGGAGCAAGTCAGGGCAATGCAGAAGAGAGTGGGAGAAGAGGAAAAGATGGTTTAGTAAGGGAAGGCCTCTTGGAGGAGATGTGCCTTCAATAAGGCTTTGAAGGGGGGGAGAGTAACCGTCTGTCAGATATGAGGAGGGAGGGACGGTGTTCCAGGCCAGAGGTAGGATATGGGCTAGAGGTAGGCAGTGAGATAGACAAGATCGAGGTACAGTGAGAAGGTTAGCATTAGAGGAGTAAAGTGTACAGGCTGGGTTGTAGTAGGAAAGTAGTGAGGTGAGGTAGGAGGGGGTTAGGTGACTGAGTACTTTAAATTCAATGATGAGGAGTTTCTGTTTGATGCAGAGGTGGATGGGAACCACCAGAGAGTCTTGAGGAGTGGGGAAACAGACTGAAAATATTTGTAGGAAAATGATCTGAGCAGCAGAGTGAAGTATGGACTGGAGTGGGGAGAGACAGGAGGCAGGGAGGTCAGCAAGAACTAATCAAGACTGAATAATCAAAGTGGAAAAGGATAAGTGCTTGGATCAACGCAGTAGCAGTTTGGATGGAGAAGAAAGGATGGATTTAGCGATGCTGTGAAGGTTGAACCAACAGGATTTAGTGATAGAATGAATATGTGGGTTGAATGAGAATGAGGAGTCAAGGATAATGCCAAGGTTAGTCTTGTGAGACAGGAAGGATGGTGGTGCCATCTACAGTGAAGGGAAAGTGATGGGGAGGACAGGGTTTAAGTGGGAAGATAAAAAGTTTTGTTTTAGACATATTAAGTTTGAGGTGACAGGACATCCAAGTAGAGATGTCTTGAAGGCAGGATAAAATGTGAGGCTGCAGAGAGGGAGAGAGATCAGGGGTGGAGATGTAGATTTGGGTTTCATCCACATAGAGGTGGTAGTTGAACCCAGTAACTAGAGACTGTACAGTGATTAAAGATGATGACATCTAGTGCATGTTTAAGTTAATGAGTGGGTTAGGTGGGATGGAGCAGGAAGTCAGTGGAGTTGAGAAGTGATAGAAAGTGGGCAGTGGAAGGGTCACCAGGAACATTCACATGAATGGAGAAAGAGAGAAGGAATAATAATAATAATTATGGTACTTGTTAAGCACTTACTTTGTGTCAGGCACTATTCTACCTCTGGGGTAGGTATACGTTAATCAGGTTGGACACAGTCTCTGTCCCACGTGGGACTCACACTCTTAATCCCCATTATACAGATGAGGTAACTGAAGCTGAGAGAAGTTAGGTGACTTACCCAAGGTCACACAGTAGACATGTGAGAAAGGGATCACAGTGGCTCAGAAAGTTGTAGGAGGGGGCTGGGAGGCAGTAGATGACTCTGACTAATACCTGGAGTGGGAGGTAGAGTGTTTCAAAGGAAGGGAAAGGCAGGGATGGGTGATGGGAGAGGTGGGATGATGTGATGAACACTCATCCAAGAATGAGATTGTATTCTCCATGCTGCCATGAAGAAAACACTAGGAAATACAGTCCATAGCCTAAAATACTGGTCTATTCAAAGCCATTGTGGTGTGGTAGAAACATGATTCTCTCTTAGCATCAAGAAAATTATAAACTACATGAACAAAATTCAAAAGGGTGTCTTTTATTGAGCTGCTTGTGGAATTTTTTTAAAAAAATAAATCATTTTGGTATTAGAGTATGTCATTCTTCTTCCAGCGGTGTTTAGTTTGAAAATAGGACTAGCACTTCAGTCCCAAAGATGTAAAAATTTGATAATATTCCTTCAGTTGGGAGGGAAGCCAAGAATCAGGAGGCTGTCGAACAAGAATTCACTTGTCTTTATAAAAAAGTACATACCTCAGTGATCTCAGACCTAGGCCCCAAACCCTACAAAATGATTACAAAATAGAAACCTGTGAAAACGTATCCTAGAAGAAGCTGCTAATATGCATTTTCTAAGGTGAAAGCATCCAAGCAACCATATATGAGAGCATTCTATAGTCAAAGTCAACAGAGCTTTTTTGCCTGAAGGAAGTATGATTATATCTTATGGGTGTCGTGCCACACCTAAAACCCTGCCAGTAGGGCTGCAGCCTAGGAATTCGAAATAGAGGATGTTTACAACGATCGATCAATTGATCAATCATATTTATTGAGTGCTTATTGTGTGTGGAGCACTGTACTAAATGCTTGGGAGACTGCACTATAACAGAGTTGGTAGACACATCCCCTGCAAACCATGGCTAAATAATATTTATTACTGTCATTCTTAGAAGAACAAAGGAGAAATGAGATTTTCATTTGAGGACTGTCTTAGGTTCTAGATACATATGAATAGAAATTTGATAATAAATCGAAACACAGTTGCAACAACCACTGAGAATCACTATGGACTGTTATAAATTTGGAGTATCCTGTTGGTGTGCAATTCTCATGACATTCATTGGGAGTTAACCTACTAGCCTGGAAAGGCTTAATAATTTACTTTAATTCTGGACTATTTCATATGCAGATTAGTTTACAGGGGTCAAATAGGGTTTATTAAACTTCAATCCAAAGCAGGCAATTTGAAATGAGGATTTTGTTACTTTTCTTTCTGACTGACCTTCAGTGGAATGAGGGTGAAATATTCACTGAGTCTAATACCCTATGGAGAGTAAAATAGCAAGGAATAACAGAGAGAAACCAAATTAGGAAAGGGGCTAATTAATTTGATAAGTAAGTGGATCTACTGCCCCTTTTTTCTTTTTCTCTCTTTTCTAACTTCTCCTATATGCCTTGAACATTCCCCTTAAACTCTTTTGATGATCATTATTATTATTATTAAGTGCCATTGAGTCATTTCCGATTCATAGCAACTCCATATCCTCTGCCATAATCCGCAAACTTGATGATCATAGTAAAGTTTTATTTATATGTTGAGGCGAGTGCATTGAGAGTATTGTATGGATAGTGGCAATTATAGCATGAATTAGCTAATTCAAGACAACAAGTCCTATAAAGTACCACAAAGGAGGGGATTTACTCCTGGTACATTCCAGTGGGGGAGTAACGGAGTTACGATTTGCATAAGAGGTGTCTGGTTGGCTTAAGAAGTTGCCTGGGCATTCTACCAATCCTGAGGCGAAGGGGTTCAACTATCATCCAACATTGCACCCCTTCCCCCTCTCATTCATTCATTCATTCATTTGTATTTAGTGAATTGAGCACTTACTGTGTGCAGAGCACTGTACTAAGTCCTTGGGAGAATACAAACAGACACATTCCCTGCCCACAATGACTAGTCATATGATGCAGTCTGATACCAGCCTAGTACCCACCTCTTACGTGCTGCCCCACTGGGTTGGACAATGGCCACAGAGTTCCCCTTGCCCCTGCCTCTGACTGTCGCTAAACCCAGGGTATTTATTTTTTGTCAGTTTTGTCAGAAAATAAGGATGAATCTTCCCGTTTCATCTTCTCCACCCACCCTGTGGGGAGAAGGACTTAGGGCAGCACAAAACTTCCCAAGCTCTCTGTGCCCCACCAGGAAAGCCCAGTCCCCACTGGGCTGGGAGAACATGAGACTCCTCATTCCATCTCCTCCACCAACTCCATGCGACTACGGACCTTGGGATTTCAGGCAACACAAACCCAGGGGAAATCCCAGTCTGGCTCTCTTCCTTCCAGCAGTCCTTATTGTGGTAGTGGTGGTAGGACAATGGGAATGAAAGTTCTTCCCACCTGGTGTGGGGATCTGCCAGGGAAGTGGAGGGATTTTTCATAGAGCAAAATCTGTCTCATATTACCCCTTCTATCTTCTGTGACACCCAGGCACTTGGATTTCTACCCTTTATTCACCCCACTCTCAACCCCATGGCACTTATGTACAGATCCATAATTTATTTTAATATCTCTCCACCCCTCTAATAATTATAATAATGGTATTTGTTAAGTGCTTACTATATACCAGGCACTATACGAAGTGCTGGATGGATGCAACCAAATCAGGTTGGACACGGGCCCTCTGTCCCACAGTCTCGATCCCAATTTTACAGATGAGGTAACTGAGGCACAGATAATTTAAGTGACTTGCCCAAGATCACACAGCAAACAAATGGCATAGATGGGATTAGAACTCATAACCTTCTGACTTGCAGGCCCGTGCTCTATCCACTATGTCACACTAAGCTCTTTGTGGGAAACAGAACATGCCAACCAATTCTGTTACATTATACCCAACTCAGTTATATTATACCTTCCCAAGTGCTTAGTGCAGTGCTCAGCACACAGTAAGCACTCAATAAATGTGATTGATTAGAACTATTCCAATTAGCATTCTTAATTGGTTCCGATAATATAGTATTAAGAGAACTAACAGTAAAGTATAGCTTCCCAAAAGAAATAATGTAAAATACGTTTATGTGTTACCAAGATTGAAAAAAGGCCCCTTAAAAAGAGATTAAAATTACAATGTAAACATATGAATTTTTGGGCATATGTATGTAAAAACAGTACTTAATTATCAATATTATCTTCCACATCCTATTCAGCAAAAAAGCACCTTGCACTAACTTTCTAGAGATTTCCTTTTCTAAGCTAAATAGACAGTGTCTAATGCTAAATTGAAATGGGTTATGATCACTCTATTCAAGACAGGCAAAGTACTTCAAGGAGTGAGAAAGGAAAGTGCTTAAACCAATGTAAACTTTGGAAGTGAGAAAGTGCTGTAGTAATACCACCACTAAAATGAAAATTAAATAGTTATCTCGAAAGTATGCTGAAAGAAGAGCATTATTGCTCTACTTTCTATTCCCTTCTCCCTCATTTCAGTTTATCTACAATCATTAGGTGGGTAATGAATGAAGGATTATGGATAATTTTGGACCAGGATATTTAACATTTAGTTTTGGTAGAATACCTATACAATGAAATTCTTCCAAGAGTAAATTGATATTGCAATATTCATAACTTCTAGCCAAAAGTGTCAGTTTACTTACTTTCCTTGACTATAGTTTTATTTTGTGATAAGAACCTATCTTAAATTTTTGTAGCATTATTTCTGTGACCTTTCCCCTTCACTGCCTCTTTTTAAAATTCAACTCAATGAAAATGATGAAATCTATCAAATGACAAAAAGTGTGAAATAATTGTAAAGTAAATCAATAAATGCTGAATAGAGAAAAGTATGCTTTTCTAAATAATGACATGTTCATGCATCCCTGGTGCACTTACATTTCATATAGAGAGGCTTTCTGTAATGAATGCCCATTGAAGATGTAAGGGATGTTTACAGTGAAACTATACAGGAGGTTCTTCAAATTTTGATGATCTTAAGAGAAATGATCACCACTAAAGAGTATTATTCTACCAATAGATATTTTTCAAATTATTTGAGAATTGGATTTTATGATTCTTCAACTAGTGAAGATTTTAAACCATTTCTTTAAACCTCTTTTTGGGAAGCAAAAATTTTGTCTTAAAAACTTGCTTGCTGCTGAGTCTTGTTATATAATAAGAGCAATTTATTTTTGTAATGATTTTCAAAGAAATCTAAGAAATATTTCACTCTTAAAGAAGTAGTTACTGCCAAAGATAAGAAAGAATTAAAAGATCTAAACCTGTTCAGCATCTGAAAAGGGAAATAGTGAGGTGTTGGATTTTTCATATCAACTGCTGATTGGGTAGGTGTTTTTGCTAGCAGAGAAGGAATTAATAAGGAAGACATTTGTAATTCCTATGTCTATTGCTCACACCATATAATGTTCTCTCTCTGTATTTAGAATGCAGAGATTGATGATCCAGCTTTCCCTATGTAATTCTCAGGGAAATATTTCATTAGTCCAAATTCCTCTATATTGTTCTTTCTGCAACAAGTGCTCAATAAAGTGCTCTGCACACAGTAAGTGGTCAATGAATACAAATGAATGAATGAACAGTCTCAATTTTTCAATCAAATGCTTTTAGGACCCTTGTTTCAGCATAATGAGTTGCAGAGATGGGCAACAGGTACCCTTTGACTACAGTCCTCTTTATGATTTGCCTTAGCATTCTGCTTTTGAACTCTAAGAATATTTTTGCCACTAGTAGAGGGCCACTTTTTTTTCTGCTGAATATCACTCTGATTTGATTCATCAGTTCTGACTCATGAGTAATGTTTCTTTATTATGTCATTTACAATAGTTTCCTTTGTTCTGATTTTTGTCTATTTTTCCTTCCTATTTTTCCAACACATCCACCATGGCACCTGCTTATAGAAGAATAGACTAACCAAAATATGTGCTAAAACTCCTTCTTCCTGTTATTCTCTATAATTTCTAGAATTCTGTTTGTTCTTATTGAATGTTTAAGTAGAAAACTGTTTGTTGCATTTATGTCAATCTGTAAGTGAGATTAACATTCACTGGTTGAACGGCCACTAAGAGCCACAGGACTGTTTTCTATTGAAAACAAAATCATTAAAAATTCATATATGAAAACAAAGGATGAAAAACTAATATGAAGAAGTTGGCCAAATGCACTTCTAGTTATGAGAAACAGTGGAGAGTGGATAGTGCCTAGTGGATAGACATGGGCCTGGGAGACAGACAGTCCTGGGTTCTAGTTCCAGCTCTGCCACTTGCCTGCTGTGTGACATTGGGCATGTCACTTCACTTCTCTGGGCCTCAGTAACCTCATCTGTAAAATGGAAATTAAGACCATGAGCCCCATGTGATACCGTGTCCAACCTGATTACCTAGTAACTACCCCAGTGCCTAGAACAGTGCCTGGTGCATTGTAAGCACTTAACAAATGCCATAAAAAAGTCCAATACAACAGGCTATATGAATTATTGAATATAATTTGTCTTCTAGAAGCTTGGAGACACATACATAAGAAGACATGCAGCTGATTATAAACATCTTCACAGAGTTTGCATACCTGTATGGACTGGAAGAATGCCAGCTGGCACCAGGGAACTTCAACTTAAAAACAAAAGCTTTCATTGGCAACATAGAACTTGATGCAGTAATTGAATTAAGCTATTTCGCAGTATACTTGCACCCAAGTGCAAGTGCAGTACACTTGTCCTTGGATTTGCATCCTCTAGTCACTCCTCCTTCATCCTCACAGCACTTATGTACATATCTATTATATATTTATTTATATTAATGTCTGTCTCCCCGCTAGACTGTAAACTCACTGTGGGAAGGGACCATGTCTACCACCTCTGAAAATATTTCAGAAAAATCATCCAAGCAGCAGAGTGAAGCATGCACTGGAGAGGGGAGTGACTTGAAGCCAGGAAGTCAGTGAGGAAACAGATGCAGTCATCAAGTTGAGATATGACAAGTGACTGGGCCAGTGTGAAAACCACTTGGATGGTGAAGAAGGGGTGGATTTTAGAAATGCTGTGAAGGAAGAACCACCAGAATTTGGTGACAGAGGGAGGAGTCATAGATAATGCCAAGGTTAAAGGCTTGAGAGAAAGGGGAGATGTTGGTGTTGTGAACCAAGATGGGAAAATTATGAAGAGAAGATTTGGTGGGAAGAAGAGGACAGAATGAGCTTGAGGTGCAGGCAGGACATCCAGGTAGCAGGACATCCAGGTACAAATGCCATGATGGCAGAAGGAAATGCAAGATTGTGGAGAAGAAGAAAGGTCAGAGCTAGTCAGTAGATTGAAAGTCATCAGCATATAGGTGGTAGCTGGAGCCATGGGAACAGATGAGATCTCCAAGAGACTGGGTGTAAATAGAGACAGAGCCTTGAAGGTCTGGCAGTCACTTAAGCTAGGCTCACACTCAGAGGAGTGGGGGGAAGACATATTCAGGAAGAGATCCACTCCTTAATATCCTCCCTGAGGAAAGGTAAAATGGATTAGGTTCTAAGACTCTCTGAGATAGTCATTTGGAGGTACAGAGCCAAACACAGAAAAGTTTTGCTCACCAGACAGCTGAGCAAATCCTCTGAGTACCTGCCACTTCTGCCCCCACCACTGTGACTCCCAGAGCCCTGGTCCCAGCAATCAGCTGGGTGCAGCTCATGCACCAGGGGCAGTGAGGTCCTCCCTGGCAGCGGTTCCTTGGACTGCCCGGCCCCCATTTCCCGGCTAGCTCTTTAGCAGCTTTTTGGCCGCCGACCGCCGACTCATCCACGCCGGGACCGCCTCTCTCTTCCGGGAAGCTGAGCCTTGTCACCGCCCGGACCTTTGGAGCCATTACCACGTGGGCTCGGGATCTCTGCTCCCCTGGGGCTCTTTAGCAGCCTTTTGGCCACCGACCGCCGACTCATCCACGCCGGGACCACGTCTCTCTCCCGGGAAGCTGAGCCCTGTCATCGCCCGGATCCTTGGAGCCATTACCACGTGGGCTCGGGATCTCTGCTCCCCTGAGGCGCAGCCTTGGCCCGCCCGGCCCCGATTCCCGACAAGCCCCCGCTTCGCCTGCCGCTCGCCGACTCATCTGCGCCTCCTCCGCCTCCCCCGGGGAGCTGAGCCTTGGACCGCCCGGACCCGCGCCCGCCTCATCCTTTCCCAACCTGAACCTCTGCACCCCCGCTCGGGAACTCCGACACTAAGGATCTTCGCCCCCACAGACCCCCAGCCACCAGCTCCCATTCCACCCCCCCTGCTCGGGCCCGGGGACATTGCGCTCCCCTGCTCGGGCCTGGGGACATTGTGCTCCCCTGCTCGGCCCTAGGGACATTGTGTCCCCCGGGGACATTGTGTCCCCCTGCTCGGGCCCGGGGACATTGTGCTCCCCAACCGCCCCCCCCCCCCCCACTCCGCCTGAAGCGGCCCTTTTGGGAAGGCCTCACTCCCTCTTCCCCCTTGAGGTGATTCATCTCCCCCGTCCCCGCCCCGGGCGACGATGTCCTTGTTCTCACCGTGTTACCTTACCTTAGCCTCCGCCTACACCCGCAACCACCCCCGGACAACCTCAGGGCCCCCACCGCCGCCTCTGAGACATTTGGTCATGAGCTCCGGGACTCTCCCGGCTGCTAGCCGCTTGAGTTTGATCGGGTCGACCCCCGACCCTGGTCATCGCCCGATTATTAACACTATTGTATTGTATCATACTGTATCATGTTGCTATATTACCGATTTTGCTTATTGTTTATTGTTGTCAGTGCTGCCACCCATCTCTCTGGCCTCACCAGCCGCTTGACTTTGAGTTTGATCAGGTCGACCCTTAATCAAGTCGACCCCTGACCCTGCTCATCATCCGCTTATGAACACTATTGTATCATACTGTATCATGTTGCTATATTACCGATTTCGCTTGTTACCGTTTATTGTTGTCAGTGCTGCCACCCACCTCTCTGGCCTCACCATGTCCCTCCTCCCCCCCTCCTCCCTCCCGCCCCTTCCTATCCTCCCCTTCCCCTCTCTCGCTCAGCTCTTTCCCGCTCTCTCCTCTGTCTCCTCCCCCCTCCCCTCCCCCGCCCTAGAACCCCACTTTACCAGCGCTCCCCCTCTTCCCCCTCCCCCTCCTCTCCCCCCCACCAAACCACCTCCTCACCCCCTCCCCCCTTCTCTCTTCCCCACCCACACCCCATCCCAGTCCTCCTGTCCCACCGCTACCCCTCATCCCCCTCTCCCCGTCCAGGGCCCCGCCACCTCCTTCCCATCCAAACCTTCCCCTCCCCCCGCTCTCTCCCCTCTCCCCGCCTTGCACCCAGAGCTACTTTCAAGTGTGGCCGCTGGAACCCCCTCTCCATTACAGGTAAACTACCTTTCGTCCATGACCTTTTCCTTTCCTGCTCTCTCCTCCTCCTCGCCCTTTCAGAAACGTGGCTCACTGCCGAAGACACGGTCTCCGCCGCTGCTCTCTCCAGCGGAGGCCTCTCCTTCTCCCACTCCCCCAGACTCACCGGAAAGGGAGGAGGCGTCGGCTTCCTCCTCTCACCCCGTTGCCGCTTCCGCACTATCCCTCCTCCCCCCTCCCTCTCCTTCCCCTCCTTCGAAGCCCATATTGTTCGCCTCTACCACCCCCTCCAGATACTTGTCGCTGTCATCTACCGCCCTCCCGGTCCTACCTCCGACTTCTTCAACCACCTAGACCCCTTCCTCACCTTCCTTCTCTCCTTCTCTCTGCCCACTCTGATCCTCGGGGCCTTCAATATCCATATGGATGTACCCGATGACTCCTCTGCCGCCCGCCTGCTATCCCTCCTCGACTCTGCCGACCTCCTGCTCCACCATACTGTGCCCACTCACCGACTCGGTCACACCCTCGATCTCGTCATCTCCTACCGCTGCACTATCTCCTCCCTTACCAACTCTGAAATCCCTCTCTCTGACCATAACCTTCTCACCTGCCTCATCTCTCACATTCCCTCCCGCTGCAAATCTTTGCTACTCCCCCACAGAGACCTCCGCTCTCTCGATCCCATCCGTCTTTCCAAAAGCATCTCTCCTCACCTTGCCGCCCTGTCCTCACTTCCCACTCTCGATGATCAGGTCTCCGCTCTCACCTCCACCCTCTCTACTCATCTCAACTCTCTCACCCCCCTTTCCCTCCGCCACTCTCACTCCACTAACCCACAGCCCTGGATCACCTCCTCTGTTCGCCTCCTACACTCCTATGCTCGAGCTGCTGAGCGCTGCTGGCGAAAGTCCAAGCACCAAGCCGACCTCACACTTCAAATTTATCCTTTCCTGCCTTAACTCTGCCCTCTCCTCCGCCCGGCAAAACTTCTTCTCCTCCCTCATCGACACCCATGCCCGTCACCCCCGCCAATTGTTCCAGACCTTTAACTCTCTCCTTAGGCCCCCTGTTCCTCCCCCTCCCCCATCACTCACACCCAATGATCTGGCCACCTACTTCATCACAAAAATCAGCACAATCAGGTCTGAGCTCCCCAAAGTCAGCCCTCCCCTTCTCCCCTCCCCCCCACCAACCCTCTCCCCTACTTTCCCATCCTTCCCTGCAGTATCCTCAGAGGAGATCTCCTCCCTCCTCGCAAGTGCCACCCCCTCCACCTGTGCCTCGGACCCCATTCCCGCTCACCTTATAAAAACCATCGCCCCTGCCCTTCTCCCTTCCTTAACTTCTATTTTTAACCACTCAATCTCCAATGGCTCCTTCCCCTCTGCCTTCAAACATGCCCACGTCTCCCCCATCCTAAAAAACCCCTCTCTCGACCCCACTTCCCCTTCCCAGTTATCTCCCTATCTCCCTACTACCCTTCCTTTCCAAAATCCTAGAACGAGTCGTCTACACTCGCTGCTTAGAATTCCTTAACTCCCATTCTCTCCTGGACCCCCTCCAATCTGGCTTCCGTCCCCTCCGCTCTACTGAGACTGCTCTCTCTAAGGTCACCCATGACCTCCTTCTTGCCAAATCCAATGGCTCCTACTCCATTCTAATCCTCCTTGACCTCTTAGCTGCCTTTGACACTATCGACCGTCCCCTCCTCCTCCACACCTTATCTCACCTTGGCTTCACGGACTCCGTCCTCTCCTGGTTCTCCTCTTATCTCTCTGGTCGGTCATTCTAGGTCTCCTTTGCAGGCTCCTCCTCCCCCTCCCATCCTCTAACTGTTGGAGTTCCTCAAGGGTCAGTTCTTGGCCCTCTTCTGTTCTCCATTTACACTCACTCCCTTAGTGAACTCATTCGCTCTCATGGCTTTGACTGCCATCTCTACGCAGATGACATGCAAATCTACATCTCTGCCCCTGTCCTCTCCCCCTCCCTTCAGGCTCGCATCTCCTCCTGCCTCCAGGATGTCTCCACCTGGATGTCGGCCCACCACCTAAAACTCAACATGAGCAAGACTGAGCTCCTCATCTTCCCTCCCAAGCCTGGTCCTCTCCCAGTCTTTCCAATCACCGTGGATGGGATGACCATCCTTCCCGTCTCTCAGGCCTGCAATCTAGGTGTCATCTTTGACTCATCTCTCTCGTTCACCCCACGCATCCGATCCGTTACCAAGACCTGCCGGTCTCACCTTTACAATATCGCCAAGATCCACCCTTTCCTCTCCACCCAAATGGCTACCTTACTGCTACAGGCTCTTGTTATATCCCGGCTAGACTACTGTGTCAGCCTTCTCTCTCATCTCCCTTCCTCCTCTCTCGCCCCGCTCCAGTCTATTCTTCACTCCACTGCCCGGCTCATCTTCCTGCAGAAACGCTCTGGGCATGTCATTCCCCTTCTTAAACACCTCCGGTGGTTGCCTATCAACCTCCGCTCCAAACAAAAACTCCTCACTCTAGTCTTCAAGGCTCTCCATCACCTTGCCCCTTCCTACCTCTCCTCCCTTCTCTCTTTCTACTGTCCACCCCACACGCTCCGCTCCTCTGCCACCCACCTCCTCACCGTTCCTCGGTCTCGCCTATCCCGCTGTCGACCCCTGGGCCACGTCCTCCCGCGTTCTTGGAATGCCCTCCCTCCTCACCTCAGACAATCTAATTCTCTTCCCCTCTTCATATCCCTACCTAAAACTCACCTCCTCCAAGAGGCCTTCCCAGACTGAGCTCCCCCCTTTTTCCCTCTGCTCCTTCTACCCACCCTTCACCTCTCTGCAGCTAAACCCTCTTCTCCCCCCTTTCCCTCTCCTCCTCCCCTTCTCCCGTCCCACCCCCTCAGCACTGTACTCGTCCGCTCGACTGTATATATCTTTATCACCCTATTTATTTTGTTTATTTTGTTTAATGAGTTGTACATCACCCTGATTCTATTTAGTTGCCATTGTTTTTATGAGATGTTCTTCCCCTTGACTCTATTTATTGCCATTGTTCTTGTTTGCCTATCTCCCCCGATTAGACTGTAAGCCCGTCAAACGGCAGGGACTGTCTCTATCTGTTGCCGACTTGTACATTCCAAGCACTTAGTACAGTGCTCTGCACATAGTAAGTGCTCAATAAATACGATTGAATGAATAAATGAATGATTGTGTTTCTCAGGCTAATCTCTCATTCATTCATTCATTCAATAATATTTATTGAGCGCTTACTATGTGCAGAGCACTCTACTAAGCGCTTGGAATGTACAGTTTAGCAACATAGAGACAATCCCTGCCCAAGGATGTGCTCACAGTCTAATCGGGGGAGACAGACGGCAGAGCAAAACAGAACGAAACAAAAACAAGACAACATTATCACGATAAATAGAATCAAGGGGATGTACACTTCATTAACAAAAGAAATAGGGTAATAAATAATATATACAAATGAGCACAGTGCTGAGGGGAAGGGAAGCGGGGAGGGGGAGAGGAGCAGAGGGAAAGGGGGCTCAGCTGAGGGGAGGTGAAGGGTGAAGGGGGAGAAGCAGAGGGTGGAGGGGGAACAGAGGGAAAAGGGGGCACTCAGTCTGGGAAGGCCTTTTGGAGGAAGTGAGCTCTCAGTAGGCTTTGAAGAGGGGAAGAGAGTCTACTAGATAAGTGAATCCCCCGCAGCTGGCACCTTTCCACTGAAACATCCAGGGCCCTAGGCATCCTCCTCCACTAGACCGCCATGCTGCCTCCCCTGCAGCCCACCCCAGCTGTTTTCTATGTCCCTGAGCAAGCTTCATCCTGAACTAATAATAATGATAATAAAAATGATATTTGTTAAGCTCTCACTATGTGCCAGGCACTCTGCTAAGTGCTGGGCTAGATCTCTAGACTGTAAGCTTGTTGTGGGCAGGGAATGTGTCTTTTTATTGTTATATTGTACTCTTCCAAGTGCTTAGTACAGTGCTCTGCGCACGGTAAGTGCTCAATAAATACAATGGAATGAATACAAGTTAATTGGGTTGGATGCTGTCCCTGTCCCACATGGGGCTCACAGTCCTAATCCCCATTTTACAGATGAGGTAACTGAGGCATAGAGAAGTGAAGTGACTTGCCCAAGGTCACCCAGCAGACAAGTGGCAGAGCTGGAATTAGAACCCAAGTCCTTCCAACTTCCAGGTCCGTGATCCATCCACTAGGCCATGCTGCTTCCCAGCCTTCCACTTACCTTCCACTATCTTGGCAGGACAGAAAAAAGCAGCCACAGCCTGGTGCTGCCTGATGCTGTTGCTGAAGCTGTCACTGTCGCCAAGGTTTTGACTGTGGGCTCTGAGCTGTGAGAAGCGTGAAATTCTGCTCCTCTAGCCACAGTATCCTAGTGAGCTTTGTTTTTGTCTTTACACTGCCTTAGTGTTTTGTTTCATTTCTCCTTTCCTCTCCATCCAAACTGCTACCTTGCTGGTACAAGCTCTCATAATATCCCGACTGGATTATTGCATCAGCCTCCTCTCTGATCTCCCATCCTCCTGTCTCTTCCTGCTTCAGTCTATACTTCACTCCACTGCCTGGATTATCTTTCTACAGAAATGTTCTGGGCATGTCACTCCCCTCCTCAAAAACCTCCAGTGGTTGCTTATCAACCTTCACATAAGGCAAAAACTCCTCACTATTTGGCTTCAAAGCTCTCTATTACCTTGCCTCCTCCTACCTCACCTCCCTTCTCTCCTTCTACAGCCCACCCCGTGCACTCCGCTTCTCTGCCACTAAGCTCCTCACGGTGCCTCGTTCTTGCCTGTCCCGCTGTCGACCCCTGGCCCATGTCCTATCACTGACCTGGAATGCCCTCCCTCCTCACATCCACCAAACTAACTCTCTTCTCCTCTTCAAAGCCCTACTGAGAGCTCACCTCCTCCAGGATGCCTTCCCAGATTGAGCCCTCCCTTTCCCTCTGCCCCTTCTCCCCTCCCCATTCCCCCTCCTCCCTCTGCTCTACCCCCTTCCCCTCCCCATAGCACTTGTGTATACTTGCATATATTATTTATCCAAGCGCTTAGTACAGTGTTCTGCACATAGTAAGCGCTCAATAAATACTATTGAATGAATTACTCTATTTTATTAAAATGTGTATATATCTAGGATTCTATTGATCTATTTTGATGGTATTGATGCTTTTCTACTTGTTTTGTTTTGCTGTCTGTCTCCCCCTTTTAGACTGTGAGCCTGTTGTTGGGCAGGGATTGTCTCTATCTGTTGCCAAATTGTACATTCCAAGTGCTTAATACAGTGCTCTGCATACAGTAAGTGCTCAATAAATACAATTGAATGAATGAATGAATCCTTTTATGTCCATAACCAGCTCCTTCTCCTTTTATTTTTGTTTATGAGCCTCCTGATTTACAGGGACCATGTCTAATTTCCACCTGTATATTCTTTCCCAGATCTTAGTACAGTATTCTGCACACAGTAAGTGCTTAATAAATACTACTACTACTCTTTTAGAGGGATGAGGACCTGCAGCATGAGAAGAGGGAAATAATAGCCCATCAACCTGTCAGAAAATACCCTAACACAACACTGATTGTATTTATTAGGCACTTACTAAAACAAGCACTGTGCTAATCACTGAGTAGATTCGAGATAATCAGATGGGATACAAGCCTTCTCTCAGTGGGGCTCACAGTCTTAAGAAGGAGGGAGAAAAGGTATTTTATTCCTATTTTACATATGACAAGACTAAGGCACAGAGAGATTAAGTGACTTGCCCAAGGTCACGCAGCAGGTAAGTGACTGAGTCAGTACTAGAACCCTGGTCTCTTTACCCCTGGTCCTGTGCTCGTTCCACTAGTCCATGCTGCTTCCCAATTCACTGTGTTATTTTTAAACATGTTGATTTCAATTTTTAGTTTCTCCTGACAGACTTAATCATTTTATGTTTTGATATCACAACTTCTATAAAGACTTTTTTTAAATGAATTGTCATTAGATCCATAAGATGACAAAACTGGAGAAGTTACAAAAAATTTGGTAGGGTACTCACAGGGGGTTGTGAGTACTTGGTTCAGAAGGAGAAGTAAAAACAGTAGGGAGATTTAAAATCAAAAGGGGAAAGCATCCTGGAGGATGTGGAGAGCAATAATCTGTCAGCTGTGAAATGGAAGGGAGTTCTAGGCAGGAAAAAAGGCATTAGGAAGAAGGTGGAGGAGGGAGAGTTGAAAATATGACAGTGAGTAAGTTACTTTGAGAGAAGAGAGTGATTAAGTAGGAGGATTGAGTACCTTATAGTAATGATGGCATTTGTTAAGCGCTTACTATGGGCCGAGCACTGTTCTAAGCGCTGGGGAAGATACAAGGTAAGCAGGTTGTCCCACGTGGGGCTCACAGTCTTCTTCCCCACTTTACAGATGAGGTAACTGAGGCTCAGAGAAGTCAGGTGACTTGCCCAAAGTCACGCAGCTGATCAGTGGTGGAGTCGGGATTGGAGAAGCAGCGTGGCTCAGTGGAAAGAGCATGGGCTTTGGAGTCAGGGCTCATGAGTTCGAATCCCAGCTCTGCCACTTGTCGGCTGTGTGACTGTGGGCAAGTCACTTAACTTCTCTGTGCCTCAGTTCCCTCATCTGTAAAATGGGGATTAAGACTGTGAGCCCCACGTGGAACAACCTGATTCCCCTATGTCTACCCCAGCACTTAGAACAGTGCTCGGCACATAGTAAGCGCTTAACAAATGCCAACATTATTAACCCACGACCTCTGACCCTAGCCCGGGCTCTTTCCACTATGCCACCCTGCTTCTCCTAAATAGACAAGCTGGAGAATGCCAGATTTAGTGATTCTTGAGAAAATGTTAAATCTCTAACTTCCACAGACCAAAACCCTAGACTTGATTTTTTCCTTCCACAAAATCCCGTGGGAGTAGAAAGTAAATGGTTTGGATAAATTTACCGCATGTGATTATAGTTTTGTAAGACGAGAGACTGTATGGGATGCTCCACTTTTCCCTCTGTAGGTATAAATATGGGTTAAAATAGAATGAAACTGAATAGTTTCAGCTCACAACACTTATATTCATACCTGTTTGGCGGGTCAACAACTTATTGAAAATCCAAGGTGTTATTTTGATATAAATGTGGAACTCTGCATAAACAGATATGTCATGTTATCATTCCAATCTCATTTGCCTTTTTCATGAGTAGATGGAATGTTGATTAATTCCCATAAAAGGAAAACCCTAAAGGGAGTGAATTGTAGTAAGGTTATTACTTCAGCAAGACTGAATCATGGACAGTGAAAATGAACTCACAGACATGAAGTATATAATAGTAGTATGGGGAAGGCTCTGAAATTAGTGCAATTGTACCAAATGCAGCAAGAAGCAGCATGACCTATGAATAGAGCATGGGTGTGGGCGTAGAAGGACCTGGGTTCTCAACCAGCATTGCTGATTCTCTGCTGTGACCTTGGGCAAGTCACTTCACTTCTCTGTGCTTTAGTTGTCTCATCTGTAAAATGGGGATTAAGATTGTGAGCCCCATGTGGGATATCGACCGTGTCCAATCTGATTAGTTTGTATCTACCCCAGTGCTCAATACAGTGCCTGGCACATAGTAAGTGTTTAATAAATATCAAAAATATTGCTAGATAAAGGTGATATCTATGGCCTTGTTGTGTATAAATTTCATATCAAAAAGTTCAAACAATTTCAATTTTCCAAAGTTTTTCATTTATTTTATATAATTCTTAACAATTTCAACTTGTTTTTGCTTTCCATTTAAGAAAAGTACTCCAATTTCTAAAAAATGAAAATAGGAGACAGTCTCAGAAATAGTGATAGATCATTAGCCTTCTAGAAAGCTATAATTTCATGTTGATTAATTAACTATTGTTATTTAATTGGTATACTTGTATTATTGAAGATATCAGTTGTTAATTTTTTCATTTTCTCCAGGTTATCCAAATGACAAATTTAAGAAGAGAAGAGGTGGACTAAATTAGAAATTTCTTGAAAACCAAAGCAAGATTAGCATCAAGAGGGTTGGCTCAAATTTTTCCTTACCTCACCAACTGACTGGTTTTTCACTGTAGACTCTAAGCTCATCCTCTAGACTATAAACTCACTGTGTGCAGGGAATATGTTTGTTATATTGTTACGCTGTACTCTCCTAAGCCCTTAGTACAGGGCTCTTCAAACAGTGAGCACTCAACAAATGTGATTGATTGATTGACTGAAACCTGTCCTCCCAATGATGTGAATAAAAATCGTTTTCATGGAATGAGAATTCATTTTAAAATCAGGATTTGGGCAATGATGGTTCATGTGAATTTGAAGTATAAATGGGCAGTGGTAAATAACCTTACTTTTTGGAATAATAAAAATACTAAGATCCATGTTCATATTTAAGCTATTATAGTAAATCTATTCCTAGACCCATTCTTTCCCAGTTGTTGCCATCTTTTGTTCAATACATCATCAGAGTGAAGTGCTCCTATAATGTATTACACTAATACATTGTTCGAAGGACAGAGCTGATGATAAATTTCTTAAATGATGGTGCTGTCTAAGGCTAATGACGCTAAGAGCAAATGCAAGGTAATGCAGTGATTTTCAGGGGTTTTTTTTTCTGGCCTCGGAAAAGAATTCAGTAGATATCTCAAAGCCATTTTCACTTGGGGACAATATTGAGATAGTATTTCAAGTGCTTCCTAACATGCAATTGGAAAATACTAGTACAGATGTGAAGAATTTTATATTTCAAAGTTAGGACTTTGCAGTATTTTCCCTAATGAGAGGCTAGGAGTTTTTCTTGCAAAATCTTATACTCTAAAAATGAATTTAGTGTAATTTAAAGTATAATTATAAGTAAGCCTTTGGGGCTTTGATAGCCTTTTGGTGAATTACATGCAAGATGTTGGTTTTAATGGGCACTGTGTGGATTGGGTCTTTCACTTTGAACAATGCAGGTTCCAAAGATATGGATTCAGGTGATCGAAACCAAGAATATTTGGCTTATTGTCAGGTTTACTGTCTATGAGACTCTTGCAATGGCAGAAAGATAGCCAAGGGGTAGCTGAAAAATCATACGCGTGGCAGGAATTACTAATTACACACAAAAAGATAACCATGAGATAAGCTTGATATTCAATTTATTGAATGTCTATTTCTGTGGAAGTAGTTTCCTTAGTCTGGAAAAGAAATTCTTTATTACCTTGAAGACAGCTAGGACTCTGGTTAAGTTGCTCATCCTGCTCTATTTTCTATGGTGTATGCGCTCATAATAAAAAAAAGTTCAGCAATTTTGTTTCAGCAGAAAAAGAGTCCTTTAACTTCTGAACACTTAGGAAAGAAGCACTTGTTTCTATTTTGAATAAGAAATGAAGGCAATAAAGTAAATTTGCTCTTTAAAAAAAAAATCACTCCAGTTCCTATAGGACCTAGATTTTAAACAGAGACACGAAGCAGAAAATAAGGCAACCTAGTCAATGAAACCAATCATGCAAGTCACTTTCATAAATGTTCGCTTCTAAATGGCATTGACTTACACACTAGTTTTTTTTTTTTGCTGTGTTCAGGCAAGTGGTGTGGAAATATATCACTTTTGAGTTTTTGTCACCAATTTTCAACTCTCTGCACTATGTAAGGAGTCCACATGGGGCGTTTTATCTCTTATTTTATTGCTCTTTCAAAAGAATCTGTGGAGAAAGAAAACAGCTCCTCTGAACTCCACATTAAGCTCAAAAGCACCATTATACTTCTACTAATTATCCCGTAGAATTTGCAGATTAAACCAGCTCTTTATTGAGGCAGGACCTTTTAGCAGTGATTTCACCCTCGCATGGTGGAGGTTTCTATTCAAATGGTTTCTCTATAGGATTTGGATTCTGGTTACCTTAGAAACCTTGTCATTTATGCTCTACCTTTTCTTCTCTTAGAAGCAGCTAAGGTATATCATCTAGATGATTTGAGATTCAGATACTGGGTGCCTTTAGGCCATATAGTCTGCTCTGAAAGGGTTTTACCTATGGAATCCTCATTTTCTGGTTCATTTGAACCTAATCCATTAATCTTCAGTGGATAATGCAAATCCCATTTTCATACTTGTAACTGAGGTTTGTAGTCTTTTTCCAAGTGTAATGTGGATGATGTTTCTTCCATGAAACATTTCCTTCTGGAAATATTCTAACATCAATTAGAGTGGATGGTACTGTTTTCTCTAGTGTCATCCAGAGCCATAATTCAATAGTTTTACTCCGGAAGGTCACTGACCAATTAAAGCTTTCTTTAGATGCCTAAACAGCAACACATAGATAATAAAGGCCTTCTTTTCAGGTTTGAATTCAGCTGGATAAGCAGAGGAGTCAGGCTTTATACCTTCTAATGAAATAGATTGTCTGTTACTCTTCAGCAAAAGAGCTAAACTAGGCTAAGATACACTGTAACACATTGCCACCACCTTCCTTGTGATTGCTTCATAAGTAACTCTTAACTGGTAGGCACCTGAGCTCTTGAAGAACTTTATTTCTGAAAAGGGTTGTATGCTGAGTTTTCAGTTTAGAATGAGTTGTAAATTCAACTCCGATTGAATCTCTAGTAACCTCTGAGGAAACTGTGGTTTTAATATCAAAGACCCCTGAGACAGGTCCCAGATTACTTTAGCCAAGGACAATACTCATATCTTGATAAAAATGCTATGGGGCTTATTTTATTTTTACTTACAATATACAGGATATTAGTATTGGAATTATTTTCTAGGTGAATAATTTGAAGTAGATATTTCCAATATCAATAGAAACAATATAAACACTATGAGTAGAACAGTGCTTTGCACATAGTAAGCACTTAACAAATACCATCATTATTATTATTAATGATGATGGTATTCGTTAAGTGCCTACTCTATGAGTCAAGCACTGTTCTAAGTGCTGGGGTAGATACAGTCCCTGTTCCATATGGGGCTCACAGTCTTAATCCCCATTTTACTGATGAGATAACTGAGGCACAGAGAAGTGACTTGCCCAAGGTCACAGCAGACAAGTGGAGGAGCCAGGATACTGATAGCAGTATTCATTTATTCATTCAGTCGTATTTATTGAGCACTTACTGTGTGCAGAGCACTGCACTAAGTGCTTGGAAAGTACAATTCGGTAGTAATAGTAGTAGTAGCAGCAGCTGTGCTATTTACTGAGAGCCTACTTAGTGCAGTGCATTGTCATAAGCACTGGGGAAATACAACAAAAGCACAAGACACATTTTCTGCCCATAAGGATCTTTTATTCTAATGAAGGAGACAGACATAAAAATGGTCCCAAGAAGTGAAATCAGAATAAAGAAAATTGAATGTTCGATCAAGAAGACACCCACACACACACACCGCCTCCCCCCCCCCCCCAAATACTGAGGCTGGACATAAATAAGTGCATAAGGGCAAGAAGAAACTGAAGGGTTGATATAATTTGGGGCATGAAAGTTAGTTAGGAAAAGCTTGTTGGAGGAGGTGGGAGGGTTTTTTTGGGAAGGGCTGAAATCTGGCTGATTTGAGAGAGAAGGGAGTTCTAGGTTCAAGGGGCAATGTGAGCAAAGGTCATAAGAGGATGAGATGAAAGTAGGGAACAGCTGAGAGATGGGCTTGGGAAAAGCAAAGAGTGATTAGGAGAATAAGTGGTGATGACAGCCCGCCCAGTGGCTATAATGGAGAAAGCAAATGAAGAGCTTTGAAACTCATGGTAAGGTGTCTGCTTGATGTCAGTCAGTCAATCAAATTTACTGAGCACTTACTGTGTGCATAGCACTGTACTAAGTGCTTGGAAGAGTACAATATAAGCAATATTACAGACACATCCCCTGCCCACAGTGAGCTTACAGTCTAGAGGATAGGTAGCTGAAACCACTTGAGAGTTTTGATGAGAGGCTAAATGTGCTAAACGTCCTGAGTGACATTTCAGGAAGATGATGTAGGCTGCAGCATTGAGTTTGAACTGAATGAGGCTGGAGGCAGGGAGACTAGAAAAGAGGCTAATACAATAGGTATGATGAGGGACTCAGAAGATTATAAACTCCTTGAGGGCAAGGCTCATGTTTTATACCTCCTTTGTACTCTTCCAAGCACCTAGTACAGTGCTCTTTATACAGTAGGTGCTCAATAAATTGGTTGACTGACTGAATTAGGGCAATAGCTGTATGGGTAAAGAAGATATAGCTAAAAAAATAATTTTTAAAGAAAAATTGGGAGGTTTTGGCAGTAGATGTCTGTGAGAGCAGAATGATACTGAAAAGTTAAGGATGATATCAAAGTTGAAAGCTTCAGTCAGTGGTGGTGTTTTCAATTGGCAGTGGGAAAGTTAGGAGGTGGGAAAGATTGAGGAGTGATGATTGAGAAGTTCGGGTTTGAAAATGTTGTATTTGAGGTATTAATAGGCCATTCAAATAATAATGTCTGGAGGCAAGAGAATGTGTGGGATTTGGATATCATGGGAGATGTCAGGGCTACAGAGGTAGATTTGTGAATCATCTAATCGTAGCTAAAGCCACTCAAGAAGATCAATTCTTTAAGACAGTGAGTGTAGAGGGAGAAAAGGAAGGACACAGAGTCTTACAGGGAGATCAAAGATAATAATTTAATAGAATGAGCAGAAGACTGGGAACCAAGAGACCTGGATTCTACTCCTGGCTTCTCCACTAGCGCTGTGTGATCTTGGGCAAGTCATTTAATTTCTCTATGCCTTAGGTTCCTCATCTATAAAATGGGGATTAAGTATTCATCCTCCCCACCCCCCGCCCCTTAGACTACTAGCCATGTGTGGGACAGGAACTGTGTCTAATATGACACATAGTAAGTGCTTAACAAATATTATTATTACCATTATTATTTGACTAGTGGAAGAGGATCCAGCAAAAGATACAGAGAAAGAGCTCTTGGAGAATTAAGGGAATCAGAAGAGTAACGAGTTAGCTTGTGTCATAAGGAGAAAGGGGTGGTCCACAATGTTGAAGGTGGCCAAGAGACTGAGGAAGATTAGGACAGAGTAGATCTCAATGGACTTGGCAGTGGTAAGGTCACTGATGACTTGGAAAGCGTGGTCTCAGTAGGGTGAGGGGGGATAGAAACTTCAATAAAATGACTTCTGACATTAAGGATATTATGAGGTTTTAAAAAATTATTACTATCAATCATATTTATTGAGCACATACTATTTGCAAAACACTGTACTAGCAATTGGGAGAGTACAATAGACTATTAGACACATTTCCTGCCCTCAACGAGCTCACAGTCTAGAGGGGGAGACATACATTAATATAAATAAATACATAATTTAATAAATAGATAAATGAATTACAGATATATACAAATATGCTATGGGAAAGGGAGGGAGAATGAATGAAGGATAAAGTATGAGCGGCACAGAAGGGAGAGGGAGAAGAGTAGAGGAGGGCTCAGTCAGGGAAGGCTTCTTGGAGGAGATGTGCCTTCAATAAGGCTTTGAAGTGGGGGAGAGCAATTATCTGTCTGATATGAGAATGGTGGGCATTCCAGGCCAGAGGTAGGATGTGGGCAAGAGGTCAGCGGCAAGAAAGATGAGATCGAGGTACAGGGAAAAGGTTAGCACCAGAGGAACTAAGTGTGTGGGATGGGTTGTAGTAGGAGAGCAGTGAGGTGAGATAGGAGGGGCAAGGTAATTAAGTGCTTTAAAGCCAGTGATGAGGAGTATTTGTTTGATGCAGAGGTGGATGGACAACCCCTGGAGTTTCTTGAGGAGTGGGGAAACATAGTCTGAATATTTCTGAAGTAAAATGATTTGGGCAGCAGAATGGAGTATGGACTGAAGTGGAAAGAGACAGGAGGCAGGGAGGTCAGCAAGGAGGCTAATACAATAATCAAGGTGGGATAAGATAAGTGATTGGATTAATGTGGTAGCAGTTTGGACGGAGAAGAAGGGGTGGATTTTGATGATGTTGTGAAAGTAGAACTGACAGGATTTAGTGATGGATTGAATATGTGGGTGGAATGAGAGGGAGGAGTTAAGGATAATACTAAGGATACGGGCTTGTGAGACAGGAAGGATGATGGTGCCATCAACAGTGATGGAAAAGTGAGCAGGAGGACAAGGTTTGGGTGGGAAGATAAAGAAGTTCAGTTTTAGCCATGTTAAGTTTGCAGTGACGGGAGGACATCCAAGTAAAGATGTCTTGAAGGCAGGAGGAAATGCGAAACTACAGAGAGGGAGAGAGAGATCAGGGCTGGAGATGTAGATTTAGGTGTCATCACCTTAGAGGTGATAGTTGAAGCTGTGTGAGCAAATGTTTTCTAAGGGAGTGGGTGTAGATGGAGAAAGAAGGGGACTCAGAACTGAAGCTTGAGGGACACCCACAGTAAGGGGATGGGAGGCAGAGGAGGAGCCCACAAATGAGACTGAGAATGAGTGGCCAGAGATAGGAGAACTGGGAGAGGAAGAAGCCGAGGTTGGATGTTTCCAGGAGGAGGGAATGGTTGACTGTTTCAAAGGCAGTTGAGAGGTCTAGGAGAATTAGAATGGAGTAGAGGCCGTTGGATTTGGCAAGAAGGAGGTCATTGGTGACCTTTGAGAGGGTGGTTTCTGTGGAGTGAAGGGACAGAACAACAAATTCCAATACAATATTGTATTGTAAAACAATATTTCTGCTCTCTCAAGAGCTCAGTACAGTGACCTGCACACAGTAAGCACTCAATAAATAACCATTGATTGATTGATTGATGCTGAGAAGAGACACAACTAGAGTTGACGTATGAAAAATAAAATATCTAAATTAGGATCAAGTGTTTATGGATCCTCATTATTAAAGGGAATTAGAAGACCTAGTTTCTAGTCCCAGTTCTGTCACTTGCCTAGTATGTGTCTTGAACAAATCGCTTAACCACTTTTTCTCCCAGTTTCTGGACCAGTATATTGGGAATGAAAAGCTTGTTCTCCGACACTCTTAGGCTGTGAACACCATGTGGGACAGAAACTGTGCCCAATCAGCAAAGTGCTTGGCACATAGAAGTGCTTAATAAATATCATCATTATTATTAAATTCCACAGAAACAAAGGGAAAAAACTTTAATTCTTTCTGACTGTGGAACTATGTGATGATAAATGTGAATTTTGCTAAATGAAGTTAATAGTTTAAATTATGCTCCTACATAATTAAAGATGGCTGTAGCAATAAATACTGACTCTTGACAGTTTTATCCATAGTTTGTACAAATGAGCATAACCATAAACTGAGAAAAAAGCATGCTTGCATTGTTTGTCTTCGCACAAAGACTTCCTCGAAGCAGTGTTTAGAAATTCTAATAACTCAATCTTTAGGATCATTAATATATGTCTGTGTATTTGTTACATATGCTCATAATGCAAATTTTGGTGTATAAAAGAATGCTTTTTGAAAAATAGAAACACACAAGAATGAAAAATTCCAAGTGAAAAATGGCATAACCAGAAATTTTGAAGAAAGCATACTTTTATGCCAAAATTAGGATGCCATATGCCATGCCTATAAGCCAGAATTAGGATGAGTCTGTTATTGTGATCAGTCAGTTAACATTTCTAGGCTCCTTCCCAGAACCACCCAGATTTGTATTGAGTTTTTGTCAGAGGACATCAGGGAAATAAGAGGGAGAAAATATGGAGAAAGCTGAAAATGAATGAAAACAGGTTTGAGATAAAATCTCTACTTGCCTAATTTATCTGAAAGGAGTATTTTTTTAAAAAATCAATCACCTATAGCAAGCATAGGAATAGAGCAATATTAAAAACTAACATGAAAAGCAGGATAAATCCCCCCATCTTCAGACTGGAAGATATTGATAGCAACCTCTATTTTATTTTACTTCTGATTTTGTTACCAAAAATTGGCCCATATATGGAAAAATTAAATTTATTGTAACACTAAGAAATGTTTGTGATGAGTACTTGTTCCTGAACATAAAGGCTGACTAACAAATCTTTAGATTGCAAATCCCCATTTTGAGATCGTTTGAGTTAAAAAATCTTTGTCTCAGATGAGTTAGGGAAAAAATGTAATTTAAATCAAAGTTTAATATTTTCAAATGCCTTGTGCAAGAATGCCACATTTATAAACGTGGACTCCATTTTCCAAAATCTTCTAAGAAATAGAATTCCCAGGGTTGCTTGGCAGAGCATTGCATTTGAGATGGAAAAAAACAAAAAACAAAACCCTCAATATCATCTCATTTGCCAAGTGGAGGACAAACAATCCAAGCCACAATATTTTTAGCCTTTAAGATTAGAGGATAACTGCTTCTACTTGCTTTTGCACTTAGTTGGACCTAATGTTTTTGAAGTTCTTTAATTTTTAAATTTTGTTATTCTATAGTACAGAGATCATGACTACTAACTCATTTTACTCTTCCAAGTGCTTAGTACAGTGCTCTGCATATAGTAAGTGCTCAATAAATATCATTGAATGAGTGAACAAATGAATGAAGAAATGTGATCATGCCATAAATGGTATCTACAGACATCATTTACTGATAATACAAAAAATCTTTGGAGACTATGCTGCAATTATTGTCTTACTAAAGCACAAAATCTTGTCTTTCATCTTAATCAGAAAAAAATCATGCCAAGCTGAAAGTTTTGATAGATGATGTGGTCTGTAGGAAATTCCACTATTTGAAATTCTGTTTTGTTGGTGGTGGTTTTGGAATATATCGATGACTAGGGAGTTGGCATGGCCTAGTGGAAAAAGCTTAGGAGTGGGAGTTAGAATACTTGGATTCTAGTCCCAGCTCCGCCACTTATCCACTCTCTGACCTTGGGAGAGTAACAACCTCTCTGGGCCTCAGTTTCCACATCTACAAAATGGAGATAAGATACCTGCTCTCTGTAGCTCTTAGAACATGTACCCTTATTAGATCGGTAGATCGGGACTTTAGCTGATCTTATTTTCTTGTTTCTCCTAATGTAATGTGACAATGTCATACGGATGGTATTTTGGGTAAACTGTGTCTAAATCTACCCCAACTAGAGGATTTCTCTGGGGTAACCTGACTCCCTCAGTAGCTAGAGAGCCATTGGATTCCCCTTTCAGGTCCCTTTTTAACATGTGTGCTGCTTCCAGGCTATAGAACTTTGCAATGGGAAGGGAGAGAGGGTAATAGAATTCATTCATTCAATCATATTTATTGAGCGCTTACTGTGTGCAGAGCACTGTACTAAGCACTTGGGAAAGTACAATACAACTATGAACAGACACATTCCCTGCCCAAAATGAGCTTTCAGTCTACAGGGGAAGACAGACATCAATACAGATAAATAAATTACACCTATGTACTTTAAGAGCTGTAGAGCTGGGATGTGGAAGAAGACCTAAGGGAGCAAGTCAGTATGACATAGAGGGGAGTGGGAGAAGAGGAAAGGAGGGGCCTAAGCTGGGAAGGTCTCTTGGAGGAGATGTGCCTTCAGTAAGGCTTTGAAGTGGGGGAGAGTAATTGTCTGTTGGATTTGAGAAGAATTGAGAAGGGAGGGCATTCTAGGCCAGAGGCAGGATGTGGGCCAGGGGTCTGCGGTGAGACAGGCTAGAACGAGGCACAGTGAGAAGATTAGCACTAGAGGAGCGGAGAATAATAGAAATAACTGATGTAAAGGTGCCTGGGGCCAGATTTATACAAGATAGGAGACATTACAGCTGAAAACTGGACGGCTTGGTATAAAACTGGATGAATGATCACATTATTAGTGAAATTGTTAGGCAGCTGACAATAGGAAAATTCACTGCAATTCAGCCCAGAAAGGCTGAAAAGGAATAGAAGGGAGTTCTGGAAACAAGGGGATATTTCTGTTGGCCTGTATCCTTGTGGGTGACTCCCAATTGGTCTAGCATTGCACTCTATTCGATGCTGGGGTGCTACTGTCTCAGTGCATGCCTCCTCTTTCCTACCTCTTCTTTTCCTTTTCCATCCTGCTTCTCCCTTCCCTTTCCTTTTCCCTTCCTCACTCAGTTGTGGACCTTCCTGGGGATTTCCTTTTGGCTTTTCAGGGAGTAGGACCAGGAATTAGGGTTAAAGTTAGGTAGGAAAATAAGGTCTGAAGTCCACTCCCTGTAAATCATGTGGACATACTAAAATAAGGTATTTAATAAGCATTTACTATGTGCCAAACGCTGTAATAAGTCCTGGGATCAAGCCAATATAATCAGATCAGACACAGTCCCTCTCCCACAGGGAGCTCACAGTTTGAGAGAGGAAGAACAGGTGGTATATAGCTCTTAAAACCCTGATTTTGTCTTCTATGCTCACTAATTTTAAACTGGCATTTAGCAGATTTGGGTCAAAACTGGAATTTTCAAACAATATGTTGTTTTCCAAAAATATGTTTGCCCCAGGTGGACACAATCATAAGTTAATACTTATGAACAAACCATGGTAGTGATGTAAATTGCCAGTTCGCGGATGGCCAAAAGAGGCTTGAAATTACCAGACCATAAATCCCATCCGGTTACGTAGCCCTCCAGATAATAAAGTGTCTTTCATTGTAAAAATGTTTCATTGTAAAAATGACATTTTGAAGGATTGTGAAGTAAATTAGGAGTTTAGGAGGAAATATAATTATTATTGGGAGTGCTACACACTGACTTTTGCTTGTTAAAGCATCATTCAAATATGTTTAGTTATAAGTTAAATGAGTTTGTTGCATCCCATAAGTTTGCCTGTTCTTTGGAACTGTACGTATAAATGAAAATAACATACTGCAGTCTTGTTGGTTTGGAATTAGCAAGGCACTGAAGCAGCAGAACAGCCACGGTCCGATTTGTGGTAGGCTTATCAGTTGAATCCATAAAAACTCCTTCTTGCAGCTTTGTGTCTTGACTTTCAGTTAGTGGTGTGAGATTCAACTCTAATGACCTGAAATGATGGCATAATACTTTAGGCTTACACTGATATTAGGAATACTGCAGAACAGGAAAAAATGGGTGAATTAAATGCCCCCGAAAATGAGGGACTTGAACTATGGACTGTATTAGAATTGGCTCTCAGCCAAGCTCTACCACTATATCGAGAGCCTAACCTGCTGAGTATGACTTATGCTATTACCACAGAGTGCCAATCACTCCAAATTATAGTGTGGCTTAGGGATGTGGATAAATGGAATAGAGGGCAAAATGATGCTTCCAAGCTTAATTTCAGTTATGTCATAATCAGGATGCAAATCAGTGTCCCCTGAGGTGAAAAGGCCATAAACTATTGCCCCATTGGGCTTTCGTAGATTTCAACAATTTGGTTCAAATCCAGAAGACTTCTCTTTACAACAAAAGGCTCACTTGTATCAGAGGATGCCTAAACTCTCAGGGAGCGCTTTCATCATATCAGAGGTGTTTAATTTTCATGACTTTGCAGTGAATCTAAAGGCTCGTTATACAGGTGAAATGAGCATTTTGTAAAGCTGTGACACTTTCTGTTGCCCCCAAACTTGATGGCATGACCATCAGCTCAGGAATGTTTAACTTCCACATTTTTTAAAAAATGGGCCCTTTGGGAATTTGAGGGCATTCTGTAGTTTCCCAAAGATTTCCCCTAATATTTATCCTGGGAGTCGTGGAATCCATAATGCAGCAGGATAATTCCTATTGTCTTATCTTTAGTGACCTAGGAAGTGCCAGAAGACTCTATTGAACCATTCAACACCTGCTTCTGTGCTGAATTCTTTTTTCAGGATAATTTTCCAATTTACCCATATGCCCAAGATAAAATGCAAAAAAAAAAAAAAAGTCTAGCTTAGGTTAAGCAAAATGTATTCTTTCCCCACCTGATGGTAGAAGAAACTGAAGATGACTCTAAGTGGGTGAATTGCAGTCTTGAGGATAGTGGCTCTGAATAGTAGTAGTAGCCATAGTAGTAGTAGCAGTATTAACAGTAGTAGTAGTAATAGGTGAATTGCAGTCAGGGGAATAGTGGTTCTAAGTGGTTTTAGTCATTTTCTGACATTTGGATAGGATAGAGTGGGGTACTCATTTTTACTGATCATAAAGATACAGGTAAGCTGCTTGGGAAATCAGGACTTAGTTTTTACAAATGGCTGCCCATACACCACATGTGGAGGCTCAAATGAGCAGTTAAAAACAGTTTCAGGCAGTTAAGAGAGAATTTGTCAGACTGAGGACATATTTGATATTCCCAAACTGGGCTTTGGTATTAAGTATAAAAACTGGGCTTCATTTTTGTAACTTCAAAATGAGCCTTTCCAATATGCTCTCAATCTGATATGAAGAAAAGTTGTGTGTGTTGGGAGAGATGGGTTGGGGGAGGTCTCTCCAAAATATTTTCACATAAGGATAAATGCAACTTTAGAGGTATGTATTAAAATTTTGCCAAGTATATTGAAATGGACCACTTGGTGAAAAGGAATTCAAATATGGATTTTTACTCCAACCTTAGAAATGCTAGTGATATGAAAGTAATATATTCTTGCCAAAGATTCTGTAGATTACATTACATTGTACCAGTAAACTGTATTTTTTTTATTTCCCCCCATCTTATACCAGACAGAATAGGTGAAGAGGTTGAGTTGTAGATCTCATTTATCCTGTTTTGCTGCTTGTGAAGTCTGCCAACAGAATCCACCTTGACAAAGTCAAGGACTCTGCGTTTAATGTTGAACTGAGTGAATAAATTATGCATGAAATTGTGCCGGAGTCTCTAGTGTGCAGAATTGCTCCTTTTGATATGAAAGGTTAATTCAGAAAGGAGTCCAAAATAGCTGGAAATTGTGGGGATAAGTGGATAGTATTCACTGTTGTGAGCTGTTATTACTAGAAATTGCATTCCCTCTCTAGCTTCCCCTGAGATTTAGCTTTGCCAGTGAATATAAACTGTACTCAATAGAATAGCATTTAGGAGTAACAAGAGTGTATGTCCACATACAGTAAAATAGTCTAATGGTGTTTTAAAAAGAAGTTGTACTTTTTCAAGTATAACATATACCCTCAGGAAGAATTACTACTGCATTTAGGTCAAGAACAAAGCAAATCAAAGGTAATGGGTTTTGAGCCTATATTTATTTCAACATCTGATTTATTCGAAGGAAGGCCCAATTTAAAAGAACCGGCCAATCATGTTCCGATTAGTTTGGGGTTAGCCAATGCAAGTGTGGGTTCATGCAGGTAACCCTAAATCATGCTTATTCAAAGAATTGGTCAACAAATGCACTTGTGTGACATGAATTGAACCCAATAATTAGTTTTACCTTCAGTATATTGATTATGGCCTTCATCCTATTTTGTTGAATGTTCTCTGAACTGCGTAGTTATGGCATTTGTATATGGTTCCTTCTATAATGTAAGAGAAAGTAGGAGTTGTTGAAGACCTGAATTATATTGAAGTATTCTTTCTTGGGGCCTGTTGCAGATTCTTTTCTATGTAAGAGCATATGATTTTGTTCAGAACTGCAGGCATAAATCCATTTTCAGAAACTTTCCTCACTGTCTTATATTGTTCCATTAGTTTCTACCCTATTTCAGTAAAAATAGCTTAGAAACAGTGGCATCTTTGATTTTGATTCACTGTCTGTACTTACCACTATTAGAATTTAAAGTCTTAATGGGAACACTGGGTAAGAAAACTATACACAGTGATAGGATTTTCAATCTGAAATGGAACCACATCACTAAAATACATTTTATGATGAGTAAATGGATCTTTTTGAAAGAGAATGCTGGATGTTTTGTCCCACATAATTTTAAATCAATATTTTTTATTCCAGTGATACAATTGATATACCCCTGGTCTTAGTCATGAATCTAGAAAGATGAAACAAAATTAAGAAGAGCCTAGCAAACCAAGCCTTATGAGCATAAGTTATTTTTAATCTTCAAGGTTTCAAATTAAACTATTAATAACTGGTTCTTTAAATACATAATTTTACCCTACTTGTTATTGTCATGAGAACTGAAAGTTTCTTTATTGTTCTGTCTGGGATTCATTAGTTTGGAACCCAATCAGAAAATTGGCCAAATAGTCTACTATCATCTAAAATTGTTCCTTGTTTTCAGTGCCAGTATTCTGCTCCATACAGAACTATCAATTTTCAGGTGATCCCACTTCCCAAAGCAGTTTGTTAAAACTCTATATCTTTTAATACTTCCTCCCATGTGTCTTCAGTAGACAAAACTTTAAAAAATGTAATACATTAATTTAGAGTGATCAGTTGATAATGAGATATTGAAAAAAACAATATTTATTATTCAACTAAAATGAACAAAATTTGCACTGTCTTGTGGGAAGGTTATAGTTATGAATATTGCAAAGATGAAGATAACATGAACTGCAGGTTTATTTTTATTGTTGAGACATTTTGAGAGGGATGCATCTTTAGCCTATTTATACCTGTAAGCTACAAATTACCTGCCTATGCTTTAATAAAGTTTTTTTGTGAACAAATGGTTATGCTTTACAATTAATACTCTTAAGAACCTTTTAGAAATGACTAGTTATGTGAGAGAATCAATCTCGTTTAAAAGCTTCCAATTCACTAGAGGCCTCATCCAACAAGGATGAGGCTCACTAACCTCATTCCAACCTCTAGGACCCATTAATGTTGCCTTTTTTTTTTAAGGTAGATATCCATATGCTGAAATGTCTGAAAATTAACAAAAGAAATCAGCTCCCAAACTATACCATACTGGGTTCTACTACTGTAGGAGAGTAGAGAGTTTTAAGTATGTAAATATTTGTTTTTGACCTAACTACTTCCATCTGTAGCCATTCATTTAGAATGCAATTCTCTCAGGGCATAATCACTAAATTGCCCACCACAGGTGAAATGAGAGTTAATATTTTAAGGACATGAAATACAATTAATTTTTCATAATGGATCAGCAGAAAGAGATTTAATATAGTTGTTTAATCACTTGGGAAGGCTGAGTTTCTTAGATCTTCCTTAAATCATGCAAATAATATCTTTTTAAATGAGATTCTTATTAACAAGATATATAGTTTTAGGTGAAGTTTGCTGAACCTAAGCAAGTTAACAAAAGTATATAATGGTAAATGAAATATCTGAGGAAAAGTCTTGTAGTTCTTATATGGACATACCTACTCTGTTTAAGTCTCAGTTGAGGAAATAAGAAAGGTGATTTAAAATCACAAGTAACCTTTAGATAGAAAAAATATTTTGAAAGAATTGTAGCACTCTATTTTGCTGGGCTATCGTGAATTCATGTGGAAGATGTTTCATTTAACAAGATACTCAACAGCAGGAAAATTAAATTTTTCTTTGGCACAACTCCGAAATTTTTTCCCCATGGATGAAGTGTTGAGAGTGGAGAATCTGCTTTGAAAGAACAAATTTACCAGATGAATGTGGCTAATGAAAATGTATTAGGAAATGAAATCAAGTAATTCATCCATATCTTCTTGGTGAGTAGTTTGGTTCTCTGCTGATTAGTTGTGGAGGATGGCTTCTCCCCTCCCCCAAATTTGGGGTGGGCGTTCATTTTAATCAACTAATGCTATGTATTGATTTCATGCAAATGCATAACATACTGCAAAAAAAGAGCAGTTTGCATGTATGTAATATAACATCCAAATAAACAGAATTGCTATTCTAATACTATTTTATTTACTATTCATCAAAACTTCTGTGTTTTTAGCTTTAGAGTATAAAACTAATCTCCTCCATGAAGTTTGTTTTTAAAACAAGTCCTGTGAATTCATCTGATCATTATCAAGGAAATGGTATAATTGTTTATCCCTGATGAACATTAATTCTCAACATGATAGGAAAAGCACTTTAATAATAATAATTGTTATTAATAATTGTAATAATAATAATAATGCTGGTATTTGTAAAGCACTTACTATGTGCCAAACACTGTGCTAAGTGCTGGGATAGATACAAAATGATCAGGTCCCACATGGGGCTCAGTCTATGTAAAAGGGAGAATCAGTATTTTTATTAATGTAGATAGAATTTGGATCCCAAATAGGAAGAACAGCAAGTTTGTATTTTAGTTTCCTAATTTGGAATCTTATTAAGTGTATAGAAATGTATTTCTTATAGACAGATAGTAAACCAGTTGATCTCATACTTCTTTGCCTATGATATTGTCCTTGCTTTAGGTTGATGTATGACCTATTAATAAGAAACTATGCTATTTTAAATAAAATGTTGGGAGCTAAAAACAATCCAACAAATTCAAGCTTAAGAGCCAAAAGGTCAAGTTTTATATTTATTCTCAGAAGGAGATGGACAGCAGAAGGTACATTATTCTCAGTGCTCCTTCAACTATATTTGAATGTTCTTAACATGGCAAGAAGACAAAAATGAGAAATTCCATAAATTGTCTGTCATAGCTGAAGCTAAGAACTGAGTCAATTACTATTGGCTGCAGTTCAAAGATTCACAGAGCTTGTTCTTACCATCAGAACCTGCTATAGATAGTAGGCCAGTTTCCTTTAAGAAATGCCCTGAGTTTGTGAATATTGAAATGATCAGGAAGTCTATACTGATTTTAGGTGATATAAACATACTGAGATTCTGAGATCATAGGAGATCAAAGTCCTGGGAACGTCACTTCCATTACTTACTAATACTCCTCATATTACCACAGCTAATATTTTCTAGGTTTCCTTCAACATGCTAGTTTTAATAGTGCAAACAGAATGCATAGTCTGTATTTAGTTGGAGCTTTGACTCTACACCAATAAGGCAGAAAGCATGTCATTTGAGAGTTTAGGTTTCTGTGGCTTTGATTCTGCTTTATTTTTTTAAAAAAGTGCTTTATTTGGTACAAGGCATCACTGGACTTGGACTGAAAAAGTTTTTTCCTTGGTCACCATTTCAAAGCTTTGGAATTCAAGACAAAAAGGAAGTAGACCCTATTCTAATTTAATCAAGGAGGAAAGCCTTCTCAGAAGGAGGGAGTTTTGAGATTATCTTTCAGTGAGGGCAGGGAAGGTAACTGGAAGACATTAGGTAGAAGAAGACATCAGAAATGCTCCATATATTGGAAGAGTCCCCTCCATTGGGACATTTAGTAATTTATATGAAAAACTAAAATATAAAAAATACAGTACTTTAGGAGTCATTTGTTTTTTTCGGTGGAAATACAGAAACTCTTCCAAGCCACTAAGGCTGGTTTAGTAAATCCCCTCTGACAGAGCTCACAATAAATAGTACAGTGACCTGAAAGAGTTAATGTTTCTCCAGGAAGAGAGCATTTTACTCCCTTTTAAAATCAAGCTCTGTCGAATGTATGCTTGGGCTACTGAAGACTAAGGCTGCTAAAGCTGTCACTAATTTAGGTTAATGGTGCATATTTCTTTGGAAACATGTATGGCCTTGTTTCTTTAGCACAGGTCTATATCCCAAGTAATCTTGGAAAGTGCCTTTTTCAATTGGTAAAATATCTTGTGGTGCCTAGATTCAAAAGGATGCAAGTGTTAAAGGAAATTTCCTGACAAGAAACCTTATGCCCAGCATTTTTTATCCTTTTTCTCAGGACCTTGTGATTGTAACAGACGATAACAATATCCTATCTAACAGTTCTGATCCTGAAGACCAAGTCTAAAAGGGAAAGCAAATTACTCACCATAGATTTTTTTTAAGCCATGGATAACTGAAGAAAAACAGGATAACCTGCTACCTGGTGGGAACAATCATTGTTTTCTTACTATTCATTACATTTCACTCTTAGGAAAATGTCAGAATAACTCATGGAACTAAGACACTTAAAATTAAACAAGCTGTTAACTCTGTGTGTGTGTGTGTGTCTGGTGTGCCATTTCTTATGGCAAATGATATGACATGAAATAAAGTGTTAAATAACTAAGATTAAACATTAGCATTATGTGTAAAATTAAAGAATCAATTCACCCTAAATTTTGGACATCTTTTTCTGCTAAGGTAGTTACAGACCCAAAGGGAAGTAATCAAAAATTGCTTTCTAAAATATTCCAGTTAAAATTTTCAGAAACCATTTAGTTGTTTTTCTTCCATTCTATGACTTAATTCCTGAGGCTCTGTGGACCCAAACTCAAACAATAGTCTTACAGGTACAGTGGAAAATGGCCCGTATTTCATGCATGGGCCATTAACCTAAAGTGCCTACCTAATAAAAGTGATTGTGAAACGAACCTTATTCAGAGGCCTGATTATGCCATTAAAAGTTTCCCTCCCAGACCCAACCCTTCATCCTCATTTGCCCTTCTCTGTTAAGGCTGTCACTGAGTTAGGTTAATGGTGCATATTTCTTTGGAAAAGTCTATGGTCTCATTTCTTTAACACAGGCCCAGATCTCAAGTAAGTGCAAGACCTAGTGGTTGCTGAATTTAGTACAGTGCTCTGCATACAGTAAGCGCTCAATAAATACTATTGAATGAATAATCCTGTTGAAATGTAGGGGCATGAAATATATGTATTTAATAATAATAATAATGGTATTTGTTAAGTACTTACTTTGTGCCAGGCACTGTACTAAGCATTAGGGTGGAAACAAGCAAATTGAGTTGGACACATTGCCTGTCCCACGTGGGGCTCACAGTCTCAATCCCCATTTTAACATATGAGATAACTGAGGCACAGAGAAGTTAAGTGACTTGCCCAAGGTCACACAGCAGACAAGTGGCAGATCTGGGATTAGAACCCATGACCTTCTGATTCCCAGGCCCGGGCTCTATCCATTACACCACTGTAGGGACTGTTTGTTAAGTACTTACTATGTACCAAGCACTCTTCTAAGCACTGGGGTAGATACAAGATAATCAAGTTGTCCCACGTGGGGCTCACAGTCTCAATCCCCATTTTACAGATGAGGTAACTGAGCACAGAGAAGTTAAGTGACTTGCCCAAGGTCACAGAGTAGACAAGTGGCAGAGCCAGGATTAGAACCCATGACCTCTGACTCCCAAGCCCGTGCTCTTGCCACTAGGCCTTAGAACATGACAGAATTGTGATTAACACTAACATTTTAAAATGGTCATTTTATTTTCATGTAAAGAATTGCCATGCTGTCTCCTATCACTATAGTATCTCCAGTGGAGCTTGGGATTTGGCTCTTTGTTCAGGTTTATGTTTATTTCTTTTGGGTTTTCTAAGGGTTCCAAGCTGACTTCCTGGAAAGAAAGAAACTGTTCATTTTCTAGGAGAATTGTCACTCTGTTATTCAGTGGGGTCAAGTGTAACCTGAGCCCAGGAGAGGTGAACAATTTCTATTTCCTGATTCTCCCTGCCTCAACTGGTAGATACCACTTTTTTCTCCACTCCTGAGCTGGCAAGGAGGGTTCTGAGCCCTTCTACTTTGAGTTCTATCCACAAATCAGTATTCACTGAGAAAATTCTGGACAGCTAAACAGCACCTCTGCCTCTAAACCACCCATTGCTCTAGGGCTTCATTTGCAATGTGGTTGCAATGTGTAACAACAAGTGGGCAACCTTCTACTGAGAAAAGGAAAAGGAGAAAAAATAAGGTCAAAGAGAAAAGGAAGAGAAAGCAGGAAGACCATGTGGCGAAAACATTGCTAATTTGCATTGAGATGGAAATGGAAACTTAGACTTGCTTTTTTTTTGGTCTTATTGCATATGATTGAACAAATGAGTATTTTGTAAAATGCTGCTTAAAATACCATTGAATGAATGAATGAGCTCAGTTCTGGGGTTTATTCTGTTTTTAGTATCCACAATCTAATTTTAGAGACTATAATAGAAAGTATATACACAAATACTGCCTAGTTCTAGAAAAAAAATAGGCCCCTAATTGTTTTGTATTACACTGGGATCCTGGGGTCTATTCTCCCATTGATGCATTTACATAGTTCCTATTAACATTAATGGGAGTTATACATGTGCATCGACTGGAGAATAGATCCATATGCTGGTAATTTAATTTCCCGGTCTAGGTGTATCTCAGATAAGGTACAGTAATCATTATTACCTATTAACATCACAAAGCACAAAAACTCAGAAGTAAATATTTAATATTCCATTTCAACATCTTCTTAGTCTTCAGTTTATATTGTACATGATTAGTAATTTTTATTCCTTCCTATAATCTTTAAATTGCAATATATCACCCTTGATATTTTAAGAGCATCTTCATTTTAAACAGCATACACCTGCAAAACAGAAACATTTTGATTTTCCATATGAATATCGGGTACAATTGGCAGTGCAGTAGTTTTCAAAGAAAATTTGACTATGGCCACAACATTTTGCTGGCTGTTCTTTTTTAAATTAGCTTGAAATGAAAAACAGCAGAAACCTATGAAACATTCACATAATGGTACATGCTAGCTCTGGAGGATTTAATATACCATAGGGTATACCATAGGGGCACCTAATCTCCTGCACCCTGGCACTAGGAAAAGTCCACAAGGCATCCCCTCTGGAGTCAGAGTGTGGTCTGGTTCTTTTGAGAGGGAGTGTGTGTGTGTGTGTGTGTGTGTGTGTGTGTGTGTGTGTTTTTCTGCCGCCACCTCAGAGATTTGGGCTGCAAGGACCACAAAGAAGGCAGGATCTCTTCCCTGCCTGCAGTCCTGATCTCTGACCTGGAGGGGGACACCCTTTGGTGGGATCCAAGGGGATTTTTCTGCATTCTAGGGCTAGGGTCATTAAATGGAACCCATTGAGCCCCTGTTTCATTGTGGCTAGAATAAAACCTGCATTTTAAGTTACCCTTACTGTCTGCCTGTGTCTCAATCAATCAATCCATCAATCATATTAATTGAGTGCTTACTGTCTGCATAGTACTATACTAAGCACTTGGGGGAGTACAATATAACAATATGAGACACATTCCCTGAGCACAACAAGCTTCCCACTCTGTCAGTCTGAGTTAACAGGCCTCTGTTAAGGTCTCTGGCTGACTAAGTGTCTGACTATGATTGCATAGAAATCCTCTGGTGACCACACAGAATGTGGAATACTGATACAGTGGTACAAAAGCGTATTCCTACTAGGTCATAATAATAGAGATACTTCATTATAACGTATTCGATGTCTGCATGAAAATGAGTCTTCTGGTCTTTGGTTTAAGACTTTATTCTTTTCTCTTTTTTGTCTCTATTCTCTTGTTGTTGCTTATGTTTTCCTCTCTTCACTCATCGGTTTTTCATTTTCTCACTCACCTTACTCCCTTCACTCACTACCTCATCTCTATTCTTCCATATTATTCTCCTTGCATAAACACTCCCCTTTCTGCTCCACATTAGTCATCATTCAACTTTCAAATACCTTATCAAAAATGATTTTGTGAGATTCTCATTGGTCACTGAATTCTCTTCCCTCATTAATGAGGCTAAAATGACTAGAAGACAATTTTAAAAAAACAAAACAAAAAGAACAATTCAGTAGCTTCTTATCTGCCAGACCTTTTCATGTACTATCTTGCTGTTTTTAAGTTCTATGAGATTTTTCTTCTTCATCATGGACATATTTAAAAAAGAGTAATAGTGAGTGCCTTATAGGAATAGCAGGACATGAACTGAAAGTTATTTCCTGCACTCCACCAATTGCTTAGTACAGTGCTCTGCATACAGTAAGTGCTCAATAAATACTGTTGATTGATTGAAAAGTGAAAAATAAAATAATCCAGGAGAGAAAAAATAGCTAAAAAAGATCATTTTTCATTACTGATTTAATGTAGAAATTGCACATTCATATAAATACTATGATATATACATATACAAACATGCATTTTCATATTCATTCATTCATTCATTCAGTTCATTGAATCATATTTATTGAGGGCTTACTTTGTGCAGAGCACTGTAAGAAAGTACAATTAAGCAAGAAAGAGCGACAATCCCTGCCCACACTGGGCTTACAGTGTAGAGTGGGGGAGACAGACATCAAAACAAGTGAACAGACATCAATATAAATAAATAGAATTACAGATACATACATATCAAAACAAGTAAATTGGCATCACTATAAATGAATAGAATTATAGGTATATACATATATACATAAGTGCTGTGGGGTGTGGGGGGAAGAGCAAAGGCGACGAGTTGAGGTGATGTGGATGGGAGGGGGGAGCTGAGGAAAAGAGGAGCTTTATATGTATATGAATGAGTGTATGAATGTGTGTAGGTGTGCATACAAATCAATCAGTGGTATTTATTGAGCCTTACCATGTGAAGATCAACCATGTGAAGATCACTGTACTAAGTGCTTGGGAAACTACAATATTATGGAATGCCTGTAAATCACAGCATGAATTAGTGTGTCCCTTCCAATTTATAGTCATTCATTTATGGGTAAGACAGTATAGTATAAGAATGTTTAATAGCACATTTATTTGAAAAGTTTCAATTAGACATGTTTTCAGTTCTACAGAAGTGGAGAAATACTGTTAAAATTTTTGCTTTAAAGGGAATCAAGTTAAAACTTTTTATGGTCCCACCAGTCAGATCTTCATAACCAAAGTGAATAAAGAATTACAGCAGTAATATTGCTCAAAAACATGCCTCAAACTAGGCAAAGCACATCTGAGACCCAAATTATTTACAGGTTTACATGGGGAAGACATAACTGCAGAGGGTGTTTACTTTTCCTCCTCATTCTCGAAGCTGACTTGTTCCATCCTTGGGAGTAAGTTCTGCACAGGCTCAACATTAATGGTAGAGTTTCCTGTCAAGAACTGTGGATAAGCCTCCATCTTGGGACTTCAGAACTGAGGACTTATGAGAATAAATTGATTATAGATAATAGTGGTTTCTGCAGCATCACTAGAACTCTCTCTTCGCTCTCAGTCAGGTTCCCACTGGGGCAAGAACTGCAAAAAGCAACTTGCACAGTGCACACAAAGGTCTTTTGTTTTTTATTCTTATATGTAAAACCTATGTATGGCCTAAGCAACATTTGCATAGTGCCAATGCTGTTCCCCGTGCCCTGACCCAGAAACTCATTAACAACATAGCTGCTAAATTCTTTGCTGTCCACATTACTCAGCTGCTTTCCAGAATTCCTTCTGGGACTGTCCGCCTTGTAGAATGGACAAAAAAATTCCAACACTGATGGCATAGGGAAGCGGCATGACCTACTGGATAAGGGTATGGGCCTGGGAGATGGGTGGCCTTGGGCAAGTCACTTCACTTCTCTGTGCCTCAGTTACCTCATCTATAAAATGGGGGTAAAGACTGTGAGCCCCATGTGGAACATGGACTGTGTCCAACATGATTACCTTGTATCTACCGCAGTACTTAGAACAGTGCCTGGCACATAGTAAGCATCTAACAAGTAACATTAACAACAACAACAAACAGAATCAAGATTAGAAACAGTGTGGCCTAGTGAAAAGAGCATGGGCCTGGGAGTCAGAGGATCTGTGTTCGACTCCCAGCTCCACCACTTGTCTGATGTTTGACCTTGGGCAAGTTTCGTAACTTCTCTCTGCCTCAGTTTTCTCATCTGTAAAACAGGGATTCAATACCTGTTCTTCATTCTTAAACCATGAGCTTCATATGGGACAGGGACTGTGTCTGACCTGATTATCTTGTATCTACCTCAGTGTTTAGTACACTGCTTGACTCATAGTAAATATCTAAAAAATACTGCAGTTATCATTATTAGAACCCAGGTTTCCTTATTCCCAGAAGGTTGCTCATTTATTAAATCAACAACAGGGCTCAACATTAATAGTAACAATAGCAGTAACATTGGTGTTTTATGGCGAAATTCACCTATGAGCACATGTATGACTGAAAAGACCTATGTGAGAATCAGACCCAGCCACATTGTACATCCAAAAAGTCTATTCCTCCATAGGTTACCCTTGTTGTGTTGTACTAGCTAACACACAGCTGCCTGCTTTCGATATCTTACCCTTCCACCTGTGCCTTCAACCCTATCCCTTCACACTGAAAAATATTTGTGCTCACTTTTCTTCCCTCCATGACTACCATCTTCAATGGCTCACTCTCTTAAGGCTCCTTTCTGCCTTCAAATATGCCCAGGTTTTTCTTATCTTAAAAAAACCCCTTCTCAACCCCACTGCACCATCTTTCTCCTCCCATTTCTGTCCCAACTCCTTGGACAGGTTGAATACACCCCACTGCCTCTACTTTGACACTGTGGATTACCCCCTTCACCTTGAAGCATTATCTAACAAACATTATCTACCCTTGCTTTATTCTGATACAGTTCTCTCCTGGTTCTTCTCGCATCTCTCTGTCCGATTCTTCTCAGTTTCTTTCACTGAATCTGCCTCTGCATGCCACTACCCCTAACTGACCCTCAAGATAAGTTCAGGGTCTCTTTTTAGTCTCAATCTATACTCACTGCCTTGCAAAGCTCATTCACTCCCACAGCTTCAACTACCATTTTTATGGGCTGACCTCCCTTCTTCTGGATAATTTTACATTTCTTCCTGCCTCCAGACAATATCTACATAGATGTCCCACCAGCCCCTAAGCTCTACATATCCAAAACTGAACTCCTCATTTTCCTTCCCAAATCCTTCTCCCTCCACCTAACTTTCTCACCGTAGAGAAAGTTCTCACTTTCACACCACCATCATCCTCCCCATTTCTAATGCTCATAATTTTGATGTAAGTCATCACTGTTTCCTCTTTTTCATCCTCATATTCCTTGTGTTGCTGAATTCTTTTGGTTCACAACATTTCCAGGCTCCACTCCTTCATTTATATCCAAATTGCTACCGTACAGGTCCAGGTGGACGTTCATCATATAGCTTGATTATTGTATTTGCTTCTTTGGTGACTTCCTTGGGGTTTTTTTGTTATTATTTTTATTACTTTTTTAAGCACTTCCTAGGTGTCAAGCACTGTTCTATCACTTGGGGTAGATATAAATTCATCAGGCCAGGTACAGACCTGTCTCACATGGGGCTCCCAATCAAGTAGGAGGGAAACAGGTATTGAATCCCCAAGTAAAAGTTGAGGAAACTGAGACTCATAAAAGTTAAGTGTCTTGTCCAAGGTCACACAGCAGGCAAGTGGCAGAGTCACTTGTCTCCAGTCTCTCCCATTCTCCAATCCATATTTCACTCTGCTGCTTGGTTATTTTTTTAAAATGGTATTTGTTAAGCACTTACTATGTGTCAACACTGGGGTAGATACAAGATAATCAGGTTGGACTCAATCCATGTCCCACATGGGACTCACACTTTATAGATGTGCCATTTTATAGATGAAGTAACTGATACACAGAGAAGTTCAGTGACTTGACCAAGGTCACACAGCAGATAAGTGGCGAAACTGGGATTAGAAACCAGGTCTCCTAACTCCCAGGTCCACACTCTTTCCACTAGGTCGTGATTCTAAAGCATCATTCTATACATTTCTACTACTTCTACTGTAATCTTCCAAGTGCTTAGTACAGTGCTATACAGACAGTAAGCACTCATTAAATACCATTAATTGATTGATTGATTAACAGGACATATTTGGGTAACAGAGCAGGAAGAAATCTTGAGAAATTGTCTACTACGGCTCTCAGTCTTCAGAGATATGATTGACTAAGCTATCAGGGAAAATGACTGTTTTGCTTTCCTAAACATGGTGCTCCATTGCCTTCTTTGATGGCCTATTCTAGAGGTTGATCACTTTTGTAGTCAATTCTTCCTTAACTCAAACCAAAGTTTTACTGCATTATTTTACATCCACTTTTTTTCTTGTTTTGCCTTTGGGAACACAAAACCCCCAATTGTTATACAACAAACACCCACAAATTTTCTGAATGTGGGCTTGATTCTTTCAGGTCACTATTAGAAATGTTAAGATGACTGGTCCCCAAACCTAAACTACAGGAATCACTGAAAAAGTTTCTGTAGACTGCCAAGAAGTCCCTTTGGTTATGACCCTAGCCAGCTGTGTACCCACCTAAGAAGAAGGTTGGTTAGTCCAGTGTTGGTCCACTGAAAAGAGCACAGCTCTGACAATCAAGAGACCTGGGATCAGATGGTGGGTCTGCAAATAGGGTAAGTCTGCAAATAGGGTAATCAAGGACAATCTGCAAGGTGGAAAGGCCCAGCAGTAATCCTGAAAAATAGCTGGCTAACATGGGCGGTGAAGACCAAAGAGGCTACTGAGGCAACTGCCTGCTGTGATGCTGCAGAAGCCGTATGGTGTAGTGGATAGAGTACAGACCTTGGAGTCAGAAGGTCATGGGTTCCAATCCCAGCTCTGCTACTTGTCTGCTTTGTGGCCTTGGGGAAGTCACTTCACTTCTTTGTGCCTCAGTTACCTTATCTGTAAAATGGGGATTAAAACTGTGAACCTGATGTGGGACAGGAACTTTGTCCTTCAGGCTCCCTCCCTCCCTCCCCCTCCCTTCAGGCTCGCATCTCCTCCTGCCTCCAGGATGTCTCCACCTGGATGTGGGCCGGCCACCTAAAACTCAACATGAGCAAGACTGAGCTCCTCATCTTCCTGTCGGCCCGCCACCTAAAACTCAACATGAGCAAGACTGAGCTCCTCATCTTCCCTCCCAAACCCGGTCCTCTCCCAGACTTCCCTATCACCGTGGATGGCACGACCATCCTTCCCATCTCTCAGGCCCGCAATCTCAGTGTCATCTTTGACTCGTCTCTCTCGTTCACCCCACACATCTGATCCGTTACCAAGACCTGCCGGTCTCATCTTTACAATATCGCCAAGATCCGCCCTTTCCTCTCCACCCAAACGGCTACCTTACTGCTACAGGCTCTTGTTATATCCCGGGTAGACTACTGTGTCAGCCTTCTCTCTGATCTCCCTTCCTCCTCTCTCGCCCCGCTCCAGTCTATTCTTCACTCCGCTGCCCGGCTCATCTTCTAATCCTCCTTGACCTCTCTGCTGCCTTTGACACTGTCGACCATCCCCTCCTCCTCCATACCTTATCTCACTTGGCTTCACGGACTCCGTCCTCTCCTGGTTCTCCTCTTACCTCTCTGGCCGGTCATTCTCGGTCTCCTTCGCTGGTGCCTCCTCCCCCTCCCATCCTTTAACTGTTGGAGTTCCTCAAGGGTCAGTTCTTGGCCCTCTTCTGTTCTCCATTTAAACTCACTCCCTCGGTGAACTCATTCGCTCTCACGGCTTTGACTACCATCTCTACGCAGATGACACGCAGATCTACATCTCCGCCCCTGTCCTCTCCCCCTCCCTTCAGGCTCGCATCTCCTCCTGCCTCCAGGACGTCTCCACCTGGATGTCGGCCCGCCACCTAAAACTCAACATGAGCAAGACTGAGCTCCTCATCTTCCCTCCCAAACCCGGTCCTCTCCCAGACTTCTCTATCACCGTGGATGGCACGACCATCCTTCCCGTCTCTCAGGCCGGCAATCTCGGTGTCATCCTTGACTCGTCCCTCTCGTTCACCCCACACATACTATCCGTTACCAAGACCTGCCGGTTTCACCTCTACAATATCGCCAAGATCCGCCCTTTCCTCTCCACCCAAACGGCTACCTTACTATTACGGGCTCTCGTTATATCCCGGCTAGACTACTGTGTCAGCCTTCTCTCTGACCTCCCTTCCTCCTCTCTCGCCCTGCTCCGGTCTATTTTTCACTCCGCTGCCCGGCTCATCTTCCTGCAGAAACGATCTGGGCATGTCACTCCCCTTCTTAAACAACTCCAGTGGTTGCCTATCGACCTCCGCTCCAAACAAAAACTCCTCACTCTAGGCTTCAAGGCTCTCCATCACCTTGCCCCTTCCTACCTCTCCTCCCTTCTCTCTTTCTACTGCCCACCCCGCACGCTCCGCTCCTCTGCCGCCCACCTCCTCACGGTCCCTCGGTCTCGCCTATCCCGCCGTCGACCCCTGGGCCACGTCCTCCCGCGGTCCCGGAACGCCCTCCCTCCTCACCTCCGCCAAACTGATTCTCTTCCCCTCTTCAAAACCCTACTTAAAACTCACCTCCTCCAAGAGGCCTTCCCAGACTGAGCTCCTCTTCTCCCTCTACTCCCTCTACCACCCCCCTTCACCTCTCCGCAGCTTAACCCTCTTTTCCCCCCATTTCCCTCTGCTCCTCCCCCTCTCCCTTCCCATCCCCTCAGCACTGTACTCGTCTGCTCAACTGTATATATTTTCATTACCCTATTTATTTTGTTAATGAAATGTACATCGCCTTGATTCTATTTAGTTGCCATTGTTTTTACGAGATGTTCTTCCTCTTGACTCTATTTATTGCCATTGTTCTCGTCTGTCCGTCTCCCCCGATTAGACTGTAAGCCCGTCAAATGGCAGGGACTGTCTCTATCTGTTGCCGACTTGTTCATTCCAAGCGCTTAGTACAGTGCTCTGCACATAGTAAGCGCTCAATAAATACTATTGAATGACTGAATGACAGGAACTTTGTCCAACCTGATTCGCTTGTATCCACTCCAGCGCTTAGTACAGTACCTGGAACATAGTAAGTGCTTAACCAATACCATTATTATTAATATTATTATCATTGGTCTAAAGCTGTGGTCACTTAAGCTGTAATTGAGTCCTTTGTGTAAAAAAATAACAAAAACAAAAATAAAAACCTTTGTGTGTGCTACTCAGTGTACTATGCATGCCTCTGTCTAGTATTCCATGCCCTTCTGGAAACACAACTGACAGGAATGAAAGAGTGTAAGTGGTGCTGTACAAACCACTATCATTATTATCAGTTCCTGAAGTCTCAAGATCAAAGCTTGTCCATTATCACCATCATCATCACAATCACCATCATCATCAATGGTCAAAACCTTGATTCTCTAACTTATCAGTGATATCAAATGACAGAGTCAAAAGCCATATTGACATCTAAATAGATTACACCCACTCTTTCTCTTTTTTCTACCTCATGCGTTTAGCCTTCCAACTCAAGTAGAATTTGTTCTGGACAACTATTTCTATTTGCTCTTCTTTGTAAAGACAGAAGTGAAAAAACAAAGGCCTTTACTTCCTCACTCTTCTCAGGGTTCCCTTCCTTTTTAGTGGGGAAAGACACATTCCCCAGTTGTCTTCTTTTGTCTAATATCATTGAGGTTTTTTTGCTCCCTTCATTTTGATCTCACTCTAGTTGCATTTCCTTTTAAATTTTATCTTTTACAATTCAGTCCCTACACAATTGTATTTCTTTTGAACTTTCCTTAGTGGCCTGTTAAGGAGCAAAGATTCCTACCCCAGAATATTGTGATTTATGCTTAGCAGAGAGTAGGACACAGATGGCAAAGGTTGAGCTGATGTTTAAATTCCGGGCTTGTAAGCATGGAAATCAAAGGAAAATATCAAAGTAACTAATTTAACAACATAGCATCCACACAAGTAAACAGAGGCCCTCAGGATCAAGACTTGAAGGGAATTATCCTGGGTCAAAGAACTTATGCTCCTGAAAAGTAAGAATTATAATTAAATTTGAAATTATGAATGTAGCATTAATACTGTGCTCCTTCAGCCTAATGATGCTCAAGAGCCATTCATTAGATCTACCAAGTCTATGATGTTTGTAATAATAAATATTTCACATACAGGTAAAATATTTGCTCACAGTAGTATTTTTAAAGTTCATAGCCTAGGTGGTTGAATAAAAAACTTAACTGCAACAATTCAAATTTCATTAAGAAATTAATGGACCTAACAGTGAGATATGTTTTGATGAAGTGAGTAAATTGCAGGTTTTGTTTTCTATGATCAACACAGTTCTGGTGCTGTATCCATAGGTATTTCCGCTTTATTTTTTTAATGAGTATGTTTATTAAGATTGTGTTCCTTGATGTGGTGCAGTGCTTTGGAATGTTAGGTATATAATCAGTCAATCAATCAGTGGTATTTATTGAGTGCTCACTAGGTGCAGAGCATTAGCAGACATGTTCCCGGCCCATAATGAGCCTATACATCTATACAGTCTATACAGTCTATACATCTATACAGTCTATACATCTAAGATAACCATAACTTTGTCACATCAGTTTTCTTTACATTTTGTTTATTGTGTTATTTACTTGAATTCACACACTCTGTATACCCTATAATTTTCACTCTTTTAAAGGTGATTCTAAACCACATCTATGTGGTAGATTCAAAATGTATCTTGAATCTTTGGTACGATGACCACTCTTTAATGCACTGCAGTTGAACATTTGGCCAGAAGATGGTGTAGTGTTCAAAGAATCATTCACTTAGAAAATTATGACTGATCTTTAAATAATTAAAATGAAGGTCTGTAACACTACAATTCTGGGGAAAAAAAATGGCAAGTATTCATATCAGCTCTACTTTATAATGGTTAAATTCCTTAATGGTACCGTAGCTTCATGGCTCTTATGATTTCATATTTAATTATGTATTTTCTACTGTTTCTGTCAATGGGATAAAATTGTACATTTAAAATGGCCTTTCTTATTTGCAATTTATTAATCAAAAATGAAAGCTATTAGAAATGAAGATGTAAGAAAGACAAAAATATGCATGGAAATTATATTAGATGATTTACTAAGTACCAATATCAGAATTTATGTGAATTCAAGATATAAATCAAGATGCAGTACTAGAAACTTGGGAAACACTTTTCTTCAAAAATAAGGAATCCCTGAGACTGTATGTGTGTATACACACTCTCCACATAAACTAAAATGGGAGGTTATTTTGTTAAATCACCTTTGTCATAAAAATGATACATTCCTCAGATGAAGTATTGTACCTCATTATTATTTTCCATAACGTACTGGGGTTGTTAAATAGAACACAGTTTGGTTAAATGTCTTGTTTATATTTACTAGATGCTAATTAAAGAAGAAATCAATGAACTTGGTCAGCATTAGTCATCTTATGTCAAGTTTGAATATCAAGTGCTTGATGCCATGTACTTCACTGTACAAACTCTTTAGAAAATTGAAAACTAATTTATTATCATGTACTTATTAACACAACCACAGAAGAGGTCACTGGTCTTTCCTTTAATTTCTGTCACAGACTGCAGGCCATATTATGTTAAATCAAAGATACGGGAAGATAATTAACACAGCATCTATGGCAAGTTTATAGGTGAGTGATGGCATTTAACAGTTGTTCTTTAGAATCCATATTTTAATTAATACCATGCTATTTGATTCAATGAACATATATGGGGGAAATTAATTTCACTTGCTATTTCAGTGATAATAGTCCCTGTTGAAGTTGCCCAGCCTCTTCGTTTTTGGAGTGTGAATCGCTCAGTATTTTGAGAACTGCTAAGTATTGTTAGGCTTGCTGCCCTATGGGTGAAAAAAAATGTGTTTATGTTATATTTTGCTAAACGGCTTAGAAATATATGTTCTCCCGAAACAAAGAATATACCCACAAGTGTTCACTCTGTTCTAAATAGTAATGCCAGTAGTTATATTTCACCCTTGTTGCCAACAGGTGTCACCATGAGCACTGCCGTATCAGCAGTGTCGTCAAAAAGCCAATAAACTATTGTAACATATGGAATGAAATCCCAACTGCTGAGCTAATCTGGAAGGCAGTTACATACTGGTGAACTGAGGCCCATGTAACAAAAATTGATCAATTACACAAATTAAGCATAGCCCTTAAGGAATTTATTTTATTGGTCTGGACATCTGTTGTAGCATTGTCCATATCTAAAAATCAAATGGTGCCTTGGGTTGCCAAGTTAAGCAAGAAAATCCAGTAGCTATAAAAGTACAACTGAAAACCCCTATATTAATGTCATGTCCATCTGCTGAATGTTATATAAATATGCACTCTTTTTTATTTTCCTTGGGAATAACATTTATTTTTACAGTGCCCAGTTTGACACTCTATGACATTCTGTTCAGTTTATTACATTGTAACTTTAAATATTTCTTCAAAAATGCACTTATTATGATGTTATTAATCCTTTTTCAAGTGTCTATACCACCTGTTTTACTTATGGCAAAACGGAAGAGAAGTCCTTCTTACCCTCATGGAGAGAAATGAAAATCATACAACAAAGCGGTTCAGAAAATTGATTTTCAGTAACACACACTGAGTGAGGGTTAGGTTATACTACGTAACATTAAAGGATGCTAAAAATCCAAACTTTGAAAAGTAAAAAATGAATATCTATTCTTTAGATTAGTAACCTTTCCAAATATATCACATTTATCCAATTTTACTGAATAATTAAGATGAACATGAAAAACATGCTAGCTTATGTTGTTAAAGTGTCTTGGGGACAGCAATTGATTTCCACATGAGTGTTAGTGAGACATTAATACGAGTGAACATGTTTAGGTTGACAGTTGCTCAAACACTAAGACAGCAGGTAGAATCCTATTTACCTTAAGAACCTGTTGCAATCTTGGCAAGGAGAAAATCTAGCAGTTATAAAAGTACATCTGAAAACCATGATGTTCGTAGCATGTCCATCTGCTGAATGTTAAATAAATATGTTGGTTGGTTATTTAAATATGTTGAGTGGTTAAGCCAACTGGTGAGATAGAATATTTCTAGAAAAACTTAGAGGACTTCAAAAGATGGTAAATTTTATACTACATCATCAATTATTCTGAAAATTCTTCTCAATATTCAGTTATTAGGTTGTTCTTAATGGTTTCATCATTAGATCAAGAAAGCAAAATGTGTCATATAGGCTTATTAAAATCAGTGAAAATCAATGTGAGTAGAATATATATTGTTATCATCATAGTTATCATTGATTCTTAATTAAAACTTTTCAGGTATCAAGTATATGTAGACAACATTTGCTTTCAAAAGAATCTTTATGTCTGTACCACAAGGCATTGAGATGCAGTTTCACACCAAGTTTATTTAGCCAAAGTTTTAGGGTACCCCATAAAAGCAGAGATTTAGAGCTTTCTCTTAAAAGCCCCTCCACAAGTCAGATGAGGGCAATCAATCAGTCAATCAGTCAGTGGTATTTATTGAGTGTTTGTGCAGAGCTCTTGAGAGAGTACAGTAGAGGTGGGAGACACTGAAACTTTAAATCTAATAAGGAAGACAGACCAAAGTATAGAAGTATCTACAAAAGTGAAGTGGGGATGGGTGAACGACTGAGCATCAAAGTGCTTAGGGTGAGTGGACTTGAGTGATAAAAAAATGGAGAGAGAATGGGGTAAGACTGTAAGCTTGTTGTGGGCAGGGAATGTGTTTACCAATTCTGTTAGATTGTCATATTGTACTCTCCAAAATGCTTAGTACAGTGCTCTGTACACACTAAGCACTCAATAAATGCAATTCATTCATTCAATAGTATTTATTGAGTGCTTACTATGTGCAGAGCACTGTACAAAGCGCTTGGAATGTACAATTTGGCAACAGCTAGAGACAATCCTCACAGTCTAAACAATTGGATTGATTGATTGATAAAAAGATGAGAGATTAGTCAGGAAAAGCTTCCTTGAGGAGATATGTTTAGTAGGGCTATAAAGATGGAAAGAGTGGTGGTCTGTTGGATATGAAGGGAGAAGAAGTCCAGGCAGGGATGATATGGCAAGTGCTTGGACCACCATGGTGGCAGTATGGATGGAGAGGAAGGTGTGAGTTATAGAAATGTTGTGAAGATAGCACTGACAATTTAGTAATGGACCGAATATGTAGGTTGAAGGAGATAAGTCAAGGATAAGCCACAGTTTTAGGCTTATGAGAGAGAGAGGATAATGATGGGAAGATGAGGGGATGGGATGATAAGGGAGGGGGCAGTGCCACTTCACATTAAGGATGACTCCAATATAAAGTATCCAATATGTAGTTAATCCGTCTTAAATGGGAGAATGTATATGCAGATGTATGAATTCATGTAATAGCCCTGAAAGCCCAAGGTGTCCATGATTCATATGCTAGACAATTGTTGGCCATATAGAGTGAAAGATACCTTATTGATGGTAAAAACCCAGATATGCTCTAAAAAAAAGGAAACAGCATATTATTCTTAGACCCAGTACAACCTATACAGGAACTAGAATGTAGCATCAGCTTGAAAGGAACCCAAGTAATCAACCATCTTCATCAGGAACCAGCTTCTTCAGGAAGCTAGTGAAATAAAAGAGATCAACACACCTTAAGAATTGAATACAAATACTTAGATTGCTGTTTTACTTATAATTTCTTAGATTTTAATTTTAATGCTAAAGATGACTATGGATTCTGTTTTGATTTGACTCAATTCAGGCAATGAACTGCAACTGTATCCATTTACAGCTTGAGGGAGAAACTAAGATAGTTAAAAGCTCATTGAGGGCAGGAAATGTGTCTACCAACTCTGTTATATTGTACCCTCCCAAACGATATAATGGAGTTGGTAGATACATTCCCTGCCCACACTGAACTTGTAGAAGTCAAGGGACAGAAATAGTACAAAGATAGCTGACTAAACTATTTCTTAGACCACATACTATTTAATGATGAATAATAATAATAATTGTGGTATTTGTTAAGCTCTTACTATGTGCCAGGCACTGTACTAAGCACTGGGGTGGATACAAGCAAATCGGGTTGGACACAGTCCCTATCCCATGTAGGGCTCACAGTCTCAATCCCCATTTTACAGAGGAGATAACTGAGGCACCGAGAAGTGAAATGACTTTTCCAAGGTCACACAGCAAACAAGTGGCAGAGATGGGATTAGAACCCATGACCTTCTGACTCCCAGGCCCATGCTCTAACCACTCCACCATGCTGCTTCCCATGGTGAAAGCAAATAATTGGATGGAATTCCCTAAAGCCTGGGAGGCATTGAAAACAGTATGTCTAGTTTTGTGTGGAATTTCAAGCACAGTTTCTGCATATTGAAAACTATACAATCTGAGCTGAAGAATAACTTCAGCCCTGATTTACTTAGATAACAAAGTAATTTATCATAAATGGGCTTATTTCTAAGGTTTAGCAGTAACTGCCTATGTGAGGTGACAGGGTTAAATACCAAACTGGGATCCTGTGTAAAGTAGTTAATCAAGAAATTATATTCTATTGCTATCCAAAAAGTCACACAGAGTACTACATCTCTACTGTGTTAATGGATGAAATTTTAAGAATTTTTTGAAAATGTTGAATTATTATGGTATTAGAAAGGCACTCAATCAGCTCTCCCTCTCCTACTTTACCTCTCTGATATCCTACTATAACCCAGCCCTCACCCTTCACTCCTCAATCATCAACCTACCTCAATTTTATCTAGCTCACCACTGACCACTTACCCACATGCTCCCTCTGGCCTGGAACTCCCTCTCCCTTCATATCCAACAGATCATCACTCTCCATAGTCAAATCTCTACTAAAATCAAGTCACATTTGGACTAGGTGGGGTTCACAGAGAAGCAGTGTGGCTTAATGGAAAGATCACGGGCCTGGGAGTCAGAAGGTGTGGGTTCTAATCCCAGCTCCACCACATGTTTGCTGTGTGACCCTGGGCAAGTCACTTAACTTCTCTATGCCTCATTTACCTCATCTGTAAATAGGGATTAAGACTGTGAGCCCCATGTGGGACAACCTGATTACCTTGTAATAATAATAATGTTGGTATTTGTTAAGCGCTTACTATGTGCAGAGCACTGTTCTAAGCACTGGGGTAGACACAAGGGAATCAGGTTGTCCCATGTGGGGCTCACAGTCTTAATCCCTATTTTACAGATGAGGTAACTGAGGCACAGAGAAGTTAAGTGACTTGCCCAAAGTCACACAGCTGACAAGTGGCAGATCCGGGATTTGAACCCATGATCTCTGACTCCAAAGAGATGCTCTTTCCACTGAGCCACACTGCTTCTGCTTGGCACATAGTAAGTGCTTAAATGCCATTATAATTATTATTATTATCTGTACTCTTTAAGTACTTTGATATCTACCCCACCCCCAGCCCCACAGGACCTATGTATCAGTGTGGCTCAGGGGAAAGAGCCAGGGCTTGGGAGTCAGAGGTCACGGGTTCTAATCCCGGCTCTGCCGCTTGACAGCTGTGTGACTTTGGGCAAGTCACTTCACTTCTCTGTGCCTCAGTTACCTCATTTGTAAAATAGAGATTAAAACTGTGAGCCCCGCATGGGACAACCTGATCAACTTGTATCCCCCAGCGCTTAGAACAGTGCTTTGCACATAGTAAGCGCTTACCAAATACCATCATTATTATTATCCTTATACTCTGTTGCTTCCCTTATCTGGAATTCATTTTAATGTCGGCCTCCCCCATTAGACTATAAGCTCCTTGAGGGCAGAGACTGTGTCTACCAACTTCATTGGTTTGTACTTTCGTGAGAGATTAATAGTGACCCCCACATAGTAAATGCTCAATAAATACAATTGATTGATTGATGAGGGTTCTTAAACACAGTAACTGTGAATCCATAAATAAGAATCAATCACGGAACTTACTGAATATATAGTTTAGTGACTTTATTGACTGCAAGATTATTATTTATTTATGATACCATTTATACATCAGTAGCTTCAGTAAGTCAATCAATCAGTGGTATTTATTAAGTACTTACTATGTACAGAGCACTTGGGAGAGAACAACAGAATTGATAAAAATGTTCCATGCCCACCAGGATCTTTTAGTATAGAGGGGGTGCCAGCCATTAAAATAAACTTTGGATATATAAATAAAATGGGAGAAGGAGTAGGGGAAAGGAGGACTCATTCAGGGAAGGCCTCTAGGAGGAGATATAATTTTAGGAGGGTTTTGAGGTCGTTGGTTTTATGAGAGGGAATTTCAGGTCAGAGGGAGGATATGGGCAAGAGGTTGGCAGCAAGGTAGATGAGATTGAGGTACAATGAGTAGGTTGACATTGAAGGAATGAAGTGTGTGGGATAAGTTGTAGTAGGAAATTATCGAGGTAATATAGGAGGGGGTGAGCTGATGGTAAGGAGTTTCAGTTCGATGCAGAAATGAATGGGAAACCATTGGAGGTTTTTAAGGGGTGCTACAGTGAGTAGGTTGATATTAGAGGGGAAAATTTGCAGGCTGGGTTGTAATAGGAAAAGAGCAAGGGAAGGTAGGAGTGGGCAAGGTGATTGCGTGCTTTAAAGCTGATGTTCAGGAGTTTCTGTTTGATGCAGAGGTGAATGGGCAACCCCTGGAGGTTCTTGAGGAGTGGGGAATCATGAACTGAACTTTTTTTTTAAGGTATTTGTTAAGTACTAACTATGTGCCAGGAACTGAACTAAGCACTGAGGTATATATAAGCTAATCAGGTTGGACACAATCCCTGTCCCATGTGGGGCTCACAGTCATAATCCTCATTTTACAGATGAGATAACTGAGGCATGGAGAAGTGACTTCAAGGTCACACGGAAGATAAGTGGCAGAGCCGGGATTAGAACCTAGGGCCATCTGACTCCCAGGCACATGCTCTATCCACTAAGCCACATTGCTTCTCTAGGCCACGCTGCTTCTCTGGTTTTTATAGAAAAATTATCTGGGGAGCAGAGTGAAATATGGACTGGAGTGGCAAGAGACAGGAAGCAGGAAGGTCAGTAAGGAGGCTAATGCAGTAAACAAGGTGGGGTAAGATAAGTGCTTGGATTAAGGTGGTAGTAGTTTGGATGGAGAGGAAGGGGGAATTTTAGTGATGCTGTGAAGGTTGAGCCAAGAGGAATTGGTCATGGATTGAATATGTGGATTGAATGAGAGAGATGAGTTGACAATTATGACAAGGGTATGGGCTTGTGAAACAGGGAGGTTGGTGGTGCTGTCTACAGTGTTGGGAAAGTAGTGAGGAGGACAGGGTTTGAATGGGAAAGTAAGGATTTCTCTTTTGGACATGTTAAATTTAAGGTGTCCACGGGACATCCACGTAGAGATGTCCTGAAGGTAGGAAGAAATACGCGACTACAGAGAAGGAGAGAGATCAGGGCTGGAGATGTAGATTTGGGAATCATCCACATAGAGATGGTAGTAGAAACCGTGAGAGTGATTGAGTTTTCCAAGGGGTGACTGTAGATGGAGAATAGAAGGGGACACAGACCTGAGCCTTGAGGGACTCCCACAGTTAGGGGGTGGGAGGGAGAGGAGGAGCTCGCAAAAGAGACTGAGAATGAGCGGCTAATGAGATGAGCGAAGTAAGAGAGGACAGTATCAGTGGAATGAAGCGGGCAGAAACCAGAGTGGAGGGGGTCAAGGAGACAAATGGAGGAGAAAAAAGCAGCATGGCACAGAGGATAGAGCATGGGCTTAGGAGTCAGAAGATCATGGGTTCCAATCTCAGCTCCACCACTTGTCTGCTGTGTGACCTTGGGCAAGTCACTTTACTTCTCTGAAGCTGTTACCTCATCTGTCAAATGGGAATTGAGACTATGAGCCCCACATGGGATAGAACTGTGTCCAACTCAATTTGCTTGTATCCACCCCAGCGCTTAGTACAGTGCCTGGCACATAGTAAGTGCTTAACAATACCGTCATTATTATTATTAAGTGGAGGCAGCTGGTATAAAGAAAACTCACATAAGAGGTTTGGAGAGGAATGGAAGGAGGGAGATGGGGTGATGACTAGAAGGATCTAGATTGGAGGGGGTTTAGGAGAGAATTGGAGGAGAGGAGATGGAGGCAGAAGGTGTAGACAGCTCACTTGAGGAGTTTGGAGAGGAATGGTAGGAGGGCGATGCAGTGACTCTGTGCTTCAGTTACTTCATCTGTAAAATGGGGATTAAGACTGTGAGCCCCAAGTGGGGCAACTTGATAACCTTGTCTCTTTCCCAGCATTTAGAACAGTGCTTGGCACATAGTAAGCGCTTAACAAATACCACTGTTATTTTTATTATTATTATTATTAATCCTCCAGTACTTTGTACAGTACTGGCACATAGGAAGTACTTAATAACTACCACAATTATAATGCTGCAGTTATCTTTCAAAAAGATCTTTTATCTTGCAAAGCATGCTTATCAGGGCTTTTGTGGAAGTGGTAAAGCACCAGGTTCTCTCTGAAACAATTTTGCCCTCCCCTACCTCACCTCACTATTCTCCTACTACAACCCAGCCCGCACATTTCAATTCTCTAATGCTAACCTTCTCACTTTGCCTCGATCTCGTCTACCTTGCTGCTGACCCCTCGCCCATGTCCTGCCTCTGGCCTGGAACGCCCTACCTCCTCAAATCTGACAAACAATTACTCTCCCCCCACTTCAAAGCCTTACTGAAGGCACATCTCCTCCAAGAGGCCTTCCCTGACTAAATTACCCTTTCTTCTTCTACTCCCTTCTGTGTCATCCTGACTTGCTCCCTTTGTTCTTCCCTCCTCCCAACCCCACAGCACTTATGTACATATCTGTAATTCATTTATTTATATAAATATCTGTCTCCCCTCCTCTAGACTGTAAGCTCATGTGTGCAGGGAATGTGTCTATTGTTGAATTGTACTCTCCCAAGTACTTGGTACGGGGCTCTACACATAGTAAGCACTCGATAAAAACGATTGAATCTCATTGGCATCCACTCAAAATACTGACATGAGTTCCAAGTTTTAATACTTATTAGATATACTTTACAGTTTACAATTTAGGACTCAATGGCTTTGGAATCTGTAGTGGATTTAAAGCAATTGGATTAAATAAGATACCTGGATTAATTAAGCTGTTTAATTTTTTTCAGTTTCTGTCCTAGAGGAAATCACAGTAGTAAATACTACTACTACTACTACCACTACTACTAATATTTGCTAAATACTTATGTATGCTAAGCATTGGTGTCATCTTCTTCAAATGCCGTTGAGTAATTTCTGACCCATAGTCACTCCATAAATATATCCTCTTCAGAACGTCCCATCTTCTGTCAAAAAGTCATTCTGGTATGTGTATCCATAGAGTTTTCTTGGTAAAGATACTGGTGTAGCACTGGTGTAGTTACAATGTAATCAGGTGGGACACAGGCTATGTCCCACATGGGACTCACAGTCTAAGGGAAAGAGAGAAGTAGTGAAATATTAAGTTGTCTTTATCCTCAACAAGGTGCTTGAAAAAGGGTTAAACTAATGAAAATGTTCCCACAAGTCAAATGTATTTCAAATTGCAATTTTAAAAGCCAATCATTTTCTATTTTGACTGACATATGGCATTTTGGAGAAATTTTAAAATCTTCAAAAGCGGTAATCTACGTATTTTGCAGAAATACATATGCTCAGTTCAAAAAAACAAATGATCAGGAATAGATTATAGTGAAAGGATTGAATTAAGTAAAATCATTTGTAATTATGCATTTTTAAAAGACACTCAAAATACATCCATTGATATGATCCCTTTCACCATAGGCATATCTGTTTCTAACTAAACCTAAATCTGGGGTTTCTGCCTTTCATTTCTCACCAGATTCTTCAGTTATCGATTTTCATATTCGTGGATTAAGAATGTGGTAATTGCTTTTCATATGGATAAATATATTATTCATATAGAGTGATGTTCATTATCTCATAAAATTATATTTTGAAGAAAATTGGCTATTTTTTTCCTAATTATCCAGGGACACAGCAAACATAGCTCCTCAAAACCTTATGATGTAAAATCCTAGAACCTGTGTGCAAATGGATTGGCAGGAGAGTAAAAATAATATGCACTTGTTATAAGTAAATATGGTTTCAATAATTGAGTACAAACATAATCAGATGTATAAACTATTCTTTGATTTTCTCTTAATTTAAAAGCATCCAGATTCCTAATTAACAAGTAGAGTCCATCCTTATTATTTTTTCCTTGGTTATCAGTGATGATCAACCTTTGTTAAAAAGAAGTATAACTCATGCTGGATATACTCTTGGAATATTAAAGGGTTGATAATAGGTTTTCCAATAGTCTGAAGGTAGTTTTTAACATTTCTTTTCCAGCTGAAGTATTTCCTGAGTTCTGTCCAAACTTTCTATAGTTAAATAAAAGGTTTTTGACACTTAATAGGCAATGTTTTGGATTTCTAACTTCATACAAATGTATAGTCATTTTAACAGCCACACTCTGGTACCAAATGAGACACTCTGCAGACATGGCAATTTTGGGACAACGAGGCATAGTTCTATCCGAAGATATTCATTACAAATTACATTTTACCTATTTGTTAGAGACCTTCAGGTGAGCACTATATTTTCCTCAACTTGAAGAAATTTCTCTAATTTAGTCTTATTCACATTTAACTAGTGTAGGTACTCAAGATTAAGTAAAATCCAAAATTGACTACACAGGGCAAAAATAGCTGAATCTGCCATTGTTCTTGTCTGCCTGTCTCCCCCGATTAGACTGTAAGCCCGTCAGAGGGCAGGGACTGTCTCTATCTGTTGCCGATTTGTACATTCCAAGCGCTTAGTACAGTGCTCTGCACATAGTAAGCGCTCAATAAATACTATTGAATGAAGAAATAGGTATTCAACTACTAAAATGAAAAGAAAATATGTATTAGGTACCTCCTAATGGCCCAAGTCCCCTGCCACTGGAGCCATGCTGAATAGAGGTTCTGGGGCTTTTGTCTCTTCATTCCAGCATGCCCTAGTGGAAAGATCACAGGCCTGAGCATCAAAGGACCTGGGTTCCAATCCTGGCTCCACCACTTACCCACTGTATGATCATGGGCAAGTCACTTCACTTCTTTTAGTCTCAGTTCCCTCATCTTCAAATTGGGGATTCAATACCAGTTCTCCCTCCTACTTATTCAGGAGACGTAGCGTGGCCTAGTGGATAGAGCATGGGCCCGGGAGTCAGAAGGTCCTGGGTTCTAATCCTGACTCTGCCACCTCTCTCTTATATGACCTTGGGCAAGTCACTTAACTTCTCTTTGCCTTAGTTACCTCATCTGTAAAATGAGGATTTAGACTGTGAGCCCCATATGAGACAGGGACTGTGTCTACCCTGATTAGCTTGTATCTACCCCAGTGCTTAGAACAATGCCTGGCATATAGAATACACTTAACAAATACGATAGTTATTATTATGATAATTCTGTGAGTCCCATGTGGGACTTATCCCTTACCTACGCCAGAACTTAGTACAGTTCTTGGCCTATTGGAAGTGTTTAACAAATTCCACAGTTATCATTATGGCAGAGTGTTGTGCATCATCATGGCTTCAAAGCCTGGCCCTCTTCAGGTGGCAAAGAGGCAACAATGCCTTCTAAGGGGCCCAAATATGCTGCCATAGGGATTGAGTTAAATGGGCTGATAGAAAGGCGCTCTGAACCCTGGTCTTGCTGGAGGAGCATTGGTAGCCATTGCCCTACCCTTTGGAGAGCTGCCTGCCATCAAAGAATACATGGACTGCAAGTCTCATCTCTCCACAGATGTGGAGTACAGGTCCTCAAGCAGGTGAATTCAGATTCTAGTGTGAGCCACTAGCTATCTGGCCTGGACTGGGTTGCATAGGTCTTCTAAGGCTTTAGTTGCCTCTCCTCCTGGAATGGCAACCATCATTGCAGCATTGAATGCAAGAACAGGGAGGGCAGGTGAAAAAGGACTGTGGCCTTCACAAATTATAAACATTGGGGTCCATTTGCTGTATGGACAGCATGGGTAGCATCGGTAGGATGGGAAAGGGTTGTGTTGCTCTGGAGGACCTTGCAGAACATTACTTACTTATATTTGTTTAGTAGTTGTGATGTGAATTGATAATGCTGAACCATTTATTGTTTTTAGGTTTGCTTTCTTCCTTAGACCATGAATCCTTTGAGGTCAAGCATTTATCTAATTAAATTTACTTTGCACACTCCCCCAAATGTCTCTTGGAGCATTCTAAACAAGAAAATGCTCAGGAAAATAATTTTAATGATTCTGTTTCATTTGTGTCATTCTTATTATCATCATCATTATGATTGTCATTATTATTATTGTATTTGTTAAGTCCTTACTATGTGTCAAGCACTGTTCTAAGTGCTAGGGTAGATACAAGTTAATCAGGTCAGGCACAACCCCTATCCCACATGGGGCTCACAGTCTAAGTACTAATTTGGGGGCCTTTTTGTTATCCTGATTTTAATTCCCAAATTTGCTTCATCTGAATTTATTCCTTGCTAAGCCTATCTAGCCCTCCCAATTCATATAGTAATGATAATGGCAGTTACTAAGTGCTCACTATGTGCCAAGTACTGTGCTAAATGCTGGGATAGATATGGGCTAATCAGACTGAGTTCCTGTCCCACATGTGGCTCACAGTCTAAAAGGAAAGAGAATGGGTATTTTGTTCCCATTTAAAAAATGAGGAAACTGAGGCACAGAAAACTAAAGTGACTAGTAAGTATAAGATCACACAGCAGGTAAATGATGACGCCAAAACTATAATAAGGATCCCCTGATTACCAATCCAGTGTTCTTTTCACTTGATGACATTACATCTTACAGCAAACAGCAAACTTTTCTGCACTGAGTCTACCCATTCTTCACCATTCCATGTCTAAAGTATCTAATTCTCACCCAAGGCTGGTGAGAAGTGAGAGAACAGATGAACAATTGGAAAGGGATTTTACACAAGTGCACTGCAATACAATTCATTTAAAATAGAATTATCCTCTTTAAAACTGCAGAAACATATTTTCTGTTTTCATGATTTTAGTGCCATAGTAGATTTTTAGTGGAAGTAATGAAAAATGATAATAAGTCAAATGCAGATTACTCTGGAAATCTCTAAATCTTATTCTTGCTTTGATCCCTGAACATTTTAACATTTCATGTTGCTTCTATACCCAAAAGCTATTTTTTTATACCAGGAGATAGAGGCATTGACACTTAAGAAATGATTGAACATATATTTTAGGGCATGGGGGAGTTTTTATATTTCTGGAAAAATATACTTTGGTACTTAAAATCAGGCAAAATGTAATTTCCTTAGAAGATAGATATTTTTGACAATATTTAATTTCATTATCCAATAATTCAAATTTGAAATCAGATTTTCTAAACATTTTTGCTTAACTCAGTAAACAATGAATTCAAAGAATTTGAAATTGCTCCAATTTATTTTTTCTCCTTCAGACATGTTAGTGTAAGTCAATATGCTATTTTAAAAAGTCATTGAACATTTGTAAAATAAATTCTGACTTTTTGTGTTATGTTACTTCCTTTTCACCTTTCCTAAAATACAAAGTTGCAGAACTTGAGAGAGTAAAAGATAGCAGTATCACAATCAGAATTTAAATTTGCCCATCTGTGTTTATATCAGGCATCTTCCAGTATCTGATTTCATTATATCTAGAATTCATATTTTTAAAACTCACATGTGCCTTTATTTCAATTTAATTAAAATGATCTTGCAACACAAAACCATCTTTTGGTACATTTATACCAATTTCTTTAGAGTGTAAGATTCTTCAGGACAGAGATTGCCTCTTCATGGCTAATTATAAAGTGCTGAACTCATTGTTGCAGAATACACCAATGTGTATCTATATCTAAGCACATATGATTTCATCTTCAAACTGCATATATTTTAAATCACTAAATAGGAATTCTAAAATGTAAAAAAAAAATCTTCATAGTTAAAGGAAACACCTATGAATTTCACCTGTGTGTGTGTGTGTGTGTGCACGCATGTGTTTGTGTCTGAAAAGCCCGATGAGGGAACACACAAACTCAACCACCCTGTGTACCCACAAAAACAGCCTCTTGCTGTGCTGTCATGTTTACAATGCTTGGAATGTTTTTGCTTTTGCCTCTTTACTACTACTACTATTTGTCAAGCACTTTCTAAGCACCAAGAATTGCACTAAGCACTGGGATAGGTACAGAATAATAAGATTGGAAACAGTCCCTGTCCCACATGGGACTCACATTCTAAGGGGAAGCAGCTTAAAAGGCTTCTGCTCCAAGAGATCTGCTCCTTGTTTGCAGTACACCATCCTGATCTGAGATAACGTAGTCCCAGTTTATACCTGGGAAGTATGTAACAGGAAGTGGAGTGTGTTGTACTGTATACTTAAAATGTTTTACCTGACCAGCCTTCTCTTGGCTTCATATTTTCAGCTCCTCTTGCAGCAGCCATTTGGGTATCCTATTGTTGTCTGTTTTACTCACATGCTTCAGCAGTGTTGAGTTTAACATAGTTTCAACCCTAAGAGAGTGACTTTGTTCCAACATTGTTTGAGATCTTGTCTGGCCATTTGGTATTGAGTACAACCTGTAGGTGACATTAATGGAACTGTTAAAGATGTTGGATGTGTCTTAAAGACAATTATAGACCTTTAGTTTGGTCCTTAGCCAGATAATATACTGCCACCACACTCTTGTCTGACAGTCCTCCAAAATATGGGCTGGACTTCTTGATTCAGTTTTCTACTTGCTTATATATTGTTGCAACATTGGTCAGTGTGCTGTCTGTGATGGTGTTTAGCTTCTAGACTGTGAGCTCGTCCTCTAGACTGTAAACTCATGGGCAAGGAACATGTCTACCAACTCTGCTGTATTGTACTCTCCCACATGCTTAGTACAATGCTCTGCACACAGTAAGTGCTCAGAAGCAGCATAGCCTTGTGGAAAGAGTTTGGGCCTAGGAGTCAGCGTACCTGGGTTCTACTCCTGGCTCAGCCAGTTGCTGTGTGTCCTAGGACAAGTCACTTAACTTTTCTGTGCCTCATTTTCCTCATCTATAATTTGGAGATGAAACACTACTCCTTCCTACTTAGCCCGTCAGCTCTATATGGGTCAGGGACTGTATCCAACCTGATTGTCTTGTATCTATGCCAGCACTTAGCACAGTGCTTGGCAATAAGGTAAGTGCTTAACCAATACCATAAAAAAATTGATTGATTATTGCCAATTTAGATTTTCAGTTATATGAATGACTTCTGTGGTAGAGACTGATACATTACCTTCTCTAAAATGACTGAATAAGAATGATGCATGTATTTAATATTGTCTTTAAATATGGATAGTCAAAAGTCCAAATTTTACATCATTTTAAAAACAAACAGATTTTTGGTATAATGTGTGGAAGAAATAACTCTTAAATAAAAGGTTTTGCTCAGTTGAGAAATGTACTGACCAGTAATTCTAGCATTTATTGAGCACTTACTACATGTTAAGGGCTGGGCTAGATATACGATGTTCACATTGGAAATTTGCCCCCCATCTCTTAGGCCTCTGTAAAATGGGGATTTTACAGATGAGAAAACTGAAGGACAGAAAGCAGGCCAAGGTCACAGCTGGGAAAGAGGCTGATTTTCCTAATTCCCAGTCCTATGCTCATCCACTAGACTACAATGCCTCCCTCAACAATAGATATATGAGAATAAAGTCTTCATTTTTTTAATTTTTCATTTGTGGTTTCTTTTTCACCTTAATAATTCATCTGAATAATTCACACATTAAATACAGTTTTTCTCATATAAGAGATGAACAGTCTGCATGTAGGTGTAGTATATCTCTTGAAATAGAGATTTTTTTTCTAGGTTTTTCATCAATATTTGTGTTGATGCCTTTACTAGTAAAAAAAAAACAAGAAAAAATTGATCTGTGATCCTGTATGTCAAAAATATATTTTGATGTTAGTGCGAAGTAATCAAGAATTTTCTGGAACACTGACATATATAAATTGTCTTAAATATGAATGAATCAGTAATTTTTACTAGTGCAAATGGACTCAGGCAACACTCCAAATTATTTTTGGTGTACTGGTTAGGATTCAAATATGATTTCTTTGTTGTGTTTAATTTATATCAACTGCCCACCTTGGCACAGGCCAAAAGAAGCATCTCTTTGAAAGTAAAGCAAAAAAAATCAACATTTCACTGAAACATTTTCAGACTCAGTTTCAATGCAGCAGGTGAGGGATTATCATCAGCAATTTTTGAAGTAGTTTAAATAGATCGGCTGCTACCTGTCTAGATCATGCTTCCGTTCTTGCCCTCTTTGATGTCTCCTGATTGGCTCTGGAGTCTGCCTGATTGAGAGTTGATACCTAGCTGTGGCTTTGTGCTGCCTTCCTTCCCTCACCCTGCAAACAGCCTTTTAGGACTAGGAATTGCTTTCAGGCCCTCCAGTGTGGCAACAGAATGGTGGGTAGGTGTGGGGGCTCAGAACAGGCATGAGGACTTGAACTACCTAAACGGTGATCTGTCAATTTGGCTGAGAGGTCAAAGTCATGGTTTCCTGGGTGTGTTTGGAGGTGCAACTTGGAAATCAGTTCCTTTGTCCCACTACCTCAGCAGATGTCAGTTTGGCACTCAAGATGATTTTGCTATGTACAGATTAGAGTCAAAAATGGACAGAGTGCATCTTTACACTGGGAAAAAAAAACAACTTCTTAGAAACATGCCTTGTACAGGCTTGGCCAAGGTATTGGTATGGGGTTTTTTTTGAATATATTAAAATAAGCTGTAATTGTGTGCTTTCAAAAAGCAAACTGTAGTTTTGAAACACATTTTTCTTTGGATAGTGTTTCAAAACATGGGTCCAAAAACAGGAAGTTCCAATAATGGTGATGTCCCTGATTATAATGAAGTTATAATGGTCATCCATATTTTCTAAATGGACCCAATTTTCCTTGCCACTCAATGCTTTTATATTAAAAAGGACTAGAGATTGGATAGAGAGAAATAAAATCCTGAGTTTTTCTCTGAGATCCAATTACTATAGGTCCATAACACTGTTACCTTATCATTTCTATAACCAGTTGGCCCCAAACATCTTAACTGCAGATAGAAGTAATTTCATTTTTTCCCAAAGAAAAGGTTATATAGAGGGAAAACCTTACAGTCCTTGACAAAACTATGGGACTATCAGACAAATGGTTTTGAAATATATTTCCTTAAAATCAGAAGAACGGGATGAAGTTGTCAGGGATAATTGATTTGGAAGTATGAACAGGTCCTTTGTTTACTTAAACTCCAAAGCAAAAAGCAAAGCTTAATAATGGGTGGAAAAACTGGTTCATGTAACTAAAAATGTGGGTGTTGGCAATGGAGGGGCAAGTCTAGCTGGCTTTCATTTAGTTTAGTTTATTTTAGTAAATGGAAGAATTTTGTCTTCAATTGAAATATAAGGTAAATTTCTGCTTCAAAATCCAGTGTTCAATAAGATATTCCTTTGGAGGTATAAACTGGGATGACAAGGAAGTTTTGGAACAAAACGGTATTTTTATACTTTGTTCATTTCATATTTATCACTAGCTTGTTTGCTAATTTTCATTTGCAAGAGGCAATTCTTCCAGCTAACTGGGTGCCTCAATGGGCCACTGATTTCTTTGAAGTGACAGTCTGTAAATATGCATAAAAAAGGGATGCAATTAGCGTGTGTGTGGTTCAGTGCAGCCTGATTTCATTGGCAAGTTTACCCACAGTGTTGATAAGCTACATTATCTAGAAAATTGGCCGCTGAAAAACAGCACCTCTGATTGCCAGCAAAGGTTCCAGATAACAGGGTGCTGAAGAGAAATATAATTGAGGTTGAATATGTTAACCAAGGTGTCACATGCTCCTTAGAAACGCTAATTTATCAGCATGTTGGAATTTTTATTAACATTTGGAATGCATTTCTACCACACTAATCAAGTGGAATTGGCAGTTCAGGTTTTAGTTATTGTCATTTCTGAGAAGTTAAATGTAATTTCTCGTTAGACACAGTTATGTAAATATATTTGTTCAGGGGCTGAAAAAATTATACATTTTGCAAATACAAATATGTTGTTAAGGAGCAATGTGACAAATCAGAAGTGGCTGAAGTCCTAAAAGCCAGCAAAGTATTCATATTGCATTTTGTTTGTTACATCTCTTCTTTGGGGCAAATTGGAAAGAAATGAAGTAAGCGTAATTTCATTAGCTCTGCAACTGGCTCACTATTGTGAAGAACAATTCAAATTAGAAAATGTTCATAGATTATCATGTTTCAAAAGGATTTTATGCTTAAACCATTAAAAAAAAAGCTTGTCCCAGAATGTAAGGTAAATTAAACCTGAATCAAAACATATGTATTTTTGTTTTGTCTTGTTGATGCCCCAGAACATTTCTCACTGTGCCTATGTATTTAGTACATACAATGATTAACAGTACTACTTTCATAATCTCTTATTAATTAGAGAAATACTGGCAAATTAATTCAATTCCCAAAACCACAGCTTGGCATATCTATTTGTTGTTTCTATTACAAATTATTAACACATTCATACAGCACTTACATTTATGTAATTCTACATATAAAGAAATAATTAGCCAACAGAATTTATTTAGCAACCACTGAGAGCCCTGAACTGTGAGGGTACTGTAAAGAGAGACAGAGCATGATAAATGTGGCACCTGACCTTGAGAAACATACAGTTTAACTGAGAGGAAACAAACACAATAAAATTACCAGAAGCACATATGAAAGAAAGGTATAAATTACCTCATCTGCAAAAGGGGGATTAAGACTGTGAGCCTCATGTGGGACAACCTGATTATGCTGTATCTACCCCGACGCTTAGAACAGTGCACTGCACATGGTAAACGCTTAACAAATACCAACATTATTAGAGAAGCAGCGTGGCTCAGTGGAAAAAGCCCGGGCTTGGGAGTCAGAGGTCATGGGTTCGAATCCCGACTCTGCCACTTGTCAGCTGTGTGACTGTGGGCAAGTCACTTAACTTCTCTGTGCCTCAGTTACCTCATCTGTAAAATAGGGATTAACTGTGAGCCTCACGTGGGGCAACCTGATTACCCTGTATCTACCCCAGCGCTTAGAACAGTGCTCTGCACATCGTAAGCGCTTAATAAATACCAACATTATTAAATAAGATGCATTAAACTGTATAGCATAAACATAAGTGTAAATATATGTTCTGCAGATATATTCATAAATGCTAAGGGATTAGGAGAGTGATTGGTGTGATTAGTGTTGGGAATGACCAGTCCAGAAAGTCTTAATGGAGGAAGTGAATATTAGTAGTTTTGAAGGAAAGATCATGTTTTGGATGAGAGGAATATGCCAGCTTTCCATCAAAAGATGTGTATTAATCCCTCATTTTTTCCCTAAATTCCTTAATCAATCAGTCCGTGGTATTTATTGAGCTCTTACTATGTGAAGAGCACTCTAAGAAGCACTTGGGGGGAGTATCATACCACAGAGTTGATACCTTGATGGCAGAGGAAATCCTTTGAAGATGAATTTTAAAAGATGACTAAACTAGACTTTATGCTAGCATGGCACTAAAATCTGAATAAAACAGAAGAAATCAAGTTGGACACTTCGAATGTTTGTTAGATCTATCTAATCCCGCTTTTGCCCCAGATATTTTATATGGTGATTTCTTTAATGTTAACTACTTCTTTTGTCACATTGAGTGTCCTCTATCTTCAAGCAACAAATATAATGAAAACGTTTATAGGGAGAGGACTGGTACAACAGTCATCCTAACTGAAGATTTGAAATTTTTAGCTATTTGATATCAATGCCAGCAAATTTACTCAATTAATTTGCTGAAAATTGATTTGGATTTTATAGTTTCAGGCAATGGAGGCAAAGAAACACAGCCAGAGTTCATGGTAGAAAAAATGTGTTTCACTTTTGTTTCTTTGGAGTAATGAGCAAGATATGCAACTTGTTTATATGGTCTCCATCTTAGAGGATTTCTCTCTTGTTTTATTGGCCATAGACTTCAGAAAAGCCATATACTTTATTGATACAATTGAAGCCATTAGTCATGAGATCCCTAAAATTTCCCCTGCTCTTCTCTCCTTCTCTCCTCTTGCACTCTCTTCGATTCTCCCAACTTTTCCAACAGTATCTTAAAAGATCTCCTGCCTGCCTCCTCTCATAGTCACCCCCACCTGCTCCTCCGGCCCCATCCCTGCACATCTTCTCAAAACACTTGTCCACTTCCTCTTCCTCTCCCTGATAGCCATCCTCAACTGTTTACTTTCTAATGTTTTTTTATGGTATTTGTAAAACACTTACAACATGCCAGGCACTGTTCTAAGTGCTGGACTAGTTACAAGGTAATCAGGTTGGAACAAGGTAATCAGGTTGGACAGAATCTGTGTCCCACATGATGCTCAGTTTTAAATCCCATTTTACAGATGAGGTAACAGGCACAGAGAAGAGAAGTGAAGCAGCGTGGCTTAGTGGTAAGACCCTGGGCTTGGGAGTCAGAGGTCATGGGTTTTAACCCCAGCTCCCTCACATGTCAGCCGTGTGACTTTGGGCAAGTCACTTAACTTTTCTGTGCCTCAGTTCCCTCATCTGAAAAATGGAGATTAAGACGTGAGCCCCACGTGGGACAACCTGATTACCTTGTAACTACCCCAGCACTTAGAACAGTGCTTGGCACATAGTAAGCGCTTAACAAATGCCATCATTATTATTGTCCTAGGTCACATAGTAGACAAGTGGTGGAGCCAGGGACTAGAAGCCAGGTCCTTTTGACACCCAGGACTGTGCTCTATCCACAAGGTCACACTGCTTCTCTACTGCTTTCAAACACTCTCATGTATCCCCTAGCATAAAAAAAGCAAACATTCCTATGACTCCCAAGTCTCCCTCCAGTTATCCCCTTATCTCTCACCTACCATTCTTCTCCACACTCCAAGATCAACATGCTCTACAAAAATACAAATATAGAAATTATCATTAATAGCAATAATAACATTTATCAAGTATATGCCATGTGCCATACACAGGAGGGGATACAAGATAAATCAGATCAAACCCTGTCATTGACCCACACAGACCTCACAGTGTAAAGAGGAGGGGGAACAGGTATTTAACCCCCATTATTCAGATGAGGAAACTGACGCACAGAGATGTAAAGTGATTTGCCCTAGGTCACACAATGGGCAAGTGACAGAGCCAGGATTAGAACCCAGGTCTCCTGACTCTCAGTCCTGTGCACTATCCACTAGGCCATCTGGTTCTCATTGTGGTAACAAAGTATTTTGTGACCTGCATCTATTCTTGGAAGAAATATAAGATTCAGACTTTTACTTCAAAAAGTTTTTTTTTGTTAAATCTGAATATTGTTCTGTAGTCAAGCCTTAACCCTGCTCATGTGTATAGGTACTTAGGGAATACCATTATTAATTATTATTAGTAGTAGTATTACTGTTACTGACTATGTTTAGTGAATAGCTCATGTATATGCATTACTGTCACTGAATATGTATACTCATTCATTGTGTTGAGTCCCATCTAGTTAAACAGTGACTGATAAGGCCAGGATCCACCTTATCAGCACCCTTAGCAACAACCCATCACTGACTGGTGGTGTAATCCTTAGACCCCCAAATTGTCAACAGTGAAATTCCTGAAGGCCATCTGCAGCCTTGAGACCCCAGATTATCAGCAATCCTGTCAATAGTGAATTCCTGTCCATAAAACCATAGCCTTGAAACTTTACACCTGCGTTTGCTGAAGACTTCTTGCTGAAGACTTCTTCAGCCACAGAGTGTCCGCTGGATGACCTAAAGCCGATAATGAAGGAGCTTGGTGTTTAATGAGAGGCTAATGAAGACAACAACAAACAGGGGCGGAGCCAATCCAACACACGAACAAATGGGACTTGAGGGGAGGGGTCGGACTAGAAGGAGGGACTTGGTGCTGCGTCACCCAGGGAAGGGGGGCCAGCGGGAAATATAAAGATGGACTCATCCTCAGGTCTTTGTCTTTGTCTACCAAACAGCCACTGACCTTTTGTTGCAACAAAATGAATAAAAGTCTGGCATAACCTGATTGGTTACTTGGGATATTTTCCAACATTCCATTCTAATCTGACCGATGACTAGTCTACAGCAGGAGATCATGTTTTCTTGAGCTCATTTTCCATTAGGTAGTGAGTCCCTTGTGGGATGGCGACCCTGTCTGAACTGACTGTTGCAAAATTGGTTATATTAGTTTAGTTCATTCATTCATTCAATAATATTTACTGAGCACTTAATGAGTGCAAAACTCTGTAGTAAGTGCTTGGGAGAAAACAATATAACAATAAACAGACATTTTCCCTGCCCTCAACGTGCTTACATATTAAGTACTGGGATAGATATATCTGCCCCAGAAATGTGTGGCTTAGTGGAAAGAGCACGGGCTTAGGAGCCAGAGGTCGTGGGTTCTAATTCAGATTCTGCTACTTGTCAGCTGTGTGACTTTGGGCAAGTCACTTAACTTCTCTGTGCCTCAGTTACCTCATCTGTAAAATGGGGATTAAGACTGTGAGCCTCACGTGGAACAACTTCAATACCTTGTATCTCTCCCAGCACTTAGAACAGTGCTTGGCACATAGTAAGCACTTAACAAATGCCATTATTATTATTAAATGTACCCCAGTGCCTAATACTACAGCTAAACTAACATAATAATCAATAGTACAACGAGTAAGACAAACTTTCAATCCAGTTTTCCCCTGGTCTGCTTCCTGTCTGGTACAGTATAGGTGGGAAGTGAGTGAGTATGGGCAGGAGTATGCAAAGGGATCCAGTATTCTTGAATGGCATCAGTGGCCACCCTAATGCTGAGCTGTAATGCTCAGGACCTAACAAACCAAGCATTAGCACTTAGGTAGACTTTTCAAAGACCACAATCTTATGCTGTGGCACCATTGGTACTGCGTCTGAGGCCACCCCAGGAACCCTGACATCATCACGTTGACCTGAGTGACAGAGCATGGCCATATAACAAATAGTTGAAATTCAAACACATAAAGAACATAAGAAATGTCACACTGGGTCAGACAAATGCTGAATCCAGTCCAGTATTCTGTCTCCAAGAATGGCACCAGAGGATGCTGAAGGAACAGGGTGATCATTGCCCTCTTTGACATCTATCCTCATGGTTAAGGATATATCTTCTAACATCATTAGCTTGTTCCTCTAATAACCCATTACGGACCTCTCATCCATTAATTTATTCAAACCTTTCTTGAACTTACTGATGTTTCTAGCCTGCACAACTTCCTATGATAACATGTTTGTGCCCACTGTTTGAAAAATAGTGTCCTTTTGTATGTCTTGAACCGACCATGTTCACACCTCAATGGGTAGCTCCTTGGTTTTGGAGGCTTTTTTCGGGGGGGAGTGGATTTGGTCGGAAGGACTGTCAGCAATTCTGGGCAACAGGTGTATCAATTATGCTCACCCCTGAACCAGTCACAAAGCATGGGTTCCTTTGTGATAAATATGATCAATTCCTGGTTCACAAGATTAAATAGGTAGCCACCATCATTTAGACCACACTGCTTCCCTAGTTAAATAGGTAGCCTTTTGATTTCACTAGGGAAGCAGTGTAATCTAACTCTAGGCCCTGGAACTCAAAGGACATGGGTTTTAATCCTGCTCCACCACTTGCCTGCTGTGTGACCATGGGAAAGTCACTTATCTGTGCCTCAGTTTCCTCCTCTGTAAAAGGGGGATTCAATACCTGTCCTCTCTCCCACTTAGACTGTGAGCACCATCCTTATTGACACCATGTCCATTGACCTTGCCAGTTGTTCCAGATATGTTCAGGTGTTCTCCCTGTCCTCCTGCCTCCCCCATCCCTTGCTCCTAATGACTGGACACCTACTTTTTTGAGAAAATGGACACTATTGGGTGTTATCTCCCTAAAATCTCCCCTGCCCCTCTTCAGTCCCTCCCCACTCCGGCCCTTTCTTCAACTCTCCCATCTTTCCCAAGAGTATCTCTAGAGATCTCCTGCCTTCTCTCGAAATTCACTCCCTCCACCTGTGCATCCAACCCCATTCCTTCACACGTTATCAAGACATTTATCCCCACCCCCTTCCCTCCCTAATTACCATCTTCAACTGTTCGCTCTTCAGTGGCTTCTTCCCTACTACTTTCAAACATGCCCATATCTCCCCATCCTAAAAAAAACCTCCATTGACCTTACGGTTCCCTCCAGTTATTATCCCATCTTCCTCCTATCATTCCTCTCCAAACTCCTTGAGTGAGCAAGTTGTCTACACCCACTGTCTCAAGTTCCTCTCCTCCAATTCTCTCTTTGAACCCCTCCAATCTGGCTTCCATCCCTTTCTGTCCACCCTCTCAAAGGTCACCAATGATCTCCTTTTTGCCAGATCCAATGGCCTCTACTTCATTCTAATCCTCCTTAACCTTTCAGCTGCTTTCGACACTGTCGACCACCCTCTTCTCCTGGAAACATTATCCAACCTCAACTTTACTGACAATGTCCTCTCCTGGTTCTCCTCCTATCCCTCTGGTCACTCATTCTCAGTCTCTTTAGCGGGCTCCTCCTCTGCCTCCCACTCCCTAACTGTGGGTGTTCCCCAAGGTTCAATTCTGGGTCCCCTTCTATTCTCCATCTACACCCACTCCCTTGGAGAACTCATTCACTTACATGGCTTCAACTACTACCTCTATGGGGATGATATCAAAATCTACATCTCCAGCCCTGATTTCTCTCCCTCTCTGCAGTTTTGCATTTCTTCCTGCCTTCAAGACATCTCTACCTGGATGTCCTCTCATTACCTCAAACAACGTTTAGAACACAACACCTAGCTTCCCACCCAAACCCTCTCCTCCCCTTGACTTTCTCATCACTATAGATGGCACCAGTATCCTTCCTGTCTCACAAGCCCAAAATCTTGGTGTTAGCCTTGACTACTCTCTCTCATTCAACCCATGTATTCACTAAACGTATTCACCTCCACTAAATCCTGTCAATTTGACCTTTGCAACATAGCTAAAATCCACCCTTTCCTATCTATCCAAACTGCTACCATGTTAATCTTATAATCTATCCTATCCTGTCTTGATTACTGAATCTGCCTCCTTGTTGACCTCCATGCTTCCTGTCTCTCTCCACTCCTGTTCATACTTTATTCTGCTGTCTGGATATTTTTTCTACAAAAATATTCAGGCCATGTTTCCCCACTCCTCAAGAACCTTCAGTGGTTGGCTATCCATCACCACATGAAACAAACTCTTCACCATTGGCTTCAGAGTACTCAATAATAATAATAACCATAATAATTGTGGTATTTTTAAATAATGATAATGATGGCATTTGTTAAGTGCTTACTATGTGCAAAGCACTGTTCTAAGTGCTGGGGGAGGATACAAGGTGATCAGGTTGTCCCACGTGGGGCTCACAGTTTTAATCCCCATTTTCCAGATGAGGTAACTGAGGCACAGAGAAGTTAAGTGACTTGCCCAAAGTCACATTCATTCATTCATTCATTCATTCAATAGTATTTATTGAGCGCTTACTATGTGCAGAGCACTGTACTAAGCGCTTGAAATGAACAAGTCAGCAACAGATAAAGACAGTCCCTGCCATTTGACGGGTTTACAGTCTAATCGGGGGAGATGGACAGACAAGAACAGTGGCAATAAATAGAGTCAAGGGGAAGAACATCTCGTAAAAACAATGGCAACTAAATAGAATCAAGGCAATGTACAATTCATTAGCAAAATAAATAGGGTAATGGCAATATATACAGTTGAGCAGACGAGTACAGTGCTGAGGGGATGGGAAGGGAGAGGGGGAGGAGCAGAGGGAAAGGGGGAAAAGAGGGTTTAGCTGCGGAGAGGTGAAGGGGGGTGGTATAGGGAGTAGAGGGAGAAGAGGAGCTCAGTCTGGGAAGGCCTCTTGGAGGAGGTGAGTTTTAAGTAGGGTTTTGAAGAGGGGAAGAGAATCAGTTTGGCGGAGGTGAGGAGGCAGGGCGTTCCAGGACCGCGGGAGGACGTGGCCCAGGGGTCGACAGCGGGATAGGCGAGACCGAGGGACGGTGAGGAGGTGGGCGGCAGAGGAGCGGAGCGTGCGGGGTGCCACATAGCTGACAAGTGGCGGAGCTGGTATTAGAACCCATGATCTCTGACTCCCAAGCCCGTGCTCTTTTCACTGAGCCACTATGTGCCAGGCACTGTACTAAGGGCTGGGCTGGGTACAAGTAATAGGGTTGGATAGAGTCCCTGTCCCACATGGGGCTCACAGTCCCAATCCCCATTTTAAAGATGAGGTAATTGAGGCACAGAGAAGTGAAGTGACTTGCCCAAGGTCACACAGCAGACAAATGGTGGAGCTGGGATTAGGACCTGGGACTCCCAGGTCCTTGCTATATCCACTATGCCATGCTGCTTCTCACTCACCTTTCCCCCTCCTGCCTCCCCTTGCTAGTCTCCTACTACAACCAAGTCTGCACACTTCACACTTCTAAAGCTAATCTTCTCACTGTACCTTGATCTCATCTATCTCATCACCAACCTCTTGCCTATGGCCTGCCTCTAGCTGGAATGCCCTCCTTCACCATATCCAACAGACACTTTCCTCCACTTCAAACCCTTATTGATGGCTCATCTCCTCCAAGAGGCCTCTCTAAGTCCTCTTTTCCTTTTCTTCAACTCCCTCTATGTCACCCTGACTTGCTCCCTTTATTAATCCCCCCTCCCAGCCCAAGAGCACTTTGTACATATCTATAATGTATTTATTTACATTAATGTCTATCTCCCCCTCTAGACTGTAAGCTTGTTGTGGACAGGGAACGTATCTTTTGTATTGGACTTTTCTAAGTACTTAGTACAGTGCTCTGCATATAATAACACACAATAGGATTCACTGACTCACTGACATGTGGAACCTGATGAGTCCAACCTGAGCCGTGTCTACCTAATTTCCTTGTATTTACCCCAGCATTTAGTACAGTGCTTGTTTCTATGATACTCTCCCAAGTGCTTAGTGCAGTGGTCTTCCTACAGTAAGCACTTAATAAATATGATTGATTGGTACATAGTAAGCCCTTAACAACCTCATTATTACCGCACGTTTTATCTGTTGAAAGCCCACTAGAATTTATTGGCACTCATTTTTAATTTTTAAATAATAATTTCCTTATCTCTCATGCCCAATCATTTCTTTACTTTGACAATAACTACAGGCTTCACTCTCTTCCCATTTCCCACACAAATAACTGCCAGTCCTTGGTTTATTTTCAGGCTTTATTGTGTACCTGCAGTTCCTCAATTACTTAACCTCTTTACACCCCATCTGACTATTTATTCTGCCCCAGAGAACCTATGAGTAGTAAATAGTATTTATTAAGAGAGTGCCTACTAGGTGCAGAGCCGTGTACTAAATGCTGAGAAAAAAATTCACAGGTAAAAATTTCATACAGTCCCTGGCCCTCCAAGGGCTCACAATCTAAGAATAAGGTAGAGAAGGATTACTAAAGTTGAATCCAGGACTTCATCAAGGCACAATAGGCCTTAGTGTCCACCCACCATGATATGAAGTTTTACTTTTCCTCCCCACCATGCCTCAGCATGGATTTAAGTGTCAGTTTCCCTCTAATACTGGGTTACCTTTACCATTACTCTGGTTCACCTGCTGTTAAGTGTACTCAGCATTCTCTTTGTTATTTTTTTAGAAATCACTTAATAACTAGCTCCTGGGCTAGGAAGGCCCTCAATTAAGCACTTAGCATGGTAGAGGGCAGCTCACAAGCTTTTGACTAGTGGTAACTACTGACACTTTAGTTTCAGTCTGAATGACTTTGTGCAATTTGTCACTAATTTGTAGGATGAATTTCATTTATCAGTTAATAGACAAACCTTAGTGAAGACAAAAGGAGCTCTTCCAGACCATACTGATAGGGGATTATTTACTGGGGTATAGGAGCCTCAAGTGAATAGATCATTGTAGTTCTTTCTAGGATCATGTAAGGGTAAGGTAGCAAGTGAGAATGAATTTGAAATATAAAAAACTGCCACTGCAATTGACACTAATTAACAGAGTTGAGAAAATCTTTCATTAGGAGTCTCTAAATCATGTAACCCAATTTTACTTAGAGAGAAAAAAAAAAAGTGGACTGTGAACCTTTTGATGAAAGTTCAAGTGATTTTTTTTCCTATCTGAGGAACCCTGACTCTGGAGACGATGTTTTTGTCAGTTTGTTTTGTAGAATGTGAGACCAAACGAGAACCTTGCCCAAAGGGACAAAATCTCAGAAGGGACGGGGATACTCAGAAACCTTTCTGTATTGTCTCAAACAAAAGTCTGAGGCAACACAAGAAGGGAAAGTCTTTTTGTGTGCGAATGTGGTCAGAGCTGTGAGTCCTGCATTGGTCATTTCAGCCATACACAGACCTTAGGTGAATTTCACTATCTGTGTCATCTTCTTCAAGAATGAAGGACATCTATGTGTAACCTTTGGAAAAACATTCAATTTTTTGCAATCAATCAATTATTCGATTGAAAATGAGACATTCTTATGCCACTCATACCAATAAGAATCATGTTGGGCTCAGGTTTTTTCAATTCATCATTGGTTTTTGTACCATGAAGATGCTGCCATTTACTCTCTCCTTGGCAAACAACCAGCATTCTGACTTCTTAATAGCTACCCAGGGCTGTTTTCTGCTTTGTCATTTACACCTGTTACATAACTAGCCTCATAGCTATTTGATTTGTTCAGTGTGACTTACTACATGAAACAAACATGAGAGACAAAGTCTGGCTGCGAATGTTGAAAAATTTTCCCATATATTTTAGAAAGTGCATTTATTTTATTTGAGAGAGATTAGAGGGAGTAAATGGTATCTCAATTCCCAGTTTTGATTTAGGAGTTGGAACATTTCTGATAGTGTTAAATTCATAATCATTCTCTCTCCTTCTCTCCCTTTCTCTCTCTTTCACTTCTTTTCTCCCCCTTTCTCTTCTCCTTCTATACTCCAGATCTTTATTGAAGTCTATCTTCTGTATCTCAGTATAGCATTCAACAGCAGAATAAGCTCAATCAATCAGTCAATCAATGGTGTTTATTGAGTGCTTACTATGTGCAAAGCACTATACTAAACACTAGGGAGACTACAGTACAACAGAATTAGTGGAAACATTCCCTGCCCATAATGAGGTTAGAGTCTAGAGGGGGAGACAGACATTACTATAAATAAATAAACAATTTATAATATATAAAGATATGTACATAAGTGCTTTTGGGTTGGGGGTGAGGCAAATATCAAATAGGAAACAGCGTGGCCTAGTGGAGAGGACAGGCTTGGGAGACAGAAGGACCTGGGTTCTAATTCTGGCTCTGCCACTTGTCTGCTGTGTGACTTTGGCCAAGTTACTTAACTTTTCTGTGCCTCAATTCCCTCATCTGTAAAGGTCATTCATTCAATTATATTTATTGAGCACTTACTGTGTGCAGATCACTGTATTAAGCGCTTGTAAAGTACAATTCAGCAGCAAGTGGAGCTTAATAATGTGAGCCCCAAATGGGACATGGACTGTGTCCAAACTGATTTGTCTGTATCTACCCCAGCACTTAGTACAGGGGCTGGTATATAGTAAGAGCTGAACAAATGCAATTTAAAGAAATCACCGAAGGTCACAGATCTAAGTGCAAAGATGACACAGAGGGGACAGCAAGCCAGGGAAAAGAGGGATTGATCAGCAATGGCCTCTTGGAGGAGATGTGATTTTAATAATGCTTTGAAGGTGGGGAGAGTGGTGGTCTGGTGTATATGGAGATATAGGGAGTTCCAGGCTATGGGGAGGTTGTGGGAAAAGGGTTGGAGGTGAGATAGATGAGAGCCAGGTGAGTAAACTGATGCTAGAAGAGTGGAATTTGCATGCTGGGCTGTAGCAGATCAATGAGGTGAGGTAGGATGGGGCAAGGTAATTTGTTACTTTAAATTTGATGGTAAGGAGTTTCTGTTTGATGCAGAGGAGGATGGATAGCCATTGGAGGCTCTTGAAGAGTGGGAAGACATGGACTAAGTGATTTTGTTGAAAAATCATATGTGCAGCCTAGTGAAGTATGGACTGGAGTGAGGAGAGACAGGAGACAGGGAGGTCAGCGAGGAGGCAAGGAAGGATAAGATGATTGCTTGGATCAGAGAGATAGCAGTTTGGATGGAGAGGAAAGGATGGATTTTAACTATGTTACAAAGGTAGAACTGACGGGATTTGGTGACAGATTGAATATGTGGGTAGAGTGAGAGAAATAAGTCTAGGATAATGCCAAGGTTATGGACTTGTGATACAGGATGAAAAGACAGAGGAAAGAAAGAGTTTGGGTGGGAAGATAAGGAGTTCAGTTTTCGACATGCTTAATTTGAGGTGTTGGAGGGACATCCAGATAGATATGTCCTGAAGGTAGGAGGAAATGTGAGACTGCAGGGAAGGAGATAAATCAGGCCTGGAGATGTAGAATTGGGAATCATATGCATGGAGATTGTAGTTGAAGCCATGGGAACAAATGAGTTCTCCAAGAGACAGGGTGTAGATGGAGAATAGAAGGAGACTTAGAACTGAGTCTTGAGGGACCCCCCACTGCCAGAGAGTGGGAGGCAGAGGAGGAGCCAACAAAAGAAACTGAGAAATGGTGAGAGAGATGATAGGTGGAGAACCAAAAGAGGCTCAATAAATATGATTGATTGATTGACAGTAAAGCCAAGTAATTGATTATAGTGGTGGTTGTGATGATGATGGAAATGGGTTTTTAGAATGAATAGCATAAAGAACATATTATTAGGTCACTTTGACCAGACCGTTGTCACAGAGGTTTGTGTTGCCTATTTCCCTCAAGACTGATAGTGCACTCACTGTCTATTTTGTAATTCAGTCCCACTCTTCAATCCCAAAAAGCATAGAAATAGAAGAATTTGCAATTTTACTGTATAAAAAATCAAGGCTTTCCTTATGACATCATCTAGCTAGTCAAAAAAAAAAATCCTTCATCCATGAGCTTACCAATCAAGCTTTTTGAATCACCTAGTGAAAAGTGATATTCAAATAACATAAGATCTGGATTAGTTTTAGACTTTGAAGCATCGCCTAGAAGAACAAGGTCATTTGAGTATAAATGTTTATAAATGTTACTACTGTGTAGTGTAAATTATCTAGGTTTCCTCAAAAACGAGCTTAAAAATCACAGTGGATTATTCCAAACTGAAGTGTGCGTCAGCCTTCTTGATGACCTCCCAATCTCCTGTCTCTCCCTACCTCTAGTCCAAACTTCACTCCACTGCCTGGATCATCTTTCTACAAAGATGTTCAGGACATGTCACCCCCACACCCCTCAAAAATCTCCAGTGGTTGCCTATTCACACCACCTCTTTAACAAACAAAACCTCCTCATCATTGGCTTTAAAGCATTCCATCACCTTGTCCTGTCCTACCTTACTTCTCTTCTGTCCTTCTACAACCCAGCCCACATACTTCGCTTTAGTGTTAACCTTCTTGCTGTGCCTCGATCTCAACTGTCTCGCCACCAACCCCTGGCCCACCTCCTGCCTCTGGCCTAGAACACCCTCCCTCCTCAAATCCAACAATTACTCCCCCCGTTTTGAAGCCTTATTGAAGGCACATCTCCTCCAAGAGGCCTTCCCAGAATAAGCCCCACTTTTTCTCATCTCCCACTCCCTTCTGTATCACCCTAACTTACTCCCTTTGCTCTTCCCCTCCCTTCCAGTCCAACAGAACCTATGTATAAAGCTGTAATTTCATTTATTTGTATTGTTGTCTGTCTCCCCGCCTCTAGATTGTGAGCTTGTTGTGGGCAGGGATTGTCACTTATTGTTGTACTGTACTTTCCCAAGTGCTTAGTACAGTGCTCTGCACACAGTAAGCGCTTAATAAATACAGTTGAATGAATGAATGAATGAATGAATGAATGAAATTGTGACCCTCAGCTTTTGAAATATGGATCCAGTTAATCCCAGTATTTGGTGCCCAACCCAAACCAGATCTCAAATTAATCCACTTTATTGAGGGTACCACGTAAGCAAGGCAGCTATATGCTAGCCTTGATCATGATTTCTAGTTCCCTGGCTCTTATAGACCTTTATCTCCAATTGTTATTATCCCCAGCTTGGATGCTATAGCAGGAAACATGTCTACCAACTCTCCCAGGTACTTAGTACAGTCCTCTGCACACACTAAGCACTCAATGAATACCACTGATTGAATCCGAAGTCAGTCTTAGGCTCTAGCTTTCAAGCCGGGCCCTTGGCAACCGCCTTTTTCATGCCTCTAATACTGGTCCTTTGAATTACCAAAGGAATTGGATTGCTTGTCAAAAAACAACTGAATTTCCTTAGCATCTGACCTAGAGCCTTGGGGAATCACTACCAAATAGTTCTGGTTCAGCTGTTGGTGAAATCCACACCATATTCTGTCAGTGAATCAGAGCCATTCTCCAGTCATTTTCTGTGGTTCTAATTAAGCTACTGAAGAAATTCCTGCAACATTATATGAGTAACCAATCTCTTTTTTAGTTTCTGAGGAATGTCTGAGGAATTGAGAAGGGGGTTGTGGCACTACTTTTGAATGAGTCTGGGAGACTGGCAGCTGAGACTTTAGGTAGAAAGCCATTACTGGGAACTATGGAAATCATCCAGACAATTGCTTCTCTCTCCTAAGAATCAATCAATCAATTACATTTATTTAGTGCCTACTGTGTGCAGATCACTGTACTAAGTACAATAGAGACAAGATCCTTAGCTTCAAGGAGCTTACAATCTAGCATCTAAAATCCAGTTATTTCAAAAGAGCCATTCATCAGTGGTATTTATTTTGCGCTTACCACCTACAGAGCCCCAGGTATAATGTTCACAGACAGCCCTCCCTTATATTGTGCAAGGAGACATCACGCGTTACACCAAGTATGAGAGTAATGTAATGATGTTCATTCATTGATTAATTCATTCAATAGTATTTATTGAGCACTTACTGTGTGCAAGGCACTGTACTGAGCACTTGGGAGAGTACAGTATAACAGAATTAGCAGACACAATGCCTGCCCACAGCAAGCTTACAGACTAGAGGAGGAGACAGACACTAATATAAATAAATAAATTATAGCTATGTACAAAGTGCTGTGGGGCTAGGAGAGGGGATGAATAAAGGCATGGATGCTGCAGAGGGATCCCTGAACGCCTGCATTTACTTCAGAGACTTTGCGTTCCCCTCCCAGGTCATTATGAGGGCTGGGGTTATGGCCAAGCCATGGAACTTGGCAACAGGAGTTGTGGCTGGGGGAGAGGGAGGTTTGGCACCAAAAGCAAAGAATACGGGTATAAAGTTCCATATTGAAACCAGGCAAGAGATATACAAGATGAAAATGGGATTGTTCGGTATAAAACTGGATGACTGGCCACTCTAGTTGTAGGAGTTACCAGCTTATAAGAGGTGACTTATGAAAAATACTTTCTAGGACTCTGGAGTGATGCCATCTGTGAGTTACAGCACATTCTCCAGATCCTTTCTCTTTATCCCTGTATGTAAGCCTGCAGTTATAAGATCAACCAAACATATTCTTATTGTTTCAGACCACTCGAGATCTTTCTCTTCTCTAAATATGTGCAGGAAACTAATAAGTGTTGCATACATAGGCTATAGAAGGAAGTTTGGGTTGTTTTTTGGTTAGTTCACTTTAACAAAGATGCTTATTTAAGAAACTTGATTAGCCAGAAAGTAATACTACATTTGCTGTATATATTCACTTCTAACTCAATGACTAATAAACTTCTAACTCTAGACTCTGCCAAGGGCAGGGAATGTATCTAACAGCTTTGTTGTATTGTACTCTTCCAAGCTCTTAGTACAGTGCTCTGCAAACAGAAAGTGCTCAATAAATGCCATTGATAGTGATGATTGAGAAGTAGCGTGGCTCAGTGGAAAGAGCACAGGCTTGGGAGTTAGAGGTTGTGGGTTCTAATCCCGACTCCGCCACTTGTCAGCTGTGTGACTTTGGTCAAGTCACTTAACTTCTGTGTGCCTTAGTTACTTCATCAGTAAAATGGGGATTAAGACTGAGCCCCACGTGGGACAACCTGATTGCCTTGTATCTCTCCCAACACGTAGAACAGTGCTTGGCACATAGTAGGTGCTTAACAAATACCATTATTATTATTACTGATGATGAATTAGTAGATTCAATTTATGCTATACTGTGAATAAATCTTGAAGAGGAACTTTATTTAGGGTAATTAATAATATTCTTCTGTGTATATTTTGAATTTTTTTATGGTATTTGTTAAATGTTACTATGTGCCAGACACTGTTCTAAGTGTTAGGGTAGATACAAGGTAATCAGATTGGACAGTGTGTCCATGTCCCACATGGTACTCACAGTTTTAATCCCCATTTTCCAGATGAAGTAACTGAAGCACAGAGGAGTGAATTGACTTGCCCAAAGTCACACAGCAGACAAGTGGCAGAGCCGGATTTAGAACCCAGGTCCTCCTCACTCTCAGGCCCATGCTCTATCCACTAGGCCACAATGCTTCCCCAGGCCATGCTAAGTCCACAAGCACAACAGCACACCAAAGAACAATCTTTGTGCATACACAATGCAGTTGGGCCTGTAGACTCTGCATTGGGATTTTCAGTCACAAAGGCATCCAAAGAATATATTTCGCCAGCGATGGCATCTTCTTTGAGTACAATTAACACATTTTGGATATATTTCAAATTATTTATTCTTTCTTTGATTATCCCAATACTCTATCCACGGACTATATTTAGGGGCCTTAAGAATCCCAGTGAGAAAATGGAAAGCACTTTAACTGAAGGTAGATAACATTTTGTGTTTATAATTGGGCAGAGTTTCCTCCTTCTGAATCAAGTTAGCTGAATTGATCCAGTTTTATGAGAGGACCTAGCTATGACTGAAGCAGAGAGATGGGGTATTTCTCTCTACTATTTGGAATCATCTGGACTTTGAGATGGCTTAGTGAATCATTTGAGTCATTCTAAAATAAAATAAGTTCTTCTTCTGAGCGGAAAGCTATTTCCTAAGTTCTTTGGAGGAACTAGCTAGAATCATCTGTGCATTTCTCGACAGACTTCCTAATAGAGGAAGGGAGATGACTCATAACAGTTAAGAGTTGACAGAAGGTATTGATTATGCTATTTTTCATTCCTATTACCCCATTTTCTCCTGTTAAATATACAAACCTCTGAAGTCTCTCAGAAGAAGGTGAAAAGGTGAAGTGATGAAAGGTGAGGAGATAGGTGATTGCTGAATTTCTCTTTTTTTCTAGTTTCACTTAGTTTTCCTTACCAAGAAATAGATTCCTAAATGATGAGAACAAGAGGAAAACTTTGCTCAACCCGATTGCTGGAAATTAATTATTTTTCTTTTTTCAGGGCCACATGAAGCATTACCATCTGAAAAATGTCCTTTTAATTTTTCTAGTCTAGAAGCTGCAGAAAATAGGTTAATTGGTAGAGAGTGATGCTCTTATTGCTAATAGAATTTCGTTTATAAAATTGAATAGCTGTATCTTAAAGACAGCATGTTCGTGAAATCAATATTCTGGTTGCTAAGTGTTGTGTTTTTAAGATATAATTTGAATTAATTTATTCAGAGCCAGATGGTGTTATTCCTAATATCACCTCTAGGAGGAAACCTCAACCTATGTTGTGTCTGTAATAACAGGGTTTCCCATTTTATGTATTCAACTTTTATATTGTAGCTAAGTTAGTACTTTTGATATTTCTAAGTTTTTTCAAACATTTCTGTAGAACACCACATAATTGCAGAAAAGATAATAGTCACATACCCTAGGGCCTGGTGTACACTTATGTTAAAAGTACAGCTTTTATTGGCAACTGAAGTAATAACCTTTCCATGTCAAATTGCTTTAAATTAAACTTTAAAAAAACACTGCTGATACCCACACTTAGTAATTGTCAAACATTAGCATAATGGGGAATACTAAAGCTGCCTAAATCTTAGTTTAAAAAATAATTATTTACTTAGATAAATTCTGTATGCAAAGAAAAATATTAGAATTTTTTTCTGGAAACACTGTATCAATGTACATATTAATATAATCCTTAGACTTGACATGTAAGTAGGTCCAGATCACATGTTAGCCACCAGGAAAAGGGTCTTATTTAATCTTGACTCATCCATCCATCATAGATCACATACAATGTGGTAAAATTGACACTATGATAGTTATGCATATCACACGTATTAAGTGGTCAAAGACAAGTTTTCAGAAATAATAATAATAAAAAGATCCAACCCCGCTAGCCTATTTTTGATTAGGCTGCAACAACAGCACAGTATGTAAAATTTTCAACCATTTCAAGGAGATGAGTATCCTAAATGATTATTTGTGTGAAGCCTTCAGCTGCAGGTCAGTGTAGCCTTTCAAACTAATGCATTGACATTTTTCTGACAGATTAACCAGATAGCTTTCAATTAAAACTAGCTTGAAATGAAATTAGGGCAGTTAAAATCTGCTGTATTCAGGAAACCCCTGATCGCAAAACCTAATCACAGGACAGGTACCATATGGTTTCATGTCTATCAATTCTTGGTTCCCTCCTAATCTGGAAGAAGAGAAGCAGAAAGAGAGCTGTCATCTTTCTTCATCCATTTTTTTTTTTTGCTTCTCTGGTAATTATGCTTGGATGATGATTTCAGTGATAGGAATATCTGTCCATTAGTAACTGACAATATATCACTCACTTATTTTATATAATCTCTCATATTTCATATTACTTATCATCATGCCCCTGAACCAATATATTCCAAATTTGTTGATAAAACACCTTGAAGATTTCGTCTTCAAATATTGGAAATGTATTATGGCATTGTCATATATACTAATAAGCAACTATGTATAATGAGTCTGTCATTCAATTCAAAGATTCTGGCAACATTAAAAACTTGAGAGGATAACTCAAATATTTGGCTATGTCACTAGAATCTAGAGATGTACAGGGCAAGCGAGTTGCATGCACTAAATGTTTCCATAGTCTGCAAGTTGATGTTCCCTCTTACCTCGACTGTAAGCCCCATATGGAAAAGGAACTATGTCAAAACCTGATTAGCTTGCATCTACTCCAGCACTTAGCACAGAGCTTGGCACATAGTAAGTGCTTAAGCAAATGCCATAAAAATGTATGCAATATACACCCTCATTAAAATGGGTTCTGCTTAAAGAGAACTGAAATTGAAAGTAGATTCTTGATTATTCAAACTTGTAGCTATTCAAATAAAAAAGACTGCAAAGGATGAGAAAATGGGATTAATTTATATAGGTATGAATATACACATATATATTGCCATCTAAATGAGCTATACAAAACCAGATAGCATGCTAAGAGAGGTTGGCTTGAGGGGAAAGAAGTGTGTGAACTGGAATGGAGTGGGAGGAGAGAGTTAATTGGGAGCCTTAATACTGATGGTCAGGAGTTTCTGCTTGAAGAATGAGGAGATATATGCAGAATGATGTTTTAATAAAATGATCCAGTCAGCAGAGTAGAAATTAAAAATAAAGGTTCCAGGATTAACCTGATGAAACATTCCATTTAGGCTAAAAGGAAGCTAAATTTAACACTTTTGAGGTCTACATGTGGGTGGGGAGATAGCATGGGGCCAACTCAGTACTATCAGTACTAGGAACTGTCAGTATAGTCCTGAAGTTTCTATAAGAATTTTGGGGGGGAGCTCCTCTTCCTCTATACCTATTAACTGGAGTCTCCAATTCTGAAATCACTGACCCATTCCACTCCTTCTCAGCACCCAGATCAGGTTCAGGTAGGAATGGGATGGGTTCCACTCCAGAAGAGCAGAAATCACTTTTTTCCCCTCAGTGGACCTATTTTCCTGTCTGAACTTCTGAGAGTGCATAACACATCCTCAGGAGCTGTGGAAGGTAAAACAATCTCTCATCAGTTTTTCCCCATCCATCAAATTACAGAAGGAAGCCACCCAGGCTTATGAAAATTTACACTTTATCTTCACAGTGGGAAGAGCTGAGTTCAATAAATGCTGGCAAGCAGTGTGGCTTAGTGGTAAGAGCACAGGTCTGGGCAGCAGGGGACCTGGGCTTGAATCCCGGTTCCATCATTTGTCTGCTCTGTGACCTTGAGCAAGTCACTTCACTTTTCTGTGCCTCAGTACCCTCATCTCCAAAATGGGGATTAAGACTGTGAGCCCCATGTGGGACAAGGACTGTGTCCGATCCGATTAGCTTGTATCTACCCCAGTACTTAGTGCAGTGCCTGGCACATGTAAGTGCTTAAAGTAAAATATCAAAAAAAAAATGCTACTGGTTTCATTTCAAATGAACTGAAGCAGTATAAATAGATGACTAGAAGAATTGAGGGCCAGAGGTATATTTTCTATTCTTCGCAATCTTGCGTCCTTGGACTGTTTTGGGGGGATTACTGAGCTTTGAAAGAAATGCCTTTTTAATCTGTGGAGGGCAGGTAGGAAGACCCCTTCTGAACCTTACCAGCACTTTTTTTTCTGGAGAAAAGGGAATTTCCATTTTGGTATCATTTTACTTACATGGCTCTTCTGGGGACCTTTGCATCAGGATTGTTCGAGTGTAGCTAGAAGAGGAGCCTCAGCTATCATTAAAGAAGGTAGTTGTCAGTGAAGATGGCCCACCATTAAGAGGGAAAGGGCCTTCTGGAGAACAGTGAAGTGTGTGGATCTCTGTCGTATTTCAGTGTTAGCTATAAATTAAAGGTCAGCATACCTAGAAATAAATAGTTTTCAAAAATATAAATTCTGGAGCAAACATTATTGGCCCATTCATTTAAAAAATCTATTTTCCAAAACCAAAGTAATTTGATCTTCAAGAAAAGGATTTAAAGGCCTCAGTCAAATCCTTCCAGTACCTTTGCTACTTTTTCAAAACCTTAAAGAGCCCTTATCCAGACCTCAAGGTTTTGCATTTCAATTTAATTCATAGAGCACAAACCTGAAATTTTGGAGACTTTGCTTCATATCTCAGCCCTGTTTTTGACTTGATGATCCCTTCTGCACAGAAGCTACCAACTAGTTGGGCAGTAGCAAAATGAAAGGAAAATCAATCAGTCATTATATCAGTGGTATTTATTGAGTGCTTACAGTGGGCAGAACATTGCTCTAAGTGTTTGGGAAAAGTACAATATAGTAGAGTTGGTAGGGGTGATCCCTGCCCATAAGGATTTTACAGTCTGTAGGAAGGAGGCAGACATTAAAATAGATTACGGTTAGGAGAAATAGTAGAATGGGAGTGGTGGATAATCACTATTGGCATGTACATACCTTGAAATTATATATTATAAATCACTTCTTTATTCATATTAATGTCTGTCTCCTCAAGACTATAAGCTTGTTGTGGATCAGGAAGGTGTCCCCTGATTCTGTTGTAATCACTTATTTATTCATATTAATGTATGTCTCCTCCTCTAGACTATAAGCTTGTTGTGGGCAGGGAATATGTGTGCTAATTCTGCTGTATTGTACTCTCCCAAGCAATTAGTACAGTGCTCTGCACATAGTAAGCACTCAGTAAATGCCATTAATTGACTGACCGTTTGGAGGCTGATTTTCCCAATTGCTCTGTGTGTGTGTGTGTGTGTGTGTACATTTCCACTCATTGAAGACCCAATATTTTTTAATGGTGTTTGTTAAGATTTTACTATGCGCCAGATACTGTACTAAGTGCCGGAGCCAAAACCAGTGGCTGCTTCTCAAATTGCAGCCTTCCTTCTTTTTTTCTTTCATGGGTGCACATTTTCTTCATTTAACTCCTTTGGATTGAAAGAATGGCATTTAAAAACCAGGATGTCTACTTAAGCTTCAATGAAAAATTAGACCCTAAAGCTGAATTCTTTTATTGTAAAGTGCCTAGAATATTGTTGCAAATTGAAACTCTGAATACAGTTTTTATTATTAATCTCCTAAGGATTATGACTTTTACTGTCTCCCATAGCTGGTCAAATAATCTCTGTGAATAATAATGTTGGTATTTGTTAAGCGCTTACTATGTGCCGAGCACTGTTCTAAGCGCTGGGGTAGACATAGGGGAATCAGGTTGTCCCACGTGGGGCTTACAGTCTTAATCCCCATTTTACAGATGAGGGAACTGAGGCACAGAGAAGTGAAGTGACTCGCCCACAGTCACACAGCCGACAAGTGGCAGAGCCGGGATTCGAACTCATGAGCCCTGACTCCAAAGCCCGTGCTCTTTCCACTGAGCCACGCTGTGAATCATCAGTTGAAATGCATAACCCCCAAAGGAAACTTTGTGACAATTTAAACAACCTCATATTCATGTCCAAGGGTAGAAGTGGGAGAAAACCAAAAATAAAGTTTAAAGAAAGACTAAGAGGTACATTTAATAAACAAATACACATGTACACAAGTACACAAATAAACTATTGAAAAAAATGTGACTTTCTAATCTGCAAAGTGAGAAAAAAGATCTGCTTTGTCTTTGACTTTTTTAATGTAATTACTCTAAGCAGTGTTGCCGAGTGGACAGAGCTCAGGCCTGGGAATCAGAAAAACCAGGGATCTAATCTGGGCTTGCCACTTATCTACTGTGTGACCTTGGGCAAGTCACTTAACTTCTCTGTTCCTCAATTACCTCATCTGTAAAATGACTGTAAGCCTCATATGGGACATGGAATGTGTCCAACCTGATTAGCTTGTATCTACCCTAGTGCTTTGAACAGTGATTGGCCCATAGTAAACAACAAATGCCATAAAAAAGGGCCAGGGAGGTTAAATTAGCATTTTCAAGGCTGCCATGCACCTGGACATTACAATTAGTGTTGGATATGAGGACTCTCTTTGCTCTGATTAGGAACCATATGCCCCTCTAACTTTTTGTAGTTTCATGAAGGTTTTTGGAGGAACAGAAAATTAAGGCACACGTTTAATCTCGCTTGAGTGATATATGGTTTAGAAGCCCTTAGAAGGCCTGGCAGAATCTGCTGCAGGATATTATAGCCCTTCAGAAAAAGTTCCCTGCTTTCTCCATGAATTCTGAGGATTTTGGCTCTCCCTGAGTACTAGGGAGTGCCCATATCTGAGAAGTCCCAGGATAGATTGACACATTTTGCGCTATGACACGTTAATCGGGCTAAATCCTTCAAAGATGATCTGGTAGGTGAATGGTTTAAATAATTTCCTGATCGATTATCTTCCTAGTTTAAATTACAAAATCATCCGCTCTTGCTACCAGCAGGGGAGCAGCTCCGGGGAAGAGTGAAGTGGGACTTCCTGTGATCTCAATCCTCCCTTGCTTCTCCCCTTCCCGCAGGGGGTTTGTGAGCTCGGCTCCCACCCATTCATTCATTCATTCATTCATTCATTCAATAGTATTTATTGAGCGCTTAATATGTGCAGAGCACTGTACTAAGCGCTTGGAATGAACAAGTCGACAACAGATAGAGACAGTCCCTGCCGTTTGAAGGGCTTACAGTCTAATCGGGGGAGACAGACAGACAAGAACAATGGCAATAAATAGACTCAAGGGGAAGAACATCTCGTAAAAACAATGGCAACTGAATAGAATCAAGGCGATGTACATTTCATTAACAAAATAAATAGGGTAATGAAAATATATACAGTTGAGCAGACGAGTACAGTGCTGAGGGGATGGGAAGGGAGGGGGGAGGAGCAGAGGGAGATGGGGAGAAAAGAGGGTTAAGCTGCAGAGAGGTGAATGGGGGGCAGTAGAGGGAGTAGAGGGAGAAGGGGAACTCAGTCTGGGAAGGCCTCTTGGAGGAGGTGAGTTTTAAGTAGGGTTTTGAAGAGGGGAAGAGAATCAGTTTGGCGGAGGTGAGGAGGGAGGGCATTCCAGGACCGCAGGAGGACGTGGCTCAGGGGTCGACGGCGGGATAGGCGAGACCGAGGGACGGTGAGGAGGTGGGCGCCAGAGGAGCGGAGCATGTGGGGTGGGCAGTAGAAAGAGAGAAGGGAGGAGAGGTAGGAAGGGGCAAGGTGATGGAGAGCCTTGAAGCCTAGAGTGAGGAGTTTTTGTTTGGAGCGGAGGTTGATAGGCAACCACTGGAGGTGTTTAAGAAGGGGAGTGACATGCCCAGATCGTTTCTGCAGGAAGATGAGCCAGGCAGCAGAGTGAAGAATAGACTGGAGCGGGGCGAGAGAGGAGGAAGGGAGATCAGAGAGAAGGCTGACACAGTAGCCTAGCTGGGATATAACAAGAGCCTGTAGCAGTAAGGTAGCCATTTGGGTGGAGAGGAAAGGGCGGATCTTGGCAATATTGTAAAGGTGAAACCGGCAGGTCTTGGTAACGGATAGGATGTGTGGGGTGAACGAGAGAGATGAGTCAAAGATGACACCGAGATTGCAGGCCTGAGAGACGGGAAGGATGGTCGTGCCATTCACGGTGATAGGGAAGTCTGGGAGAGGACCGGGTTTGGGAGGGAAGATGAGGAGCTCAGTCTTGCTCATGTTGAGTTTTAGGTGGCGGGACGACATCCAGGTGGAGACATCCTGGAGGGAGGAAGAGATGTGAGCCTGAAGGGAGGGGGAGAGGACAGGGGCAGAGATGTAGATCTGCGTGTCATCTGCGTAGAGATGGTAGTCAAAGCCGTGAGAGCGAATGAGTTCACCAAGGGAGTGAGTGTAAATGGAGAAAAGAAGAGGGCCAAGAACTGACCCTTGAGGAACTCCAACAGTTAAAGGATGGGAGGGGGAGGATGCGCCTGCGAAGGAGACCGAGAATGACCGGCCAGAGAGATAAGAGAAGAACCAGGAGAGGACGGAGTCCGTGAAGCCAAGGTGAGATAAGATGAGGAGGAGGAGGGGATGGTCGACAGTGTCAAAGGCAGCAGAGAGGTCAAGGAGGATTAGAATGGAGTAGGAGCCATTGGATTTGGCAAGAAGGAGGTCACGGGTGACCTTAGAGAGAGCAGTCTCGGTAGAGTGGAGGGGACAGAAGCCAGATTGGAGGGGGTCCAGGAGAGAATGGGAGTTAAGGAATTCTAAACAGCGATTGTAGACAGCTCATTCTAGGATTTTGGAAAGGAAGGGTAGTAGGGAGATAGGGCGATAACTGGAAGGGGAAGTGGGGTCGAGAGAGGGTTTTTTTAGGATGGGGCAGACGTGGGCATGTTTGAAGGCAGAGGGGAAGGAGCCATTGGAGATTGAGTGGTTAAAAATAGAAGTTAAGGAAGGGAGAAGGGCAGGGGCGATGTTTTTTAAAAGGTAAGCGGGAATGGGATCCGCGGCGCAGGTGGAGGGGGTGGCACTTGCGAGGAGGGAGGAGATCTCCTCTGAGGATACTGGAGGGAAGGATGGAAAAGTAGGGGAGAGGGTTGGTGGTGAGGAGGGGAGAGGGGGAGGGGTGACTTTGGGGAGCTCAGACCTGATTGTGTTGATTTTTGTGATGAAGTAGGTGGCCAGATCATTGGGTGTGAGAGATGGGGGAGGGGGAGGAACAGGGGGCCTAAGGAGAGAGTTAAAGGTCCGGAACAATTGGCGGGGGTGACGGGCATGGGTGTCGATGAGGGAGGAGAAGAAGTTTTGCCTGGCGGAGGAGAGGGCAGAGTTAAGGCAGGAAAGGATAAATTTGAAGTGTGTGAGGTCGGCTTGGTGCTTGGACTTTCGCCAGCAGCGCTCAGCAGCTCGAGCATAGGAGCATAGGAGCCGAACAGAGGAGGTGATCCAGGGCTGTGGATTAGTGGAGTGAGAGCGGCGGAGGGAAAGGGGGGCGAGAGAGTCGAGATGAGTAGAGAGGGTGGAGTTGAGATCTGAGACCTGATCATTGAGAGTGGGAAGTGAGGACAGGGCGGCAAGGTGAGTAGAGATGCTTTTGGAAAGACGGATGAGTTCGAGAGAGCAGAGGTCTCTGTGGGGCAGTAGCAAAGATTTGCAGGGCGGGGGAGTGTGAGAGATGAGGCAGGTGAGAAGGTTATGGTCAGAGAGAGGGATTTCAGAGTCAGTGAGGGAGGAGATAGTGCAGCAGTAGGAGATGACGAGATCGAAGGTGTGACCGAGTCGGTGAGTGGGCACGGTATGGTGGAGGAGGAGGTTGGCAGAGTCGAGGAGGGATAGCAGGCGGGCGGCAGAGGAGTCATCGGGTACATCCATATGGATGTTGAAGTCTCCGAGGATCAGAGTGGGCAGAGAGAAGGAGAGAAGGAAGGTGAGAAAGGGGTCTAGGTGTTTGAAGAAGTCGGAGGTGGGACCAGGAGGGTGGTAGATGACAGCGACAAGTATCTGGAGGGGGTGGTAGAGGCGAATGAAATGGGCTTCGAAGGAGGAGAAGGAGAGGGAGGGGGGAGGAGGGATAATACGGAAGCGGCAACGGGGTGAGAGGAGGAAGCCGATGCCTCCCCCCTTACCGGTGAGTCTGGGGGAGTGGGAGAAGGAGAGGCCTCCGCTGGAGAGAGCAGCGGCGGAGACTGTGTCTTTGGGAGTGAGCCACGTTTCTGAAAGGGCAAGGAGGAGAGAGCGGGAAAGGAAAAGGTCATGGACGAAAGGTAGTTTACCTGTAATGGAGAGGGGGTTCCAGAGGCCACACTTGAAAGTAGCTGTGGGTGCAAGGGGGTGGGGGGGGAGAGCGGGGGGAGGGTTTGGATGGGAAGGAGGTGGCGGGGCCCTGGACAGGGAGAGGGGGATGAGGGGTAGCAGTGGGACAGGAGGACTGGGATGGGGCATGGGTGGGGAAGAGGGAAGGGGGAGGGGGTGAGGAGGGGGTTTGGTGGGGGGGAGAGTAGGGGGAGGGGGAAGAGGGGTAGTGCTGGTAAAGTGGGGTTCTAGGGCGGGGGAGAGGAGGGGGGGAGGAGACAGAGGAGAGAGTGGGAAAGAGCTGAGCAAGAGAGGTGAAGGGGAAGGGGAGGATAGGAAGGGGCGGGCGGGAGGAGGGGGGGAGGAGGGACATGGTGAGGCCAGAGGGGTGGGTGGCAGCACTGACAACAATAAACAGTAACAAACCAAATCGGTAATATAGCAACATGATACAGTATGATACAATAGTGTTCATAAGCGGATGATGAGCAGGGTCAGGGGTCGACTTGATTAAGGGTCGACCTGATCAAACTCAAAGTCAAGCGGCTGGTGAGGCCAGAGAGGTGGGTGGCAGCACTGACAACAATAAACAATAAGCAAAATCGGTAATATAGCAACATGATACAGTATGATACAATACAATAGTGTTAATAATTGGGCGATGACCAGGGTCGGGGGCGACCCGATCAAACTCAAGCGGCTAGCAGCCGGGAGAGTCCCGGAGCTCATGACCAAATGTCTCAGAGGTGCTGGCGGGGTCACTGAGGTTGTCCGGGGTGGCCGGGGTTGTGGGCGTAGGTGGCGGCTAAGGTAAGGTAACACGGTGAGAACAAGGACATCGTCGCCCGGGGCGGGGACGGGGGAGATGAATCACCTCAAGGGGGAAGAGGGAGTGAGGCCTTCCCAAAAGGGCCGCTTCAGGCGGAGTCGGGGGGGGGGGCGGTTGGGGAGCACAATGTCCCCGGGCCCGAGCGAGGGGCAGAATGAGGCTGGTGGCTGGGGGTCTGTGGGGGCGGGGGGGGGAGATCCTTAGTGTCGGAGTTCCCGAGCGGGGATGCGGAGGTCCAGGTTGGGAAAGGATGAGGGGGGCGCGGGTCCGGGCGGTCCAAGGCTCAGCTCCCCGGTGCAGGCGGAGGAGGCGCAGATGAGTCGGCGAGCGGCAGGCAAAGCGGGGGCTTGTCGGGAATCGGGGCCGGGCGGGCCAAGGCTGCGCCAGCGGACCCGAGCCCACGTGCTAATGGCTCCAAGGGTCCGGGCGATGACAAGGCTCAGCTTCCCGGGAGAGAGAGGCGGTCCTGGCGTGGATGAGTCGGTGGTCGGAGGCCAAAAAGCAGCTAAAGTGGGCGGTTGGTGGCCAAAAAGGCTGCTAAAGAGCTAGCCTGGAAATGGGGGACAGGCAGTCCAAGGAATCGCTGCCTGGGAGGAGAGCTCCTGAGTCCAAGTGGTGGCTGAGTGGCCTCTTCCCCCCGCCCTACTATCAGTTCTGGAGGAGGATTCTGGGCTGCCTTTTCCCACTACCTTGTCAGTGGGATTGAAAGGGACCTGGGCTGCTTTCAAGACCTCCATGCTGAGTTTATGGTTGGAGGCAACCCCACAGAGAATTGAAGGTGGGTTGGATGGAAGAAGGGCAAGCAGGGAAAAAAATGTAAGAATACTTAAATTATGCTATTGTCCAGTTTTCAATTATTTATGAATTGATTAATAGGAAGCTACCTTCCTTTTGATTATGTCTTTCATATCTGTCCCAGAGCCTTCTTTTTGCCCTGCTCTCAGGGCAAGATGCAAGCTGGAACATATGTGTATAGGGCCCTTACCACTCCTGGAGGTGGACTCTGGGCAGCCTCTGCCCTCTGCCCAAGCTGTGGGGGCACAAACACCAACTGCCAGACCTCTTCCCAGGGTTACTTTCCCTGGAATTGACCCTCACAATGGGAGCTAGTGGGAGACGCCCTGTGACACAGGCTCTGGAGATTGAGTGCCTGGTGTGCAGTTTCATCTGCCAGGGTCACGTGTGGATTATGGGGGCAGGGAATGGACTGAGGAGCAGGTACCAGGCTGGCATGAGATTGCGTCATATGACTGGCAGGTGTCAATCATAGGGGGCGTGGCTCCCTATTAGGTCATAATTCAACCCCTTCTATGAAGAGAAGCAGCGTAGCCTAGAGGATAGAGCACAGCCCTGGAAGTCAGAAGGACCTGGATTCTAATCCTGGCTCCGCCACTTGTCTGCTGTATGACCTTGGGCAAGTCACTTAATTTTTCTGTGCCTCGGTTACCTCAACTGTAAAATGGGGATTAAGACTGTGACCTCTATGTGAGACAAGGACTATGTCCAACCTGATTAATTGTATCTACCTCAGCACTTAGAACAGTTGGTATTTGTTAAGCGCTTACTATGTGCAGAGCACTGTTCTAAGTGCTGGGGGAGACAGGGTGGAATCAGGTTGTCCCACATGGGGCTCACAGTCTTAATCCTCATTGTACAGATGAGGTAACTGAGGCCCAGAGAAGTTAAGTGACTTGCCCACAGTCACACAGCTGACAAGTGGCAGAGCTGGGATTCGAACTGATGACCTCTGACCCCAAAGCCCATGCTCTTTCCACTGAGCCACGCTGTTTTCTTAGCACATAGTAAGTGCTTAACAAATACCATTTTTTTTAAAGAAAAGAATTGGAAGTACTGATAGAACATCTGGATACATTCATAATCCAGTCAAAGATCTCTAATGCAAACTGTATTCCTGTGACTTCCCCAACTGAAATAATATGAGGTTTCACAAAGGGAGGCTGCTGATAGGTCAAAATCATATTTGCCTCTTGCCTATACAGAAGCTTCCTTTGGAGGCTCTGTAGGTAAAGCGGGTTTTCTCCTCCAAATCCCTTGCTTAGAATTATCAAGGTAGGAAATCTCCTGTTTAAGAGGAAATTCCTCTGGATAAAGATTTACCATCAGAGAATGAACGCAGCACTGACTTGTAATTTCCTCTGTTTTCCCTTGTTTATCCCTGCTCTGAAGAGCTGCATTTGCTTCTTTTCTTGACCAGTGAGTCTCAGCATGAAAGACTTCTCCCAGAGGATCATTTAATTAATGATTACTTAAAAGAAAAACAATTTCCTGGTTCCCTTTCCTTGTTAACTGATCGATTTATTGATTGTAGTGTTTATTAGTGCCAAATTAACTGACTGAGCAATCCCAATTTCCCAATTTCTTCTCCTTGTGCCCTTCAAAAGAAGAGGCTATCTGAGGTGAATCTGGACTCTTGAGACACACTTGTACCCAGGTGTCAATTTCAATAGTTTCCTCAGATTAATAACCTGAAAACGTAAAAGAGCATCTAAGAGCTTTTCAAATGGAATTTGATCCCATTACAAAAAATCCAAATGGATTTATTTCTACATTTCAATAACTTATTTCACATATTATGACACGTTTTCATATGCAGATTATTTTCTTAACATAATTTATCAGTTCCTTGTTTGATAATATTCTCTTGTTCATATTTGGAAATTCATATTAATCTCAAGGATCATATTATTTAGCCAACAAATGGTTACAGTTTTGATGAAGCTTTTAAAGTGTAACATGTAAATCACTATTTTCTCACTTTTAAAAGCAGCTGAATTTTTGATTTGGTAGATTATTATGGTTCAGATGATATTTAAAGGTTTAGTTGGTAAAATCATACACTATGGTGGATGGTGCATTAATGTGTAAATGAGGCTATTTAATTAGAACTGCTATTAATGACAAATTAAAATCTTTTACAATTAATTTTCTTAAGTAGACAAATGAGAAGTGCTATGCCATGAGGGGATAATAGCAAATAGGTTAAAAGGGGTAGATAAATATTTAAATTTAGGGACTGCATTTACATTGACTTTATCTTTTCCATCACATATTGATCATTTTATTTAAGAAACTATTGGGAGCTATGTTTAGGGGAAAGGCCCATCTCAACAAAATAATGGCATTACAGGGAACTGATTGTCTGACAGATGCTTTTCCTAACATATAAAGAAGGTTGTAGGCTGGGGGACCTTCACTAGTGCACTTGTATAGATGACAGAATCCTGCAAATGAAACATTTCTGTGATGCTCTCTGAGCTTATGGGAAAATATATGTGTGGTAAGCAGGTATTATGCTTCACATTCTTTGTTATACAGTAACCCTGGGAGATAGAATGAACACAGGACTAGGACTAGGACTAGGACTAAGACAAGGACTAGGACTAGAATTATGTCCTAGAATTATGTATATACACAGTGGAATCCAGAGTTAAACTGGATGCCAATGTGGGACTTGGGCTGGTGATATCATGTGTGCTCTAGTGTAGTTCTGCTGCTGATGCAGCACCACTGCCACCTCTAGAGACAAGGCTCCAGCCTAATCTGATTGACGCCTAGGGGATGGAGAGGGCAATAAGCAGAGCTAGAAGCCTTGGAACTGGTCTGAGCAGTCTGTGAGGGAGATGGTAGTAATAATAATAATGGCATTTATTAAGCATTTACTAGGTGCCAGGCATTGTTCTAAGCTCTGTGGCAGATACAAAATAATTGGCTTGGACACAGTCCCTGTCCCACATGGGCTCACAGTCTTAATTTCCATTTTGCAGATGAGGTAACTGAGGCCCAGAGAAGTGAAGTGACTTGCCCAAGGAAACACAGAATAGAAGTAGTGGAGCCAGAATTAGAACCCATGACCTTCTGACCCCCATGCCCATGCTCTATCCACTAGGCCACCACATAGAGCTGGAAAGCTGGGAGAGGACTGGCCACTCACTGTTGCGGGACACTTCTTCCATCCAGGTTTAGGCTTGCTGCCTAAATTGCCTACCTGCCCTGGCCCCAGAGGTGTACTGGGAGGAAGGAACCCTAGACCCAAGCTTGAGTTGGTTTCCAAAGGCAGTGGGGGAACAGAGTTGATGTTTGCACAGCTCTGGGGACTAGAAGAGGTCCCGTGGCTGCCTCATTTCTCCAAGTGGGGCAGTCCTGCTTAGCTTGCAGGTTGGAGAAACTCCCCTGTTTGTCCCCCACCCTCTCATTCCACAGCCCTGATAAAATCCACGCATCAGAAGAATTATGTTCAAGGCTCTCAATGTTCTGTGTGTAGGTGAAGAGGAGTGTGCCTTAATTCTGCATGCTATTGAGTACTAAACTTCCCCTCTAGACTATAAACTCATTGTGGGCGGGGAACTTGTCTACCAACTCTGTTGTATAGCACTCTCTCAAAGCTTAGTACAGTGCTTTGCACACAATAAGTGTTCAATAAATATGATTGATACTAAAAATACTTCATCTACAGTTAACTACTATTTCTAATGCACTCCTTGAAATACGAACAAAAAAAGTGATTTTGTAATGATCTTAAGAGGTATTATAATGGGTCTGGGAATACTCATTCTTTAAAAAGGAACAGTATCACAAAAACATGATGATTATTCTCTCTGATAGAGCCTCAGACATCTTCCTGATTATATACATTGAAGAACCTCTCTAGTACTGTTTCTACTAATGGCACTTTGTGTCTCCTTCAAAGTAAGAATACCAGTGTGAAAACAGAATCTCTTGGTTTTCTAACATTCCGATGGTTGGTTTGCCTGCTTCTTATCTTGATGTTCATCTTCCTTTCCATGGGACCTTGTCTTTTCATGTAACCTTGCAAATTAAAAATAATTGGATAAACTATTGAGATAGTCTTACCTTAGGTTGTAAACTCCTTGTGAGCTAGAAGAATGTTCACCTCCTAACATAGCCTAGGCTCCCAATAATAAAAATGAGCAGTGGTATTTATTACACACTTACTATGGGTTAAGTACTGTGCTAAGTGCTGGGATAGATACAAGAAAATCTGATCGGACAAAGTTCCTGTCCCACTTGGGGCTCACAGTCTAAGAGGGGGTAAGGGCAAGTATTTTTCATGACTTTGGCCAAGAGGCGTAGCATCTTTTCAGAGATATCTTTTTTCACTTTCCAACAGATTTGGGGAGAAGTAATCCTATTAGAAAAAAACCCATGAAATTATAAGGTAACTTTCTTGCTATTAGTTTTATTTCCTTTGGTTAAAGAGAAAAAGTTGTTTATTTTATACTACAAAGACAAAATCTGAAAGGCCACAAAATAATAAGCAATTTTTCATTGCTATTATTCTAAACTTTTCATATGGAGCATAACACAGTAAACCTCCATGAGCCATAAATCATGAATACGGTTGATGTATCCATTCTAAGTATATGTAATAATTTTATTTGGAGGGTGAATATTTGTTTCTATACAAACTACAGCTAGTATGGCAACCTCCATTTCAGTAATCCATCTGAACAGTGTGTCAGGATTCTTTCAGCATGAGGTGCATAATGTATTGTGCAGGCTGACTCCCATGTAAAAGAGAACACAAAACTTCCTTATGCATGAGGCATTTTTAGTAAATTGGACCCCATTTCAATCTTGATGAAACTTGATGACATTTCCAACTTGCTTCCAAATGAAAAAGCAAATCTTTAGCTATTATGTGTCAGAACATCAAAAGCTCTAAAGCCATAATTAAGGGTGTCAGCTTGAATGGAAGCCATATTTCTACCATTTTCAGGGGTCTTCTGGGCCTTTTCCTTCGAGATTAGAGATATGCTCCTCTTTCCCTAGAAGACTTACATTTTTGATTTTGAGAGCACTCCCTCAGAACTGTCTTTCATTGCAGATCCAATCTAGACAGTGATGTTCCACTGGCCTGAAATTGCTGTCATTTGCATGGGATTAGAAATTTCAAGAACCAATGACCAGGTTTATTTTATTTGTGGTATTCATGTCCCTTAACTACTTTCCAGAGTCAGAGTTTAGAAATGTGAAGCTAAATGAAATAGAATAATTTGGTTTAGCACTTATTCATGCTCTAATATATTATTGACTTTAATAATTTAAAATCCTACATGCAGGTATGGCTGATTTGATTGTTTTCAATTGTGGGTGGCAGGAGTTTGCATGCTTAAATTTTTTTATAATGTTAACTTTGAACTTCACAACAGAAATGCCACAAGTGAACTGTACACTGAATGCTTCTGTTGCTAGAGTTTTTCACTTCATGATTAACAACAATAATAATAATGATAATAATAAAATCTTTATGCTTTTTAGCATATCTACTTTCCAAGAATTCATATTGCTGAGTGTTTAATGGGGAGCAAGTGCCATTATCCCCAATTTAAAGATTAGGAAACAGAGCCACAAAGAAGATAAGTGATTTAGCAGTGATTACTTGTCAAGACATTGGCATAGCTAGGACTCTGTTCAGTGTTGAACTACTGGGCCCTGAACCATGCAGCATTCTGGCAGCTTTGAGGTTAAGGATGATAGCAAAAATATAGAGTAATGCAAACCTAGTCTTAACATAAATAGTATAATTTCCAATCAGAATTTAGTTAGGAAACCAAGTGGAGAAGAATTTTCTAAGCTAGGCACAACCTAATGGCTGTCTAAAGTGTCCTTTGTAGTTTAGCCTTGTAATGGGGAAAGCACATCTTACTACTATATTGTGTAAATTGGTTTATCATTCCACTGGTCAATGTAAGAGAGTACCCGGAGTTACAGAATCCAGAAGCAATTTTGAAAAAAAAAGCCAGGTCTCAATTTAAGTACCCCAATTGTCAAATTATGTGAAACAAGTGTAAATAGATTTTTATAGAGGAAATCCAGTTACGTGAATAAATGTCATTAGTTCAAATGTTTTAAAAATGCTTATTAAAAAGAAATCAATTTGTTTTAGCCTTTTATAATTCATTTAAACAGATTATGCCTCTCTCTAGTAATAATATAAAAGTTTGAAGTTGTCTTGTTTGGAAAAATAGGTGAATTGCACAGCCAATCTTAGAAAAAGGGTTTGCTTCTTTCCTAAATAGCTCCAGAGGTCAGTATGAATTGTTCAGGATTCAGTAGATTTGTGAATATGGTTTTCTTGTTTTTAGTCTAAGGTAATATAATGATCTGTTGCCGAATTATACCTTCCAAGTGCTTAGTACAGTGCTCTGCACACAATAAGCCCTCAATAAATATGATTGAATGAATGAATTTTACAGTTTCTTGGTGAAAAAGAATGGGAGGAAGTTGTCAGGGTATTAATTTTGGATAAAGACTCCAAGGCTTCAGGTTATTTGTGAACCGCTAAGCATTCTTAAATACCCCCAGATCACACAAGGAAGTTGGAAAGTTAATGAAGAACAAGATGGTCCCAGGCTTAGGAGACCATACGCAGAGCAGTTGGCAGCACTCATAACTTCCATACTTCGACCCTCCCCATGCAACTTAAACATGGAAGCCTACAGCTCTCAATCCTCAGGGTCCCAGCGTCATATGGGTATCACACTTCCAAATGAAGGAAGCGTCTGTAGAAAATTCCCAGCAAAAGCGTAGAAATTGTTGGATGAATCACATTCCCAGGGAAACAGTGTGAAATGGGGTAATGGTAGGGATTCAGGTATAGCACCACACCTGGAAAAACAGCTCATTCTCCCTCCCACCCTACACTCGGTTGCTACATTTTTCAGTTAGTGGAAGCAATGGGGTTCCTAGTTTCACCTGTTACTTAGGGAGAATTAGACCTAACAGTCCTCAGTGTTCTTACCCATGTCCCCTGTTTTTCTTCCTTCCAATGGCCCAGTTCTGTTCTCCGTTAAATGCCAGTTGGAGCAGCCAGGATAGAAGCACCTTAAACTAAGCCACAGGTCTCTTGGCTTCATTTGTGCCATAGCAAAGCTGCAGAAATGTGCATGCCAGCTATTAAGTAAAGAGAGCTTCTGAGTACCAAAATATTATGTGTCTTTTCAAAGATCTTCTTTGATTTTCTCCCCATTTTAGGTTAAATTTTAGTCTTAAGAAATGACAATCTAGCCAAAGAATGGGATTGCTTAGTCATTGGCAAAGCAAAGTTTCTCTACTCTACCCCACTGATAAATGCTCTTTATTTTACAACAGCAGGTGTATCATATTGTTCTTAAAACTTTGCATATGTTACAGGGGGATTGATTGTTTTTACAATATTTAGAGAGGAAAAAACACTTCTAATAAGACAACTCAACCTTACTCTTAATAGATGCCAAACACATCTGAAGACTGAAATAATGAGTGCTCTTCATAGATGATAAATAATGGCAATTATAAATGGCTGGCTCTAAGAGTTCTAGTGTTTTGACACCTTTACCATACAGAAACACAGAACTGCCTATCTCAGTATGCCTCAAGATTAGTTTTTACAGGTGGAAGAGAATGCAACCTATGTAATATGCATTTATATTTGTAAAACATTTGTATATATTTGTACATACTGTATATGTACAAATATACAAGCATATATGTACAAATATACATATACAATATGTACAATATGTGCAATTGTACATATATAAAAATGATTTTTGTGTGTATATATATCCTCTTTAGAATAAAATGGACCCATAAGGCTGTATTCAGTACAACTCTACCACAGAATGATTACAGTTATCCATAACACATAATAATTAGTGATAAAATAGATATTTAAAGAAATAAAATGTATTAGTCTTCTGATGTCATTTACATATCTTTATAAGTGCCTGTATTTTTATTATTCCTATACTTAGCTTTTCATATTATTGCAATATTAATACTGTATTCTTGCTATCAATTTCTAAAGGCCACATAATTTAACAGGGGAGTTTATAGATAATCAAATGTTAGGAGTACAAATATAGAACTTTAATAAATGTATATTTAATCAGGTGACTTCCCATCAGTTCACTTGCAGCCTCTGATAAATCCTTTATTATATAAGCAGACCCCCCACAATAGACCTGATATATGTTTCTTGAAACATGGTTGGTTTATTGGGAGCTACATTATTTTATCTTCTTACATGCATCCGTATTTCTGCTCCTATTGCTTATATTTCTGGATTGATCAAGAACTGGAAATCAGGATTTTTGCATTACTGGGAAATTGGAGCATAGGAGAAGAAAAACCCTGAAAGAAACCATTGCAATCGAATAGATGTAATAATTAAAGGAACTTAGAAGCAGCATAGCTTAGTGGAAGAAGCATGGCCTTGGAGTCAGAAGACCTGGATTCTAATCCCGGTTCTGCCACTTGTCTGCTATATAACCTCAGGCGAGTCATTTAACTTCTCTGTGTCTCACTTATCTCATTTGTAAAATGGGGATTAAGACTGTGAGTCCCATGTGGTACATGGACTGTGTCCAACCTGATTAACTTCTATCTACCTCAGCACATAGAATAGTGCCTGGGACATAGTAAAGTGCTTAGCAAATACCATTAAAAAAACCAAAAAACATGAAAATCACCCACTTAATGTAGTGCATCAGAGTATAAATTCTATTTTGAATCCTAGTATTTTGCAAGAAGGGTTGTTAAATAATATTTATATTACTTTAAAAAATGGCCTCTTTTGAGATGTCTTTGTTTCTCCTGTGATTGCCTAGTGGTGTCTTGTTTTCCTGTTTTTGTTGTGTATTGTTATAGTCACTATCAATAAGTCTGTCATATCACATAATTTACCCCCAGAAATTAAGAGACGGTGTGCTTCAATATTTCCCCTAGAGACAAAATAAACAGGACAATAACAACAATATATATTTGAAAATGAGAGGAATAGCATGTTGCCTATAAAGAGAGCATTAAATAATTTCATTTCAAATCTTACATAAGACCTAGAAAGATTTATATATTTTTCTATGTTATGAATGAAGACCTAGAGGTTATTCAACCAGATTTTATTTTAATTACTAGTTCACTTGTTTAAGACAGGGACATTTTAGAAGAGGATTCTTCAGAGTAGAATATAGCATGGCCAAGTTTTGCCATATTCTCTTTCATGAAAGAAAACCCTGTTCCATTTTTGTCAAATATATATAAAATGTTAACAGCCAGGTATTAACTTTGATAGGGCTATATCAGTATGTTGGATCCTTCCCTTTCTTTTCAAGGCCATGAGGAGAGGGCCTAACAAACCTTGGCATAGGAAAAATGGATATGAGACCTTTTGTTTTATCATCAGCACCCTGCTCATTTTCATAACACTAAGAACTCAATTAAAAAGCACATAGCAAATTAAAGGTTTCAAAGGAAGTTTACTACACCACTGCTGATGTGAATTTACACCAGGCCTGGAAGGTGCATCGTGGTGCACCTCCGTCTGATCAATCAATGGTATTTCTTGAGCACTTAATGTATGCAGAACACAGTACTAAACTCCTGGGAAAGTACAGTATGACAGAGCTGGTAGACATAATCCCTGCCTAATCCAGAACTACCTAATCCATCTTCCCCCAAAAGATTAAATACTCTAAACAGATTCTCTACTGTACACTCCACTCAATTTACAGACTTTCAGATTTCAAAATGAAACTCTGGGAAAGCTATTGAAATTCAACAGGAGGTTGGGGTCAGTAAGTCAGTTGTATTTATTGAGCACTTACCAGATAAACCTGGTATAGTTGTGAAGTTTCATTACTAAACTTCTCCCCAATTCTAATCACAAAGTTAAATTTGTGAAATGGAGTTCCATTTTAAAGTACTAAGATTTTGACAAAGGCACCTGAAATCTCTGCAGAAGAAAGTAGAACTAGAAGTTGAATTATGAAGGCTCCAGCTTTTATTAAACACAAGTATTAGAAATTACAGCAAAAGGAACATAGAAAATTACTAAGTTAATTGCTTTTTTCAAGTTTGACTTTAATGCGCTACCACCTTTTTGAAAAAGGAATGCTTTGTATGACTTTTTTCATTTTGTTGTATTTTAGTGACCATTTGAAAGATTTTGTTGTTTTCTTTTTTTTTTTTCTTTTGAAGCAGTCTGTAAGTGATATATTTATTTACATGAAAGAAAAGAATTACTAATGCGGTGGCAACATGCCATACTTTCCCCTCCTAATTTTTCTTTCAAAGCAGAGGATAGTCTTTTTTATTTGGTTCCAACTTTCATTTGCTTAAAATGAAAAATGTATTCTTAAAACTAAATAAAAAAGTATCATATCAGTATTTCTGGCAGCGAGTGAATGAATACTTACTCTGAATAGATCCATCTGAATGGCCACTCTATAACTACAGTGTTTTGTTAGAAAAGTATATTAAAAAGTAGAAACAGCATCCTGATTGAAGAAAAGGATAGAAACAAAGTATAAAATATGTAATCGAAAAAAGGAGCCTTATCAGTGAGAATCTTGGTGAAACTTTAAATGGAAAGTCACATGAACCCAAAGATTTCTATATCCTTTTCAATGAATAATTTACTTTCTAGATGAGATTCCTTAACAGTATTGCAAAATAACTGTAATTGAAAATTATTAAAGCTGGATCTTTATTGCATTTTAAAGCCCTTGCATTTGATGTTTGACCAGGTCGGCCACATCATTAAGTGTTTTCAGGGAAAGTAAAATCTGTGTCTCCCATGGAATAAAGAGCAAGGGCCCTAATTGCTTTCTTGTTTCTCATAAAGAAGCAAATATGATGGACTAAATGTCAAGAATAATAAGACAAATTGATGGTGTATACCCTGCTAAGAGAAAATAAAACATCTTTTTATGTAAACTGTCATCAGAACCTAAACGAAACTCTCTGCTCTTTTCTGCCCTGATTTTGAACTGGTTCATTAAAAGCAATCTTTTTACATGAGAGGAAAAAAAAAACCTTACATTATACCATTTTTTTTTCAGAGAAATCTTTAATTAAGAGGATATTGCTATTTTCTGAGGCTTTTCCCCATGGTTGCCCTACTGAGTGATCTGCCCAAATTTGAATAGAAAAAGAGTGAGGAAAAAAGCTTTTCCCTAGATTTTGATGTTACTCACCAAATACTTTTTAATATCAGGTCCTCTGAATGCAAAATAATTGCTATAAGACTAGGTTTAGGGAAGCACAAAATCAAAGTCACATTTGACATACAGTAGGGCCTGCAGCTATGCCCCCAGTAAATCAAGTGTGTGTGTGTGTGTGTGTGTGTGTGTGTGTGTGTTTGATAGTATTATTAAGTGCATACTATGTGCCAAACACAGTTCTAAGCACTTCAGTAGCTACAAGTTAATTGGGTCAGGCCCAATCCCTGTCCTGCATGGGGCTCACAGTCTAAAGAGGAGAGAGAACAGGTATCCCCATTTCACAGTAAAGGAAGTTGAGGCATAGATAATTTTGTGTGTGTGTGTGTGTACAGTGTGTGTAGGGGGTGAAACTTTAATTGACTGGGGCTTAGGTTCCCTCCATAGCAAGCACCTCTTCGGGTTACCATTTACTAAGGCAGCAGCTCTAAAATGAATTGCTGGGAAAGCAAGAGGGTGGTATGGATGCCATATGTACAAAAATGCCTAGACAAGGTCTATTTCATGGAACCTAACTCCATTCCCACAAATGATCAAAATATCAAATTTCTAAAAATTTTGTAGAGGTTTTGGAGTATTTGCGCTGTGTGTGTCTTGCCCTTCCCTAGAGCTTAAATGGAATGAGTTCATGGGACCTGAGCTCCAGTTCTAAGTTTCTCTTTTTCCTTTTGGCAGGTGTTCAGGAAGACTTTTCTTTTATGTCAAAGCTCCAAGGAAGAGTAGGAGTATTACATTATGTCACTGCAGGTAGATCCTGGAGTTGTATGCGTGGCTTAGTGGAAAGAGAACGGGCTTAGGAGTCAGAGAACGTGGGTTCTAATCCCAGCTCCACCACTTATCAGCTCTGTGACTTTGGGCAAGTCACTTAACTTCTCTGTGCCTCAGCTACCTCGTCTGTAAAATGGGGATTAAGACTGTGAGCCCCACATGGGACAACCTCATTATTTGTATCTACCCCAATGTTTAGAATAGTGCTTGGCACAAAATAAGTGCTTAACAAATACCATCATCGTTATTATTATTAGAGAAGCAGCATGGCTCAGTGGAAAGAGCATGGGCTTTAGAGTCAGAGGTCATGGGTTTGAATCCCAGCTCGGCCACTTGTCAGCTGTGTGACTTTGGGCAAGTCACTTAACTTCTCTGTGCCTCAGCTACCTCGTCTGTAAAATGGGGATTAAGACTGTGAGCCCCACATGGGACAACCTCATTATTTGTATCTACCCCAATGTTTAGAATAGTGCTTGGCACAAAATAAGTGCTTAACAAATACCATCATCGTTATTATTATTAGAGAAGCAGCATGGCTCAGTGGAAAGAGCATGGGCTTTAGAGTCAGAGGTCATGGGTTTGAATCCCAGCTCGGCCACTTGTCAGCTGTGTGACTTTGGGCAAGTCACTTAACTTCTCTGTGCCTCAGCTACCTCGTCTGTAAAATGGGGATTAAGACTGTGAGCCCCACATGGGACAACTTCATTATTTGTATCTACCCCAATGTTTAGAATAGTGCTTGGAACAAAATAAGTGCTTAACAAATACCATCACCATTATTATTATTAGAGAAGCAGCATGGCTCAGTGGAAAGAGCATGGGCTTTAGAGTCAGAGGTCATGGGTTTGAATCCCAGCTCGGCCACTTGTCAGCTGTGTGACTTTGGGCAAGTCACTTAACTTCTCTGTGCCTCAGTTACCTCATCTGTAAAATGGGGATTAAGACTGTGAGCCCCACATGGGTCACCCTGATTCCCCTGTGTCTACCGCAGCACTTAGAACAGTGCTTGGCACATAGTAAGCGCTTAACAAATACCAACATTATTATATGGTTTTGGAAATGAAAAATGCAATTCAGTTCAACATTACACATTTTAGAGTTAATAATAATAATAATAATAATAATAATAATAATAATGTTGGTATTTGTTAAGCGCTTACTATGTGCCGAGCACTGTTCTAAGCGCTGGGGTAGACACAGGGGAATCAGGTTGTCCCCACGTGGGGCTCACAGTCTTCATCCCCATTTTACAGATGAGGGAACTGAGGCACAGAGAAGTTAAGTGACTTGCCCACAGTCACACAGCCTACAAGTGGCAGAGCTGGGATTTGAACTCATGAGCCCTGACTCCAAAGCCCGTACTCTTTCCACTGAGCCACGCTGCTTCTCTAGAAGCAGCTTCTCTAGAAGCTTCTCTAGAGTTAATTTGGAATGGCCTCACGAACTGGTTCCTTACTCATTAGCAAACCTACTCTCTAGTGATGTGTGGCAATACTAACCTGTGTTTACACTGGTGAAATGAAATGGAAAGTTGAAGTAATTATTCAGATAACTCAGACCTCCAAAGCACATAGGTTTGGGGATCTGAATTACCTCCTGGCTGTCTACCTGATTGACTTCACCAGCTAATTACTCAACTCACCATTTCCCTGTGGAGATACAAGATTGAGGAGCCAAAATAAAGGGATGGCTGCAAACCCAAGAGTAAACGACATATTTTAATATACTTCCAACTAGTTGCCCCTGGGGATCCCATGTTCTTTTGACTGCCACTGTTTTACTTCATCTGGAGTTTATGAAAATAGCATGTAGGACATGAGCTACCCACAGGTGCATTATATCTTCCAACTTTGCAGGAGGCCAAATTATACCCTTAGATACTCAGGCACTGTGGGAATCCATAGGAAATACATAGGCATATGGAGGGACAGAGTATGGATCAGTGGGTGTATCTGCTTGTCAGCAATCCCATTCATTGTTGTAAAAATACAGTCATTCTGTTACTAGTCTCAATAAATTTGCAAAGATTTTCGTTCACTCTGGTATAAACTGCGCTTTCCCTTTATATCAATGAGATTAATGAGAAAACCATTCATACTACATAAGAGATGCTTTGATTAGAGAAATAAAGTCTATGGCACTCTTGAAATCTTTGGACCTATTTGCTAGGATCCCATCCAAAAAGCATCATAGACAACATAATTCTATAATCAATATATTACTGTGTAATGTAGAGGAGAATATATTGCCTTATAGCTGCTAAAAATAATTCAGTGAAACATTTAATCAAAGATCTTTTAAGCAATAACATGACACTAAGGTTTCTTTACTCAAACCATTAACCTTTCTAGCTTTAACTTAGTTTTTAAAATATTGTAAAAAAGGTTTTAAAACTTTCAAATGGAATGCTTTAATTAACAGTACCTAGAGAAAAATTGATTTGATTTATATTGAGTCTGTATTTTTCAGCCTTATAAGAAAATCTCCACAACTGTGCTTATTTCTGAGCTGTTAAAACATTCCTTGTAGTTATTTTAAATGTAATGTAATTTAAAATTACATTAATAAATGTCCAGTGGATAGAGTTTTTTTTTAATTTCCTGCATCAGATCTAGGTCTTTGATAAATACTACAGACAAACTGAGTGCTGTAGGAGCGAGCTTGACAGTTCTTCAATAAAAGGCTGTGTGGTTCTCCGTCAATGTCTTCCTTTCAATGACAGCTGCTTTGTTCTTTTTCAGTCAGATTTTCTAGTTAACACATCAAAAGTGTATCTGTGTACACGCAGTACTGAGAAAACAGTTCAAAGAGGTAAGAGATTCACTTTTAACTCTTCACTACATTTTCCTTACACTTGTCAAAAAAGACATCTCATATAAGCTTCAGAACGAGGTGAGTAGTTCAGGAGAAGTGAAGTGTGAAGTATGGTATATTTGTGTTAGTGTCCAAGAACATATTTGGTCAGTCCCCTGCTTACAGGTCTCATATTAACTGGGCCACTTGCTTCAGAAATCAACCATCAAAATTGAGATCAAGCTTTCATTAGCTCTGCTATTGAAATACACTTTAAAAATCTTGGGATATCACCAAGGCGTATACTGTATCCCAATTCATGCAAATAACCTCAAGCATTATGCATTATGCATTATGTGATAGCATTACTTTTTGTGTACTCACCCCCGAATTTGACTAGCTGATTTTTACCTGACTTCAGTTACATATTCAGAATAGAGTGACCTCTGTTCTCATCTCAGGATATATTGCTAAGCGCTTAGAATAATGCTCAGTGCTTACACAGCGCTCTGCACACAGTAAGCACTTAACAAATAACCATCATCATTATTATTATTATTACTCAGTTTAAAGCCAGTTTTACCTGTAGAGAATTGAAACCATGGAAAAAAAATCCAGACTCTCTGACTCCCAGTTCCAGAACATTTTTGATGATCTGTCAGCTAACATTCAGCAATGTATAAAGAAGCAGCATGGCCCAGTGGATACAGCATCTCTGCCACTTGTCTGCTGTATGACCTTGGGTGAGTTGTTTAACTTCCCTGTGCCTCAGTTTCCTCATCTGTAAAATGAGGATTAAGACTGTAAATTCCATTTGGGACATGAACTGTGTCCAACCTGATTATCTTGTATTTACCCCAGCACTTATTACAGTGCTGGCATATAGTAAGCACTTAAAAAATACCATTAAAAAAGTATTAGACCCACATAGTATAAGGACACTATGCAAGGTTCTGGCATTTCATAGGTTACAAAGGCACCTCTACTTCATTTGATAAATCTCAGACTAATAGAGGAGACAGGACAGAAATATAGCCATATGAGGGGCCCTAAAAGGTAGAGTGTTAAAATAACAATCAATTGCTCCATCAGTGATTTTTTTGAGCACCTGCTATGTTCAGATCATTCTATTAAGTGCTTGGGGGAAGTACACTAGACTTAGTGGCCAAAATCAATTCCTGCCCTCGAGAAGCACACACATAGATGTCTACAATTTGTATCCAGCTGGAGGGGGTTGGGGGAGGGTAATTTGTGTTGCAAAAGTGGTTGTGATACTTGAAGCTTGGGCTGCAAATGTCCCCCTTGTAGATGACGGGGTTTTGAAGGAGATTAGGGAAATTATTTGATAGCGATGACTGGGAGGGACGCCTGTGAAAGAATGAAATGGTTCAGGAGGAGAAGTTGTAGCAAACCTGAAGAGTAACAAGAAGTTTACTGAGAGGGCTGAGCTTTGAAGATTATTCTATTTATGGGAGATCCTAGTCAAGCTTGAAGGTTTAGGCTGAAAGGATGCATTAGCAATTGGCAATCTATTCAACACTACGCATCTGTTAAGATTGTCCTTGGCTACACAGTAGTAGAAATAACATTGATTGGTATTTATGTTGGTATTTGTTAAGCGCTTACTATGTGCCGAGCACTGTTCTAAGCGCTGGGGTAGACATAGGGGAATCAGGTTGTCCCACGTGGGGCTCACAGTCTTAATCCCCATTTTACAGATGAGGGAACTGAGGCACAGAGAAGTTAAGTGACTTGCCCACAGTCACACAGCTGACAAGTGGCAGAGCTGGGATTCGAACTCATGAGCCCTGACTCCAAAGCCCGTGCTCTTTCCACTGCGCCACGCTGCTTCTCTGAGCACCCATGGGTGAAATGCCCTGTTTTGCGCCTAGGAAATACAAAATAAAGGTTACTTATTCCCTCTCCATAAGGAACTTGCTCTCTAATGGGGAAGTCATTCAGATATTTACAAAGACCATAGTCAAAATAAACAATTGAGTGAACAATAGAATAAACATCTATATAAAAGTGTTAGTCCCTCTGTACTGTAAGCTTCTTGTGGGCAGGAATCATGTCTACACCTCTGCTGTACTGAACTCTCCCAAGCACTTAATACAGTGCTCTGCACATAGCAGACACTCAGGTAATACCACTGATGGATTAATTGATGGGTATAAATGAATTCATATATCCTAGAGATGGTCATTGGGTTTATATGACTTAGGGTGCTGGGAATTATTAGAAGGAGGCTTATTTGTAAGAGTTGCATTCCTCACTTGTAGTAACTATTGTTTTCTTATCTTCCTTTTGGTATGCCATTCTTTATGAAGCTTTGATAAGCTGTTCTGATTATTTCATGTCAGATAGGAAGGTCTGTGGTTCCTGTTTCCTAAGTGTTGGCTGCTAGACCACAGTATTTGAAGGTATTTTTAATTACGTCTTTGAAATATATGTTCTAATCTCCTCGCTTGGCAATGTGCTATTCAGAAACTATTTGGGTATTCTGCCATCTCCCTTTCTAATCATACATACTGCCTATTGAAACTGTGTTGTGGTGAGTATTTACTGACTCAGTATTGGAGAACTGATTGCATTCAGGAGCTCACTGTTGTGACCTTGTCTACCATTTGCTGTCGGATAATGCTTATAGGTGTTAGCAATGAAATTGGTCAAGAAGCCAGAACTATGAGCCCCTATGGGACAGGGACTGTGTCTGAACTGATTATCTTGTATGTAGCTCTGATCTTGCCACAGAGTAAGCACTTAATAAATGTCACTGTTATTATTATTAAATTTCAATGCCAATTCAAAATATGAATCTGTGGTCCAGGTCTTCTCCTCTATCCAGAACACCCAAATCATTGCAGCGAGGCTGTTTAGGCAGAAAGATTATCTTTTTTCTTATATGTTGTTATGGTTTTAAAAGAAAATGAAACCCTTGGTTTTCTTGGTCTTAATCACCCACATCAAAATATTAGCACATTAGAGTGTGTATACACCTAACCTTGAGTTATAATTTTATTTCCACTCTCAAAACAGCAAAACACCCTATGTTGGGGTTTTTTTTTTAACTATCTACTGGGTATTGGCTCCCAGAGCCCACAGACTGGCGGGAGAGGTAATCAGTCAATCAGTCAAGTTTATTGAGTACTTACTGTGTGCAGAGCACTGGACTAAGCACTTGGGGGAGTACAATGTAACAGAATTGGTAGATTATGTTCCCTTCCCCCAAAGAGCTTAGTCTTGAGGTGGGGACAGACAGTAATATCAACAAGTAATCCTCTTCTCATCTCTCAGAGCCTCACTTGTTTTCACTAAAAGGGGGGGGTCCTGTGTCAGATGAAGAGAAGTTGGTAGCCCTGAGATCTCATTTAGCTTCCAGAGCACTGTTGTTACCTGCTCCATGCCACCATTGCTTGAGGGTCAGGGGATGTGGTGGCAGCAGTGAAGGAAACTCCAGTTCCAGCAGAAGTTGTTAAAGAGGCAACACCAGCATAGAGCCTTCGCCCACCCCAGATCAGCATTGACTACTTGTTTCCCATCATTACTGTCCCCTAGGGAATCCAGTTGCCTCTGCCTGTAGGGATCTTAGTACAGTCCAAGCACAGAGTATAGTGCTCTCCAATTGGTAAGCATTCAATAAATACCAGTGATTGATCTCGAGAAGCAGCATGGCCCAGTGTGGAAAGAGCACAGACCTGGGAGTCAGAGGACCAAAGTTCTAATCCTAGCTCTGTCAATTGCTTGCTGTGTGACCTTGGGCAAGTCATTTCACTTCTCTATGTCTCAGTTAACTCTAACTGTAAAATAAGGATTAAATACCTGCTCTCTCTCCTACTTAGACTGGGAGCCCCATGTGAAAGAGGGACTGTGTCCAACCTGATTAAATTGTATCTTACCCCAGCACTTAGAACAGTGCTTGACAAATAGAGTAAGTGCTTAACAAATAAGAAGGAGAATAATAATAATAATAATAAATGCTCTCTGTAATAAGTCTAGGTTTTACAAGCATCTGGAAGGATGGACGTTCTACAGTTTTAAAGTCTTTTAGTTTGACATCAAGCTTAATGTCCCACAGTTGTTTCACTCTATCAGTCAACCAGTATATTTGCTTTGGTAGCTGGATTTTCTTATAGTGGTAGATTTGGTGTGGTTGATATAATTCTTTAGTGGTGTCTAGGATTCCCCTGGTGCAAGCTGATATATAACTTGTCTTCTTCAGGTTTACTGCTGACCTTGAGCACTACCTTGACTTTGCAAAGGAATGTATTTATACAACTGGAACATAATCATTAGTGTATATCTGATTAACTTTGTATCTACCCAGCACTTATTAGCTTGTATCTACCCCAGCTGCTTGACACAGTAAATGCTTAACAAATGCCATCATCATCATCATCATCACTTCTGTAAGATTTTTGATGATGCTCATAGATGCTCGGTGAATCAAAGATTTGCAGGTCCTTCCTTCCTTGATGGTATTTATTAAATGCTTAGTATGTGTCAAGCATTGTGCTAAGGCCTGGGGTAGATACAAAATAATCAGATTGGGTACAGTCCCTCTCCCCTCTCAGGATTGCACCTGTAGAGTTTCCAGTACTCTACCAGTCTCAGGCTATGGGAGGGAGAATCAAGCAGAGGCGTAGCCACTCCTCCTAGTTTAGGCAGTGGCTAGCATGTGGAAGACAATCAGCTACACACTGGGCAGCAGTGGCATGGGAGAGAGTAGAGAGCATAGTCTCAAGTTCACTGCACTGAAGAAGGCAATGGTAAACCACTTCTGTATTTTTACCAAGTGAACTCTATGGATACACTATCCGAATGATTGCAGATGGAGGTGGAACATTCTGGGAGAGATGTATCCATGGGGTCGCTATGAGTTGGAGATGACTCAACAGCATAAAACAAGACAATCCCTGTCCCACATGGGCTCACAATCTAAAAGGAAGGGAGAACAGTTATTTTATCCCTATTTTACAGGGCAGAACTGGGAATAGAACCCAACCCAGGTCTTCTGACTCCCATCCCCTACTCTTGGCACATACTCAAGGATAAAGGCATAGAACAAATTGACTATTAGTGGACCTACCTCACAACCTTACTTTGCTCTGATGGTGATGGGGAATGGGTTAGTAGTTGGCCATGAGAAGTTTCCTAATATGACTGATAGAGTCAGAGTTGGAGATGCCTTGTAAGTGAATAACAACAGTTAGATGAAGAAAAGCTAATCTGGTGGAGGATCTTGAAACCCATGCTTAGGAGTTTTCATTTGATGTGGGAGAGAATTGGGAGCCACTGCAGAGTTCTGACAGCAAGAGGGCTGAGGTTGAAATAATAAAAACAATAATAATACAATAATTGTGGCATTCATTAAGCACTTGCTATGTACCAAGCACTGTTCTAAGTGCTGGGATAGATAAAAGGTAATCAAGTTGGACACAGTCCCTGACTCACGTAGGGCTCACAGTCTTAATCCCCATTTAACAGATGAGGTAACTGAGGCACAGAGAGTTAAGTGACTTGCCCAAGGTCATGCAGTAGACATGTGGCAGAGCCAGGATTAGAATCCAAGTCTTCTGACTCCCAAGCCCATGTTCTTTCCACGAAATGAAGTGAGTGTGCATAATACAAGCAAAACAGAAAGGTGGCTCTCAAACATTTCTAATGGTTCATCACATTTACTTTACTTGGCTTCCTTTCTGTCCTTCAGAAAAATCCATTTGTTTTTTTCTGTTACAGCTGTCTCGGTAACATTCATAAATTTCCCCTGTTCTGTTAGTTTTCCAATCTATTAAAAATGTACATATGCTTAATTTATATGCTTATAATTGCCTCATTAAAAGCACAAGAATGAATTTGGTGATATGAAAAGTAAATAGATAAAAAATGAAAAGCAATAGAAAAGTCACTTAGACAAGATGAAAAATTATGGAAATGTATAATATATTTCCCAATTTCATGCTTGTTTGCCCCAAATTTGTATTACTATTCAAATCATAAATTGAAAAAAAATTGATCTCTCATGTTTGTGGTCCCTAAACTGGAGCTTACATAAGGAGGTCATCTTCTTTGTCCTCTTACAAGACAGTTACAAGCATTTAGTACAGTCCTCTGCACATAGTTAAGTGCTCAATAAATACCATTGATTGTATTATGCTGCAATAGTATGAGCTAACATAATTCTGTGACAGCAAGATTCAACTAAGTTTTCCGGTGCTTTGATATACTATCTGTACTCGAAAAGGGAATGGAACTAAAAGGCAGTGAGGATTCGAACCCAAGGTGGTGACGCAAGCAAGGAAAGTAACACTCAGAGACAGTGTTGGATAGATCAGAAAAGGGAGGAAGGTGACCGAGTGCCCGTTCACCTCCGGAGAGGTACGAGTGACACAACGGCACCCCTCTCCTGTTTGGCTGTGCCTTTATTTGCAACGTATAGGAGAAGTAGCCAATCACAAAAATACTCGGACAAGTGTGTTTTCTTCAATGACAAAAGAGACTCTTCAAGCAGGCCTTACTTGTTTTGGGTAAGAAGCAATCTCCTGTCCAAGCAGGCCTTATCTGTTTTGGGAAAGAAGCAATCTCCTGTCCCCCGGAATTTGGAATTTCCAGATGTGATATACATCCCATCTGAAATGGGGGACTTCCTGAGACAAAAACAGAGTCATTTAGATCAAGAGCTGCTATGCTCAGAATGCTGTTTTTAACAATCCCCCCTTTTGATCCCAGCAGGGCCCAGACCCTGAGGAGATCACATGTCCCTCCTCGAGGTACAAAGGTCTTCCGCGAGAAACAGCGCCTATGGGGAGCTGTAGGTCTTGTCCAAGCACTGGGTGATCTCGAGAAGATCTTCCCATGTCAGGGGTGCTCCTGACGGGTGCAACAGCATTATCAATTGGGCTGCCTTTTGGAAACACAGCTTTAGAAGATGAATGACACAGCAAACCAGGAAAAGGGCACATATAATAGGGAGGACAATGGCAATTAGTCCACTGGTCAAATTTCCCAGCCAAGCAGGCATGTTCGAGAGTCCCAACCAATCCCACCAGGACCCAGAAGCATAGTCGCGCTGGGAAGGCAGGCGACCCATTTGAGTTGTGATTTTCTGAACGTCAGTCTCTATGCGACTCGACTCATCCCGGTAGAAACAACAGGACTGGTTTAGGACCACGCAGACCCCTCCCTGATTGGCGAGGAGTAGGTCTAAGGCCATTTGGTTCTGTAGGGCCACACGGGACAGGGAACTCACCTCTGACTGAAGGGCGGTGATGACGTTTCCTGTGTAGCTGGCTAACAGACGGAGCTCAGCAGAGAGATTGAAAAGGGAGCGAGAGAGACTTTCCATGCCCACAGTGGGGAAAAAGACCAAGAGCAAAGGCATGCCATCCATAAAAAGAGAGGTTTTGATGTACAGACAGTCCTGGCACAATAACCCCTAAGGCACAAATTCCAGGATTCTCAGTTAAATTGCTGAGGGTCTTGTGCTCCAAAGAGAATCGGGCAATTCTCCAAGTTCAGTGGTCCTCGGGGAGTTTCTTGGTGCCTGAGCTACCAGGACCTTAGCTGCATTGTCCTGTTTCATAGTCTCTACATGACGAGCAATCCCTCTGAGTTCGGTAAGGGGCTTAGAACTCCATCGGGGAATAAATTTATCAAAATAATTAGAAAATTTCCCTTGTTTAACAAAGGCAGTAGCCAGAGCCCTGACGTCCCGATCATTATCCAAATTCAACTGTACTAAAGTCTCAGCCGCTTCACTTAATCGATTAAAGAATTCATCTGAGGTCTCTATGTCCTTCTGCCTCAGCCCATTAAAGGAATCCCAATCAGGAGGTTTCCTACCTATCTCCTGAATGGCGATTAATAGGGTCTGACGAGCCTGTGTGAGGCGCTGCCAGTCTCCTTCTACATTCAAGTTCCAACTAGGATCCGCAACTGGCCAAGCCACATGGGGCTGGCCTTCACCTTCTAATCTTACGGTCTGGGCGCGTATACGCTGCCTCTCATCTCTAGTAAAAAAAAGTTCCAACAGCTCCTCTACATCTGCCCAGGTTGGAGAATGGGTCCTAAAGATGCCCAAAACCCGTCTATGGACCTCCGTAGGATTTTGAGCTAAGGGAGGAGTATTCTGTTGCCACAACAACAGTGTCTGGGGCTGGAATGGGATATGGGAGTGAAGGGAAGTAACCATCAACTGTCCATCCTCAACAGGGATCTGTTGATGAGATACCTGTACGACCATGACTGCTGGAGATGGATGCACCGGTGGGAGGTAGGACGGTGGGGAAGGGCTAAGTGAGGGGGCAATGGGCAACTGAGGATATAGTCCAGGTGGCTGGGGAGAACTGCACCCAAGAATAGATGTTTTAGGGGTGGCTAGTGCTTCGGGAACACTGCCAGGATTTTCTCTTGTTCCCGCCTCAGCCCATAAATACCAATAACACATATCCCCGGCACGAGAGACACATAGGATCTCCCGGAGTCTTTTGAGAATTTGAGGATCAAACGAACCTCCTTCAGGCCAGATATAATGGCCGGTTTGATCTTGAAACTGGGTCCATACTTTATGACACTGCAAGCATTTTTTTTCGTCATTCCTTTTTGTACTGGAAGGACACCCTCGTCCCACAGCTTCTGCAATTTAGTTAAACACTCATTAGGCTTACTGTGACCTGACCCCATACTGATCAACGGTCCCGTCTAAATGATTAGGATCCTGGGATGCCTCCCAGACCCTACCCTGGGACGTCTCCCAGACCCTGGGACGTCTCCCAGACCCTAGTGAAACATCTTTCACTAGAAACCCTCCAACTCTACACCGGGAGGAGAACCCTTTCCCTATTTCCGGGAAAGAAACATTGCTTACCCGCTCTCTGACGGGCGCTCTTAATTAAGCAGAACCAGGTCAAAGGAGGGAGGGAGGATCCAGGCCCTAAAAGCGGATCCCTTAGACTTACGATTGCACGCTAGGTGGATTCACCATCCCCTCTCTGATCCATTCTGCGTTGAAGTTGGTCACGGCACGAGGGTCCCTTCGTGGTCGCCAAGAAACTGTACTCGAAAAGGGAATGGAACTAAAAGGCAGTGAGGATTCGAACCCAAGGTGGTGACGCAAGCAAGGAAAGTAACACTCAGAGACAGTGTTGGATAGATCAGAAAAGGGAGGAAGGTGACCGAGTGCCCATTCACCTCCGGAGAGGTACGAGTGACACAACGGCACCCCTCTCCTGTTTGGCTGTGCCTTTATTTGCAACGTATAGGAGAAGTAGCCAATCACAAAAATACTCGGACAAGTGTGTTTTCTTCAATGACAAAAGAGACTCTTCAAGCAGGCCTTATCTGTTTTGAGTAAGAAGCAATCTCCTGTCCAAGCAGGCCTTATCTGTTTTGGGAAAGAAGCAATCTCCTGTCCCCCGGAATTTGGAATTTGCCAATGTGATATACATCCCACCTGAAATGGGGGACTTCCTGAGACAAAAACAGAGTCATTTAGGTCAAGAGCTGCTATGCTCAGAATGCTGTTTTTAACACTATCTTTACCTGTCATTTAATTAATTTACTAATGCTATCTTAATCCTTGCTCTTAACTGCTCCCTTCTTTTCTTTCAGGAATCCGGAGCACTCTCTTTTATGACATTTATTCCCTTCAGTTCATGGTGATTAACAGACAGAAGGTAAGACTGAGAGTCAGAAGTTCTAGCCGTAGCTCTGCCAGCTTCAATAAGGGTCCCTAGTCTGGATGTTGTGAGTTTTGGTGAACAAAAAGTCCAGGTTCCTCTTAACCCCTATTAAGCTTCAATCCTGTCTTCTCTCAGGCTTTATATTTCCAGATAGGAGAATCCTAATATTTTCAGTAAATCCTCAAATGGAAGCTGCTCTATTCTGCTGATCATAGTGAAGTATATATGGCTAGGAGTAAGAGAACATAATAATTACAGTATTTATTTGAAGGTGATTATATGCTATAAGCACTAGGTAGATACAAGATAATCAATCATAGTATTTATTGAGCACCTACTGCGTGCTCAGTACTATTCTAAGCATTTAGGAGACTACAATGGTAGATCCCTCTTCGCGAGGAGATTACAATCTAGTGGGGAGAAAGACACTAAAGTAATTTTCAGATAAGAGGAAGGAGAAGGTACTATGTACTTGAGACATTGCTCAAGTGATAAGGGATGCAAGATATGCACATGGAGGTGCAATGGGAGGTGGAGACTACCGAAGTGCACAGTGGCTCAGAAGTGCTAACATGGGAGTTAGGGAGATTTAATCTGGGCTATTGACCATTAACTGGGGAAGGCCCTCTGGAAGAGATGTAACTTCAGAAGGGACTAGAAGAAAGGGAGAGCAGAGGTCTGTCAGATGTGAAGGGGGAGGGAGTTCCAGGCAAGGGGGAGAGAATATGAACAAAAGGTCAGCAGCAGAAGAGATGAGAACAAGGCACAGCAAGTAGATTAGCTTGAGAGGAAGAAAGTGTTCAAGCTGGGGTGTACTGAAAGAAGAGAGTAGATAAGTAGGTAGAGAAGCAGCGTGGCTCATTGGAAGAGCCCGGGCTTGGGAATCAGAGGTTGTGGGTTCTAATCTCGCCTCTGCCACTTGTCAGCTGTGTGACTTTGGGCAAGTCACTTAACTTCTCTGTGCCTCAGTTACCTCATCTGTAAAATGGGGATTAAAACTGTGAGCCCCCCGTAGGACAGCCTGATTACCCTGTATCTACCCCAGCATTTAGAACAGTGCTTGGCACATAGCAAGCAATTAACAAATGCCATTGTTCTTGTCTGTCCATCTCCCCCGATTAGACTGTAAGCCCGTCAAACGGCAGGGACTGTCTCTATCTGTTGCCGACTTGTTCATCCCAAGCGCTTAGTACAGTGCTCTGCACATAGTAAGCGCTCAATAAATACTATTGAATGAATGAATGAATGAACAAATGCCATCATTATTTCAAGCGCTTAGTACAGTGCTCTGCACACAGTAAGCACTCAATAAATACGATTGAATGAATGAGGGGGAGAGCTGATTGCTTTAAGCCTGTGGTCAGAAGCTTCTGCTTGATGCAGAGAGGAATAGGTAAGCTTTAGTGGGTTTTGATGGTTGGCGAGATGTCTATAAGACATGATGCCTGTCCTACATGAGGTTCTCAATATAACAGGGAAGAAAAAGCAGATGTTATTCTCTCATTTTAGAGATAAGGCAATTGAGTCACAAGGGAACATCATGGCCTAGTGGGAAAGCATGGGTCAGAGGACCTGGGTTCTAATGCCAGCTCTGAAAGTTGCTTGCTCTCTGAAAGTTGCTTGCTGTGTGACCTTGGGCAAGTCATTTATTTTCTCAGTGCCTCAGTTTCCTCATCTGTAAAATGGGGATTCAAAACCTGATCTCTCTCCTACTGTGAGCCCTATCTGGGATAGGGACTCTGTCCGAACTGATTAGAACAGTTAATAGAGCTTAGAACAGTGTTTGACACATAGTAATCACTTAAATACCATACAAAAAAATAACTGACTTGCCCATGGCCATACAGTAGACCAGAGGCAGGGCTAAGATTACAACCTGGGTCTCCTGGCCCCCATATTTATTGTACAAAAGAACACCTTTGGAAGTGCAGCCAAGTGTATCACTTTCGAAACTACTAGTATAATGGCATACAGGGCAATTTTTCACTCATGGAGTGGCAAACTGTTTGCTCTTGTCCCTGGGCAATGTTGAAATTGGGCTGGGTGGGGTTGGGGTTAGGAAAGTTGATTTTCTATCATAATCCTGTAAATTTAAATATAAATATCTGGAATTTGCTCCTATAATTTATTCATTCAATCATTTATTCATCATTCATATTTACTGAGTACATTCTAGGTACAAAGGACTGTACTAATCTGTGCGGGAGAGATCCAAGTTGAGACTCTGTCTCCAAAGACTTTACAATTCTCCCATCCAAGTTACAAAAGTACATTAAACTGATAAATTAGGGCTCCAGAATAAGGAATAAACCTTTTGGACTTTTTCACAAAATATGTCATCCAGAAGAAACTGACAACAGAACAGCTGTCTTGCCTATAAATAGGCAAAGAGGTTGAGAAGCCCAAGGCTGAAAAAGGAAACAATAAGAAAGCTCTCAAAAATCAAGTGAATGAGAGCAATATTTCATAGCAATTTTTGTGCAAACCAAATTAAACATAGTCACTAACTGGTAAAGCACACAGATAATGGTCTGAATGGTATTGTTTAAGAAACAAATTTCCCATTTGAGGGTTAACCCCAATAGACATATTTACTTTGAGCTTTGAAAATAATAAATATGGATACTCACTTTATGGAGACTCTGCACTCTGCATTTGCATCCTTCATTCACCTCTCCCTCAGCCCTACAGCATTTATGTACCTATCCGTAAATGATTTATTTATATTAACATGTTTCCCCCTCTAGTCTGTAAGTTTCCTGTGGACAGGGAATGTGTCTACCAACTTTGTTGTGTTGTATTCTGCCAAGCGGTTAGTACAAGGATTCTGCACAAAGTAAACACTCAATAAATACAATTGACTGATGGGGGCAACACCCTTCTCAGACTTGCACCATGATGGCTGGGTGGCTTATTGGGAAGGAAATGTTGACACAAGAGGATCTGCAGCACTGCAGCTAAAATGTACTCTTTTCTTCCACTCTCTTGGATCAACGGCTTGTCCTCAATGCCACACCCTTAGATGGTCTTCCCCAAGGCTCCTAGTGAAAAGTGGCCAACCTTGATAGTACATAATAGTTTATGCTTTGAGGATTAGACATAGAAAAACTATAGATTTATCATCAGTCCTTTCACAAATACTGCTCTATTATTATTTTTTTTTCCTTTGGCATTTGTTAAGATCTTACTTTATGCCAGGCACTGTACTAAGTGCTGGGGTAGATACAAGCTGAGAAGCAGCATGGCATAGTGTGTAGATCATGGGTCTGGGAGTCAGAAGGTCATGGGATCTAACCCCTGCTCCATCACTTGTCTGCTGTGTGACCTTGGGCAAGTCACTTAGCTGCTCTGTGTCTCAGTGACCTCATCTGTAAAATGGGGATTTAGACTGTGAGCCCCGCGTGGGACAGGGGCTGTGTCCAACCCAACTTTTTGTGTGTGTATAATCCTCAAAGCATAAACTATTATGTACTATCAAGATTGGCCACTTTTCACCAGGAGCCTTAGGGAAGACCATCTAAGGGTGCGGCATTGAGGTCAGGCAATTGAGTGGAGAGAGTGGAAGAAAAGAGTACTTTTTAGCTGCAGTACTGCAAATTCCTCTTGTGTCAACATTTCCTTCCCAGTGAGTCACCTAGCTACCATGGTTATTAAGCTAATCAGGTTGAACACAATCATGTCCCACATGGGGCTCGCAATCTTAATACCCATTTTACAGATGAGGTAACTGAGGCACAGAAAAATTAAGTAACTTGCCCAAGGTCACCCAGCCAACAAGTGGCAGAGCTGGGATTAGAACCCAGTTCCTTCTGACTTCCAGGCCTGTGCTCTATCCATTAGGCCATGCTGCTTCTCAAATTCTGTACACATGTGGGAAAATGAGGCTTTTGGGCTTCAAGCAAAATTAACGTGTTTTCTCTCTATTATAACGGAGTACTGCTGAGAAAGAATAAAATGAGAATTTGAGGAAGATTACTATTTTTTAAAAGTTGTTTAGGTAGGGATCTTTCTAAGGGGTTAAGATCAAACTGGATGGTGCCTGGGGAAAGGGATATCTGAAGAATCAATGGTGCAATGACAGGGTTGTATTAAGACAAGCTGGAGTCCTGAATTGGTCTGTCTAGGAGGGCTCTCTCCTTCCCCCTCCCCTCCCCACTCCTGCCATGTTTCATGACCCTCGATGATATCATTAAGAAGAGTGGTGGCAGGGATGTAGGGGAATTGTATGTAGCCTTGGCAGCTGGGGCCAGAAGATTTTGTCTGGGTTGTGGGGAGGGTGAGGAAGGAAGGAATGGGAATCTGAACTCAGAGAGGACTCCCACCCAGACTGAGGGGTGTTCCTGCGGTGCTTCTCTTCCTCCTCCACCTCCATGCTTTGCCTCATGGCTTGCCCTTCCAAAAGCAAAGGAGGCTGTGGGGCTGTGTAGGGTCATGGAGGAAGAGAGGTGACATTATAGTAACACCTTGCAGTGCTGCGGACAACCCATGAGAAACAGTCAAGTAAGTACCCACAAACACCACTTAAACATTAATCAATAATTATTAAGCGCTTACAATGTGCCAGGCACTGTACTAAGCACTGGGGTGGATGCAAGCAAATCTGGTTGGACAGAATCCCTGTCCCATGTGGGGCTCACAGTCTCAATCCCCATTTTACCAGATGAGATCACTGAGGCACATAGAAGGGAAGAAACTTGCCCAAGATCACACAGCAGACAAGTGGCAGAGCAGGGATTAGAATCAATGACCTTCTCACTCCCAGGCCCATGCTTTATCTACCACACCTTGCTGCTTCTCAACATTAAAGAAACATTTCTCTGTTCCATTCACTATTAGTTCAATGTCTCCTTCCCACCAAGGGATCAACAAGATTCTTCCAAGAGATGAAGAGCAAGGCACAAGGTGGTGATTAGCACTATTTGTGTTAATCACTACCCCTGCAGGTGAGCAGGAGATTTTTAAAGGAACTCCTGCGGTAAAAGGGTTCCTCTCTACACCTCTCCACTCTCTTCCATTTAAAGGGCAATGTCCCCTTTAAAACCCAGCCAGGCTGCCTCGTTGCTGCTGTTTTAAGGAACATGGCATTTCCATAATCCCCCAAGTAAAGGCTTTGTTGGTCATGTCAAGAGACACTTGATCAGGGGTTGATTGAAGCCCCTGTAAACCTGCAGTCCTAGGTTTAAGGTCTTTGAGCCCCTGCATTAATCCGGCCCTGACAACTGGGCAAAACCAGTAACTTGTTCTCTTAGATCAAACAAATCTGAAGAACTCAGGGACTCTTCTTAGACATTTGTTACTGCAGCATGTGATATCACAGTGGTTACCAATCTTGTGCTAATGAGATATTGCCATGGAAACTTGATTATCATTGCCACCTACCATGTAATGTATAATTTCCAGAAGTGAACCCCTCAGACACCAAAACTTGACCATTCAGGGAAAAAACACAGTTCATTTGCTTGAAAGACCCTGGCTCTAAGAAAATCTCATCTGAAATAAAAGGTGGGTGAATAAAATGAGTAAAACAAAGTTCATTCATTCATTCATTCAATAGTATTTATTGACCGCTTACTATGTGCAGACCACTATACTAAGCGCTTGGAATGTACAAGTCGGCAACAGATAGAGACAGTCCCTGCCGTTTGACGGGCTTACAGTCTAATCGGGGGAGACAGGCAGACAAGAACAATGGCAATAAATAGAGTCAAGGGGAACAACATCTCATAAAAACAATGGCAACTAAATAGAATCAGGGTGATGTACATCTCATTAAACAAAATAAACAAAATAAATAGGGTGATAAAGATATATACAGTCGATTGGACGAGTACAGTGCTGAGGGGGTGGGACAGGAGAGGGGGAGGAGGAGAGGGAAAGGGGGGAGAAGAGGGTTTAGCTGCGGAGAGGTGACAGGGGGGTAGAGGGAGCAGAGGGAAAAAAGGCGGGAGCTCAGTCTGGGAAGGCCTCTTGAAGGAGGTGAGTTTCAAGTAGGGATTTGAAGAGGGGAAGAGAATTAGAATTAGAGAATTAGGGAAGTTCAGGCAGAGAATTATCAAGCTACTAATGATGGGGCAGTTAAGTATGAGAGAAATACTTTGATGGGTAGCCCCAGCGTTTTTCCAGTCTATGGTGTACCAGGTGGCTACTGGAGATGAAGGTGACTCCAGGAGGAACTGGTCAAACTGGTCAAACTTCGGTTAAACTGGAGGAATGTGTCTGTTTATTGTTATATTGTACTCTCCCAAGTGTTTATTACAAGTGCTCTGCACATAATAAGCACTCAGTAAATATGATTGAATGAAAGTTCAGCTCACAGCATGCTGGATTGGTAGAGGGCTGGTAGAGGGCAGCTATGAATTATTTGGAGGAATAGTCATATGACATCTCTTTGGACTTGGACTTCTTATGACTGATCACAATGTGATGCCTGAATCTCTCTGACTATGGGTGTCCTTTACCAGAGCATAAACCAACTGTGTAGCTTTATTTGGGGGCATGGCTACAGGCAGGGCTAGTAGTCCCTGTCCAGGTACACCAGGGAAGCTGCTGCAGCATGATTCCAATAGTCTACTGACTTTCTGCCTTGTTGGAAGGCCCAGACATCATACGGGAAAATCCAGGAGTTCCTCAACACTCTTCAACTTGGACAGGAGAATGGGGCTTATAACACAGAAGACTTAGAGGTAATTGAAACAAATGCTCTATTTCTCTTTCAAAATGCAGTGTTTAAATCTCCCTTGTGCAGGATATGGCAGACTTGGATTAAAACAATCACAAGTAGAATGTTTTGAACCATGAAACTCTTTGTAGAATGAATGTGTTAGTTCTCTGCGTGTGAGGTTTTCAACTCATTCTGATTTACTTTATGATATCTGGATATACCAGTTGACATAATAACATAATAAAGTTAAATAACTGCTCCTCTGGCTAAGAAAATTCACAGCATTAATGGAAGATCTCTAATAATGAGGAAGAAGAAAATGTTCTTACATGTTCTTTATAATGCTATTTTGGTTTACAGTTGTGCCTGTCATTATGTGCTTAATAATTGCCAGGGTGCTAAAATGATAGAACCCAGAATATATAGAAGTGAGTAAATAAATACAATATTAGGAAAGGTTATGCTAGAAAACTTTTCAAGTTGTATGAATATCATTAGTTCAGTACAAATTTAATGTCATTCAGATATATTCTATTAACTGATTTATAAGCACTATTCCTTAACTGCTAAGACACTGTAACTGCCAAATTTTAGAGCCCAATTCTCTAGGAAATTTGCCTAAAAGCAAGTATATTAAACATATTGCAAATGTATTTTACAATAAAGATATCCATCAAAGAGAAGCTTCAGAGAATTTTTAAAGTAAAAAATACTTAACATAAATTTTCATCTCTTCTCCTATGTTATTTGGAATACTAGCTTTTTTATGGAAAGATCAATTGTAGAAGCTGAGTAAGGATAAAAAATATTGCAGTTTAAATCAAGTGTAATGATATGGTACAATTTGGAACCTGAAGGATGGATAGCTGCTGAGACACTTATATAAAATAATGCTTTTAAATCATAACAAAATAGATACTTTTAATGAGCATATTTTTTCTTAATGAGTTAAGTTTTTAATCTATTAGCTTTGACCCCAAATTTCCCAAATAGCCCTTGACAAATCATGATTTTGTTGTTAAAACAGTATCTACCCTTAGGTAACTATGACTTGTAATTCACACTAATGGCTATTAGTAACCATTCCTATCATTGATTAGTGAAAGTTATACTCATCTGACTTGAATGTTTTGATTATTTATTAGCTATTGTGTCTAGTGGTATTCAAAAGTGCAAAGATTACTCAAATAAATGGACTATAGTAATCAGCTTTTTAAAAAATGTGGGAACAGTGGAGTATGTAATATTTGCTTTCTCAATCTAAAATCTACAGAAAAGAATATGTTTACAGCCACTTTATTAAAGCCAGGATATTGGTTTATTGTAGAAACTACAGGGCATGGTATATCAGAACTAACATCCATTCTTTCTCTCCTCTGGAGGATCAGCAAGAGAACCAGAGTTGGCCAGTTCTCTCACTGGCATGACAATGTCTCTTTACTATGCTTCTTTTGGGCTGGCTCTCAGACTTTCTTTCCTGCTCTGTCTTCAGTTTACCCTACCTGCAGCTGCATCGATCATCTTTTTGAAAGTACTGTTGGGAACATCACCATGAGAAATTTTGAGTGGCCTATTCCTTCTTGCCCCAGACAGAAACTCTTCACCATTTGCTTCAAGGATCTGTACCAGCTGTCTCCTTCTAACTTATCTGCTCTTTTCTCATGCCACATCCTAACTCCATTTGTTCCTCCCAAGTTTACTTTATAACTACACCTCGTTCATGTCTCTCCCAACTGACCCATTTCTGAGGTCTCTTCCTGCCTTCTCCGATTGCCCAAGGCACTCCCCCTGCTCCTTCAAGGCCTCCTAAAATGTCACCTTCAATTAATCAATCAATGGTATTTATTGAGCACTTACTATGTGTAAGTGCTGTATAAATGTTTGGGAGAGTACAGTCAACAGAATTAGAGACATATTCCTTGCCCATAAGGAGCCTATGTTCAAGAGGTGACTCTCTCCTACTTAGACTGTGAGCCTCATGCAGTACAGGGGCTGTCTCTAAACTTATTAACTTGTACCTACCCCAGTACCTGGAACAGTGTGTACACATAGTAAGTGCTTAACAACACCATAAAAGAGAGCCACTACCTGACTAATCCCCATCTATGAGCCACTTTAGCACTCTTGTACATTTCTGTTTGTATATTGTATATTAACATAGATACATTATATTATATACTTGACAGTTTTGTGTCTTTTTTCCCCCTACTTGATTTTAAGTTTTTTCATGGTTGGGATAGAATCTTTCACTTTTTTTTGATGTTCTCAAGTTTCTAGTCCTCTGCAAAGTGTAGGTCTCAATTAATGCTGAGGATGGGGTGAAACATCTGGGAGTGGGCTTTGAGGAAGCAGGAAAAGAGAGAGAGAGGAAGGAAATAAGGGAAGGAAAGAAATTCGACGGGGAAGGAGGAAAGGAAAAGGAGGGAGAAGGAGGATTAAGAGGAGAGGGGGATGAAAAGGAAAGGAAGAGGTAAAGAGAGGAAGGTAAAAGTACTCACCAATATTGTTATACTCCTCCTCTTCCTCCTCTACCTTCGCCTCTTCCTCCTCCTTTGTGATTAAGGCCACATTTGCCACCAATTCTCTTGCCTCACTGGATTCTGAGGTCCAGCTTCCTCATCCCATTTGCAGAGCCCTGGGACAAGCCATCTGCCATCTGATTGTATAGATTGCATTAACTAATATAAAGGTATTGGGTATAATACCTATTATATAGGTATTAGGTATTAATGCTCTTGTCTCCATCACCAATGACCCCCCTCCCCCAGTGTTTGGAACACCTTCCCCTTTCACATCCAGCAGACCCTTCTCTCACCATCTTCACAGTCCTCCTGAAATCATCTCCAGAAGGCCTTCTCTGATGATCTCTCATCTCCACACCCTATAACCCCTCTACCGACACTTTAGTATTTCAGTGTTACCTATGAACTTGAGTTCTCACTTCTTATTCACTTTCTCCTGCTTCTCCTGTAGTGCATTTTATTGCCTCTCTCCCCCGCTAAATTGTAAGCTCCACAAGGGCAGGGATCATGTCAACTAACTTTATTGAACTCTCCCATGCACTTAGTAGAGTTCAAAGTAAATGCTCAATAAATACTATTGATTGATGAATTAGTGAGTTTAATAGGCTCTTCTCCTGGTGTGGTGCTTCCTCAAAAGCTCTCAATAACTTCTGATGCCTGAAGCTGATCATGACACATTGGAGAAACTGAATTTTACCATGGGTTCTACAGCACTACCAACCCATTTAAATACAGTTAATTATACAGGCACTGATTATCCAGGTGTCTACAATTCTGCCTTTGGCTTCTTTTGTCTCCTGTCTCCTGTTTTGGAGTTATTTTGGTACTCATTATTGGTTCTAACCAGGAATTGAGCAGAAAAGAGGGAATAGATGAAATTTAGTGCATGTTACCAGGGCACTGGTTAAAAAGTTTGGATGGGTCAAGTTTTAACATAATTAAAATGAGAGAAGGGGTAGGGCTTATCTGTGGATTGCATTTCTTTCTAAAGCCATGTTTCCCACTATGCATAATAATAATAATAATGATGGTATTTGTCAAGTGCTTACTATGTGCCAAGCACTCTTCTAAGCACTGGGGTAGATACAAGGTAATGAGGTTGTCCCAAGTAGGGCTCACAATCTTAATCCCCATTTTACAGATGAAGTAACTGAGGCCCAGAGAAGTTAAGTGACTTGCCCAAGGTCACACAGCAGACAAGTGGTGGAGTAGGGATTAGAACCCACATCCTCTGACTCCCAAGCCCATGCTCTTTCCACTAAGCCACATGGCATATAGGGTGAGAGTTAGCTTTAACTATGCTTAATATATCATTTAAATTCTTACTTTTTTGTAGTTTTAAAAATGTTTATATTTAAATCTTTTGTAACATTTTATTTTTCACTTAATGGTGAGCCCAGACAATATACCAGGCCAGATATATACAAAAAGTAACCACAAAATTCAGTGGATACATATGACTTAGCTTTTTCACTCTGCTCACAAACTCAAAAATGCACAGTGTCTTCTTTAAATATATGTGCAAAAACAATATATTACAATATATAATTTAATTTTTCTGAAATAAGAAAGCATTTTCCATAGCATATTTCTAATTTATTGTTATATTATTACTTAGACATATGATACATATTTATGTCTAAAGAGAATGTAGCTCTTTAGTCAACATCTATTTTATTCCCATAAGTTATAGTTACTGCATTACTCATGAACAACACGGTATGTTATTTATCTTTCCAAAGTATCTGAAAGTGAATACAGCTTGAATGTCACGAGCATGTTTCATAAATTAAAAGTGAATTTTCTGGGAAAAGGTTTAAAAAATAAAAGCAGGCACATAGGAGATTAAAGCACCCTTTGCCATAAAAAATGTTATTGTAAAAATTGTATGAGCCCACATATAAATCAGGATTGAATTGGATTTGTATTTTTATCTGAGAGCACAAACAAAACATTTTCAAACCATTATCCTTAATTTTTTTTATAAACTGTCAATCATTTATAAAGGTGATGAGAGAAACATTTAACACTGTGCATTTATTTGTCAATAAAACATGCACTCTATCAGTTCTATCTCATTTACATTGTTTTATCATGTCAATATTTTATAAGATTATATGACTGACTAATGGGAATGGCTATTACCAGTGTTGATATACTTTGAAAATAGCAATCCATATTTTATGGACCAGAAAGAGACAGAAACCTGGACCCTTGACCTTATTGAGCATAAAGGGAAGACAATATAAATGAAATTTACTTTCACATTTTCACAATTAGCTTATAACAGCCAACATGACCTGAATAAACTTTAAAATATTAATGTTCTTTTTAGATTTACTTAAATTCCATTCTGATCTAGTATAAGGAAGTTGTGTGGGAGATTGAGGGAATACAATTACTTCACTGTCCTACATAGGGTTCACAGTGGTTCGCAGTCTTAATTCCCACTTTACAGATAAGGTTACTGAGGCACAGAGAAATTAAATAATAATAATAATAATGGCATTTGTTAAGCATTTTCTATGTGCAAAGCACTGTTCTAAGCGCTGGGGTAGATACAAAGTCATCAGGGTGTGCCACGTAGGGTTCACAGGCTTCATCCCCATTTTACAGATGAGGGAATTGAGGCCCAGAGAAGTTAAGCGACTTGCCCAAAGTCACACAGCTGACTTGTGGCAGAAGCAGGATTAGAACCCACGACCTCTGACTCCCAAGCCTGGGCTCTTTCCACTAATGACTTGCTCAAGGTCACACAGCAGACAAATGGCTGAGCTGGGATTGGACCCAGATCCTTCTGACTTCCAGGCCCATCCTCTTTTCACTAGGCCACACTTGTCTTATATCCACCCTAATGCTTAGAACAGTGCCTGGCACATAGTAAATACTTAACAGATGCCACTAAAAAAAGTGACATGCATTACTAGGATTATCAGCAACATATGGCAAAATAATTACGGTATTTATTAAGTGTTTACTATGTTCCAAGCACTGTGCTTGAGCAATCAGGCAAAGTTCGTTGTGGGCAGGGAGTGTCTATATATTGTTATATTGTACTCTCCCAAGCACTTAGTGCAATGCTTTGCACAACAGTAAGTGCTTAATATATACGATTGAATGAATGAATGAATATCAGTTCAGACACAGTTCCTGTCTTACACAGGGCTCACGGACTAAGAGGGAAGGAGAACATGCCTACAAGAATCAGGAATTCTTCCAAGACACTGCACTGGTCTGACATTTTCATTAAGTAAAGACTGTGAGACACAGAAAAACCAAGTTTCTTCAGAAGTTTCATCAGAATCATCTGTTAGCCATCAAACATCAAATTTCACTCAAACTGTACTGATATAAGAGTTCAATAAATGGGATTGATTGATCAAATGGCAGTAAACTGGAACGATTGAAATAAAAATCGTTGGGGCCACCATTCCAATATGAATTATTTTGAAGTGGACTTTTTTTTCCTCCTGCAGTTTTACCCTTTCACATTTAGGGACAGGAAGGGTGACATAGCTATCCCTCTCCTCCCTTTGGATTTGGAAAAAGTTCAGAGGAGGAGCCAAGGTAGGTGCCCAACTCTTGCCCCCAGTCAGCTGGGACTGGAGTCCTAGTGGGTGCCAAGGACCATCAGGCACAGGCTACAGTTCTCACAGCTAGAGCAGGGATTGGACATGGACTGGGGTTTTTTTGGTATGTACGTGAGCTAGGCTCTTACAGTTGTGATGGTGAGCCCCGTGTGGGACAGGGACTGCTGCATCCTACCTGATGATCTTATATCTACCCCAGGCACACAATAAGAGCTGGGTTGAGGGGGCATCCACTGGAGAAAAGTTGGGGGTTGCAACTCTGGAATCGGTCATGTCAATGGTGCTTCTTTAGTTCTGTGGGGTACAAGGAGGGGAGACAAGTGGCCTCTGCTCCCCCTCCCCACCCCACTCTTCCCCCTTGCCCTCCCCTCAGCACTGTGCTCATTTGTATATATTATTTATTACCCTATTTATTTTGTTGATGAGGTGTATATCTCCTTGATTCTATTTATCTTGATTATGTTGCCTTGTTTTGTTCTGTTTTACTTTGCTATCTGTCTCCCCACTTTAGACTGTGAGCCCATCACTGGGCAGGGATTGTCTCTGTTGCTGAATTGTACATTCCAAGTGTTTAGTACAGTGCTCTGCACATAGTAAGCACTCAATACATACTATTGAATGAATGAATGAATGAATGATGGCTCCGGGATGGGGGCAAAGGGAATTGTTTTTGTCCCACCTCGATGCCTGTCTCCTCGTCTTACCCTCGATTTTTCTCTCTCCCTTCTCTTCCTCCTTCTTTGATCTCTGCCTCTTTTCCTTCCTTCCCTGCTTCCTCTCCTGTCATCGACCCACCTTGAAAGGGGAGAGTTAGGACCCATTTCGTTTTGGATTCTGAGTCAAGAATAAATGAACAGCCCTAGGTGGTACAAGGGATAAAAAGTTTATTGGTTACAAATACTAATCTAAGTAGGTAAATGATCAGCTAAGCACTTCAATTGAGTTCCTCAAAGCTAACATTTAGTCAGATAGAACCTATGTCTGTTTCTTCATGCGCCACAGGGCAAGCTGATTACAATAATTCAATACTCATGGGACCTCCTGAGTTCCTGGTCCTAACTCAGGCTGGTCCTGGTGCGGGCCTCCTTATCACAACAGTTAGGTATGCCAGGCCCAGACCAGCTGGTGTCCTTGGTGCAGTGGCTACAAAGGACACTCAGATCAGTCTTAGTTCATATACCCTTTCATGAGATGTGGAAATGCTGAGTGCTGCCTCATCCTCAACTTATGATTGTCCATGCACGGGGGCAACCTGGAGCACTCACCCTTAGGCACATACACCATGCCACCTCATCCATTGAGTAATCCAAGGGTCCGTACTTCCGGCACAAGCTCCTGAATTATTTTGTCTGGGACCCTTATGGGTCAGGGACAAGTTGGTCACATCTCCCCTGACTTTTTCTTTATCCACAGTTCTCTCAAAACCTGATCCCAATGTTTTGTTCTTTCAAGATTCCATGTCCTAGTTCTCCCTCATGCTCAAAATGAGGCTGTAGACTCCAGGGTGGTGATGGGGTGGAAAATCAAATTGCTGCAGCTCTTCAGCCATTAGGACATTGGCTCCCAGTGTACCAGGATTTCCATTGTTCTCGACGGGATATAGGGCGAAATGGATAATTCTTCCATCCACCCCCCCTTGCAATGCCCACCTGCTTGCCTCTGTGATTCTTTGAATTGTCTCACCTTAAATTTAAGTGATCTGTCTTCTATTCTCCCCCAGCCTCCCATGCAACACCTGTTCTTACTAGAATGACCAGGCATTCAAAGACAGCAGCAGCAATTTTGAGTCCCTCGGCCCCCACTGTGACACCTGCTCATCATTCTGATTAAATAATTTTTTTCAGCCCTGTTGTGACTGACAATCCCTCCTGCATTATGTACATGTAGAAATTGCAACTTGCTGCACTTTACATTTGTTATCCATAGTGCCTGGCATTGTTAGTTTTGTGTCAGTGTCTTCCTGAAAACTCTGCTCCAAGAAAATCACTCTATTAATGATTACTGCTTGCCAAGTTGAGCTATCTTCTCCTGCTATCTCCTCACTGTCCACTGCTTTGCCATATTCAGGGATGCAAGTAAAAACTGAATCTAACCATAATGTGGGGATTGTGGTTGGTGGGACTTAGACACTTCACATGGACAAAGTTTAGGTGAGAAGGCAAGTTTAGTTTTTGATGTATTATAATAATATAATTATGGTATTAAGCACTGTACTAAGCACTGACATAGAGACAATATATGCAGATTGGACACAGTCACTATCCCACATGGGACTCACAGTCTAAAGGGGAGGGAGAACAGGTATTTAATTCCCATTTTATAGATGTGGAAACTGAGGCAAAGAGAACTTAAGTGATATGTCTGAGGTCCCACAGACAGGTGGTTGGAGCCGGGATTAGAATACAGATCTTCTCTCTTTCAACCAGGTTCATCCAGAAGCAGAAGAGACACAGATAAAGCTGGTGAGAACTTGCCCTTCAAAGTCTAGTGACTTACCTAAAAATTTGAATAATTAGATGTTCTAGAACCTGGTGGTATATTAATGTGTTACATGCTCACTTACTTCAAACAAAACTCTTTTTCAATAAAAGCAATCATCAAAAAGTATTTAGAAAGTTTGTTGACCTTTTTGTAGACTTCCCATTAAAATGTTTTATATGTTTTGACCTTGACCATCATTTACTGCATTGATCTGCATTATTTATTTAAAGGTCCATTCACAGGGATGGACAACAAATTGGCAAATTGGACTTCATAATAAAAATGTTAATGTTAAATCCTTAATGAATAAACATAACTATCGTTCATAAAATATCTCCTCCCTATATCTGCTAGATGTAGAAGTGACTCTTGTCAGTGCTTTTTTCCAAGGACATTTTTCCTGTTGAAATACCTTTACAGGGCTAGCAAAAGTTGATTGTGTTAATATTCGTGATATGAATGTTCATATTCTGTCTCAAGGTCCTCTCCTCCAATTCTCTCCTTGACCTCCTCCAATCTGGTTTGCACATCTCTGATCCAATTCCTAGTTTAATCTCCCAGAAAAATCCCTTTCATAAAATTGGGAAGCAGCATGGCCTAGTGGCAAGAGTATGGGCCTGGAAGTCAAAGGAGCTGGGTTCTAATCCCAGCTCTACCATTTGCTGCTCTATGACCTTAAGCAAGTCACTTAATTTATCTGTGCCTCAGTTAACTTCTTTTGTAAAATGAGGAGTAAATCCTAATCCCTTCTATATATACTGTGAGCCCTGTGAGCCCTGTGTCCAACCTGATTACCTCATATCTATCCATGTATTTAGTAAAGTGCTTGGCACATATTAAGCGCTTAAAAAATGCTATAAAAAATGGGTCTGACCTAAGAAAGGTGCTGTCTTTTTAGGTCAGTGGCTTGGTTTATTAGAACACCATTAGACACTGGAGGGAATCTTGAAATACCACATCTAAGGCACATGATGGCAAAAGCCTGCACTGGAGTTGGATGAGCTGAGTAAACCCTTGCAGAATCATAAGATGTAGAAGAGAAAAATCAGGCTTACTTCACGATTTTATTTTAGCAATTTTTGGTCTACTATTGATGCTGTTATAAATAAAGATAAATGCTTGTTAAATACCTCATGTTCAAGCTTACCTTTAGTGTTAGTGAAAGTTTTTTTACTTTTTTAAGCATAAACATATATATCTGCATGTCCTATATTTTGGATATCGATAGCTACTAGTAAAGAGCAGAAGTTAGATTGTGGGCACCATGTGGGACAAGAGATTATGTACAACCTGATTATCTTGTATCTATCCCAGTGCTTTGTACCAGTCAATCAATCACTTATATTTATCGAGTGCTTACTGTGTGTAGAACACTGTATTAAGCACTTGGGAGAGTACTATTTGTATATACATATATATATATATATGTATATTCATTCATGTCAGTGCTTAGTACAGTGCTTAATACAAGTATATATGTATATTCGTTCAATCGTATTTCATTCAGTTGTATTTATTGAGCGCTTACTGTGTGCAGAGCACTGTACTAAGCACTTGGAAAGTACAATTTGGCAACAAATAGAGACAATCCCTACCCAACAACGGGCTCACAGTCTAGAAGTGGGGAGACAGACAACAAATCAAAACAAAACAAAACAAGTAAACAGGCATCAATAGCATGTGAATTTTCCAGGCTTTTCATATTAGAAATCTCTAATTTTTCTTGTTCTATTCTCAATTGATGTAAAGATCTACTAATCAGCTTTATCCCATAGAAAATCTTCATAGAATAATAATATTCTCTGTTAAGTGCTTATTATGTGCCAGGCACTGTTCTAAGCACTGGGGTAGGAACAAGTTAATCAGGTTACAAACAGTCCCTGTCTCACATTGGGCTCACAGCCTTAATCCTCATTTTACAGATGAAGGAATTGAGGTACAGAAAAGTGAAGTGACAAGTGGTGGAGCCAGGATTAGAACCTAGGTCCTCTGACTCCCATGCCCATATTCTTTCCACTAGACCACATTGCTTCATATACTTGATAAGGATGACTGTCTCCTTCACTCCTTCTCTTCTGTAGATTATATAATGCCATTTCTTTCAACCTAATGCCAGTTCTTTCAACCTTTCATCAATGATGGTCACAGGTTTGTTGAACTCTCTGGCATAGTGGATAGATCACAGGCCTGGGAGTCAGAATGTAATGGGTTCTAATTCCAGCTCTGCCACTTGTCTGCTGTGTGACCTTGGGCAAGTCACTTCACTTCTCTATGCCTCAGTTACCTCATCTGTAAAATGGGGATTAAGACTGTGAGACCCATGTGGAACAACCTCATTAACTTGTATCTATCCCAGCACTTAGAACAGTGCTTGGCACATAGTAAACACTTAACAAATACCTCATTATTATTTTTATTATTACAGAGATCTGAACCTAGTAAGCCCTCAATAAATACCACTGATGAGGAAGATGACGATGATAGAGTCCTTAGCAAGGGACTCATTTTTTAGAAGCTCAATTTTGAAGGCCTATTAGCAGTTTGGAGATTTTCAATTTCCATTCAGTCTTCTCTAACTGTAAATTTAAGAGGGTGCAAAGGGTCCAATAAACTTGGTAAAAGAAGGGGTTTTAACATAAAGGTGTAGTCTGGATTCATTGTCCCTAGAGTGTGGGACCACTACAGATCATCTGGGCTTATTCTTCTTGAAAGTCACCAGTGCTTTCATCAGAGAACCAACTTTCCATCCCTTTAATGATTCTTATTATCCTTCTGTGACCACCCTCAGTTTCTCTACATCCTTTTAAATGTTTGATGACCAAAAGTGATCACAATAGTCTAGTATTCTAATATCTAATATCTAATTGTCCATCCAAACTGCTACCACATTACTACAGTCACTCACCCTATCCCACCTAGATTACTGCATCAGCTTTCTTGCTGACCTCCCAACCTTCTGCCTCTCCCCACTCCAGTCCATACTTCACTCTGCTGCCTGGATCATCTTTCTACAGAAACTTTCAGGACACGTCACCCTGCTCCTCAAAAATCTCCAGTGGGTGCCTATCCACCTCCGTATAAAAAAAACAACTCCTCACCATTGGCTTTAAAACACTCCATCATCTCAACGCCCCCCCCCCCCCCCACCTCGCTTGTCTCCTTCTACAACACAGCCTACTCACTTGGCTCCTCTGGTGCTAACCTTCTCATTGTGCCTCGATCTTGCCTGTTTCACCGCGGACCCCTGGCCCACCATCTACCTCTGTCCTGGAACACCCTCCCTTCTCAAATCCACCAAACAATTACTCTCCCTGCCTTCAAAGCCTTATTGAAGGCACATCTCCTCCAAGAGGCCTTCCCAGACTAAGCCCCACTTTTCCTCACCTCCCACTCCCTTCTTCATCACCCTGACTTGCTCCCTTTGCTCTTCCCCCACTCCGTGCCCTACAGCACTTATGAATATATCTGTAATTTTATTTATTTATATTGATGTCTGTTAATTTGCAATGATGTTTGTTTTCCCCGCCTCTAGACTGTGAGCTCTTTGTGGGCAGTGATTGTCACTCTTTATTGCTGTATTGTACTTTCCCAAAAGCTTAGTACAGTGCTCTGCGTACAGTAAGCGCCTAATAAATACAATTGAATGAATGAATGAATAGTAATAACTGGGATATTTTTAAAGCACTAACTATGTGCCGAAGCACTGTGCTATGTATGGAGGTCGATGCAAAATATCATACTGCCTTATCCACATTATCCGCATTTTACAAATGAGAAAACTGAAGCATACAGGGATTAAGTGCAGGCCTAAAATCCAACAGTAGTATCAGAGCTGGCTAGAAGTCAGGCCTCAGGACTTTCCGCGAAGCCACACAATCTTAATTAGTGGCACTAATTAAAATAGTCTTATGCTAATAAGGGTTTGACTGGTGCAGAGTGCAGAAGAGGGATTCCATCCTAAATCTTTTATGCTATTTTCCTGCTAATACAAGAGAGTTATAGGGTGCTAATGGATCGCCTCTAACCCATGCCATTTACCCCTCCTCCAGCCTTGCAGCCAAGCCACTAAGGTCTGTTCTTGGCACAGAGCCAAGGAGGTAAGGGGCAAATTTCCCCTCTGTGATAATAATAATAATAATAACAACATTTGTTAAACACTTACTGTGTGTCCAGTCTCCATCTCTGTAGAAAGAAGAATCCTGGACATTATGTTCCAGATAGATAATGTGTTTGTACTGAGACTTAACATTTAGTTATTTAGATTAAAAATATGCTGCATTGCCATATTTTTAGTAATTCTATATTATTTACTTCAGGCATTCAATTTCAGGTTTTCTTTTTAATCTGATCAATCTCAGTTCAACCCTATGTTCATTTTATCGTTATTTCTCTTTAGTGCTATTTTAGGCTGACGTGGCATGAACTATGTTTTCTAAAATTTAGTGCTTAAGTAGAACAAAGTACAAATTCAATTAATTGATGTTTATGTTAAAATCATGCTTCATACATTTTGAAATTCTTTCCAGCTATCTTCTAATGAAGAATGCCAATAGGAGCTTAATCCAGAATTCCTTAAGTAGTCATTTTTCTGATATTGTTTCTCCTCTTCTTCTATCTAAACCTAGTATGGTCACTTGATCTTTTTGGATTGTAAGGTGTAATAATCTTTAACACTCTCCATCTCCATTTGTTCAGTAACAGTGGGTGGCAAGAGACTGGGATATTGCTGGAATAGGCTGCTTTTATGTGTATTATTTTCTTAGTCAATGAGCTCCAGAAGACAAAAAGCTATCAGTCTGATACTCAGTGACGTTCTTCAACACAAAAACACCCTTAGGGGAACTACTGTGGCTGCTAGATAGAAGGCAGTGCTTCATGTTTAGGCTTGCTAACACAAACGAATAGAAAAGTCAGAGGAGTACTAGTATGGGAGTGCTTTGGCGTGTGGGGCTTGTGTGTGTGGTGGTGGGGGGGCGGCGAAGGAAGGGGAAGGGGGCACCACAGTCAATTGAAAAAGGGAAATGTGCATCCTAAATAGCTGTTTGGCTTACCACTCCAATAGCAGAAAATGCTTAAATTGCACCTGGTGTGAAGCATCAACAGACACAATTGAATTTCACTGGAGTACCACGCACAATGCATAAATTGTATGAATAGTTAAAGTTCTATTGGGTCTTTAATGAATCCAAAGGAACTAAAGAGCCAACATGTCATCACTACAAGATTCTTTTTTTTTCCTAAGGAAACTACCCCATTGTAAAGGAGACATTAATCTGTCAATACAAGTGCCCTTGGGATGTCAATGGAAGATTTTTTTACAAAAAAATCCTCAAAGTGCTGTTACAAAGTAGAGCGGTGTCTAATTCATTTGCACTGACACAGTATAAGCTTTGAAAGAGCCTTCACACTGTCAATCAAATGTCTAAAGTACCGACACCTTCCAATGTCAATGAAATATTTCCCTTTAATTTTTGGAATTTCTGTCTGCTTGGACAATTAAAGATATTAGAATTTTTCCTATGGCTCCAATATTATCGTTTAACTTTTGTTCAGTTGAAATTCATTGATGGAGGAAAATACTAGGGCTTTTTCGCTTCCAAATTATTTTTCATAACTGACAGGTCAGAGGAACTGAATCAAATGGTAATAAACCCAAAAAGATTTTTGACAAAATTGCTCACCAGGATTGGGTGACATTCCTCATGAGTTCTGAAGGAACTCAAAGAGAAAGATAAGAAACTCCTGGCAAAAGTTTAAGCCATCACTGCAAATGGCCACTGAACCAGAACTCTGGTGGATTATGGCTATAGCTCCCATCCTTGTAAGGGGTCCTGGAGGTCACTGAAGATTACAGATTGGCAAATCTCACTTTTATTCCGGGTACAATGGTAGATTCAATGAATAAGGTGAGGATTAGCGAGCACTTAAAAATACAACCCATACAGCAAAGACAACATGATTTCTGAGAGAAGATGTCACACCCTACTAATCTGTTGGGAGTTCTTTGAAGGGGTAAATAAAGCTTGGGCTTTAAAAATCATCATGGCATTGGAGGAACGGTCTTTCATGGCTAGAAAATTGAATAAACGACAGGGAAAAAAGAGCACATTGCGGATCAAGTTGTGCATTTGAAGACGCCATCCCCTCCCAGAGTTGATGCTAACACCAGTTTGACAGCATTCTGGAGAGGAACAAGATAGTTGGAAATGAATATGTCAAGGATCAACGGGGAGAAGCACATGAGTATTCGTCCTACTAAAGTACCATCCACCAGGTATTGCTTTCTTTTGTGTTGAAGGAATGGCTGTGTTCTTCCTGACCTTAAAATCATCTACCACTACTGGTAGAACAAGTCATGTCTTCCTGAAAGTGCAATACCTCTTTAGTATAGTTCTATTTAAATGGTTTACCAAGGATATATTGGTTTGGTTTTTTTAGGGTTTTTTTTTTGCTGAAGAGGCATTCATTGTAAATCCTTGAGGGTGGGAGGTGGGGGGGGGGGGGTGGTACAAATAGTACTATTTAGAAATTCACTACTCACAATCAAGCTCATCAGGAGGTCACAGTTGGTGAACTTGATACTTGCAGTGCTGCAACCAACTGAAAATGAACAAACACAATGACATTAACCACTGTATCATGGGACAGAGGGATGCTACTTGACCACAGTAACAGTGGTAGTCCAGAAAATAGAATGGTAGCACTGAGCAAAACTAGACTATTTGATGGATAACTCATAAATTCATTACTACAGAAAGCTGTGAAGACAGAAAGTATCTAAAGTTTCAGGAAGGCTTTAGTTTAATTCATGAATGAGGAATTCACAGTAGTTAAGGGATGGTAGAAGATGATGATGATGGTGACGATTCATCAAATCAAGAGGTTGGGTGACAAAAAAGGTAATGATCACTCTGTGCCTCCAAGTCACTCTTGTTGCCACTGCAAGACAAAGAATACCATGAAGGAGAAGTCTTTCTGCTGAGCTCCTTTTGGGCAGGGATCGTATCTGCAACTGTACTGTAGCGTACTCTCCTAAACGCTTAGCAGAGTGGTTTAGCAGAAAGAGATGGACTTGGGAGTCAGAGGTCTTGGGTTGTGATCCCAGCTCCACCACTTGTCTGCTGTGTGACCTTGGGCAAGTCACCTCACTTCTCTGTGCCTCACTTACCTCATTTGTAAAATGGGGATTAAGACTGTGAGCCCCATATGGGACAATCTGATTACCTTGTATCCATCCCAGTGCTTAGAACCATGCTTGGCACATAGTAAGTGCTTAACAAATACCATCATTATTATTAGAGAAGCAACATGGCTTAGTGGAAAGACCCCGGGCTGGGAGTCAGAAGGTCCTGGGTTCTAATCCCAGCTCTGCCACTTGTCTGCTCTGTGACCTTGGGCAAGTCACTTCACTTCTCTGTGCCTCAGTTACCTCATCTGTAAAATGGGGATTAAAAGTGTGAGCCCCACTTGGAGCACACTGATTACCCTGTATCTACCAGCACTTAGAACAGTGCTTGGCACATAACAAATACCAGCATTATTATTTTTATTATTATTAAACATTCAATAAATATCCCTGATTGATTATCTATGTTCCTTTATTTTAAGTTGCCTTGCTATTTTTCCTATGAAAAATAAGTAATAATTTTCAAAGTTATTTACATGTTAGCTTTGTTGAGACAAAGGAATATGAAGAGACCTAAAGGTCAGGAATTAATTTTCAAAGGGTGGAGCTCATTTGATTGCAAGCATGAAAAATGTTTATAATTCTAAACTTTGGGGATTCTTCTGGTCCTCTTGCTCATGTATAAAATGTTGTTACATTTATGATGTTGTCTAAACTCCCATTAAAGTTGGTGGATGTTCTGGCAGAGTATAACCTATAAGAGTGGATCCTTGAATAAAAAGAACAATTAATTAATCTTATTGTATTTTAGTTAAGTGGTGAAATAAGATATGACAGGTATGGGATTTCATTCCTCTAGTCACTTACCCAAAGAGTGGAAGAAAAAGTAAAGAGGGAACCGGAGAAAGGGTTTTCGGAAGATTGTGCTAAAACATCAGTATTGAACAATAATGGAGAATGTATTCCTCATTCTTCTTCTCATTAAGACAGCTATGGGTGATACATCTTGTGCCACTGTCACCCTAATCTAGGTCATTCCTATTGTGTGGCTTCTCAAATAGTACCTGTCTAGGTTTAAAATTTATGTTGAAGAAAGCATTAATGCAAGCTTTTAATAAGATGAATTTAACAGTATGCTGTTATCTAGAGATGATATATTTTATATACATGGGGCATGTTTAATTAGCTTTGCAAAAGTCAAATTGCCTTGTGCGGTAATGAAACTTCCCTTTCACCCCCTTTCTTGGCTCCCCCAGTTATAACAATACACAAGAAATGCACACATCTATTCAACAGCTAAGTCCAGTTTCTCTAGACCTAGCATCCAGTGGAAAACTAACTCTGGGGGAAAGATACAACTTAAATCTAAGAACTACAGCATAACGATAATAGGTTCAAGAAGCCAAATTGTGGCGAAGTTCAAAAGTAAGAGTAACAGTAGAAAAGGGAATAACTAAAGCATAAGAAGGAATAGTTTATTTGAGGCTGTTGGGAATTTATTCTAGATCTTGGATCATTAGCGCTAATTTAAATCGGGTAGCACTGAGATAAGAGATTTGGAATTTTAGCAAATATAGATGCAAATCCATTTGAATGATCTGAATTCAATTAAATCACTATGAAAATGAATTCTTCCAATGTATAGCTGGGCACAGTCAAATGACCAAAAGCTGCCAAAAGATTTGTCCTCTATCAGTAGTTCAGATACAGCTTCAGCAGTGTTTAAAAAAAGACATTTTTGATAAACCTCTAGTTTCTCATGCAGATTTCTTTAGATTAAATATGACCTTATATTTTGTAGTTGCATCTCACAGTGAACTATGGTCAAACTATATTTGTGTGCCAGAATAATTTAAGACGTATATTTTCACAGGCTTTCTGGGGAATGCCATAGTGGTAGTGTTTAAAAGGCAATTTTTCAAGCCCTTACTGAAATTTCTACAGAAATTTGGGTATCTGATTTTCCAGAGAGCTCCAGAGCTCAAACCCCTAAAATGTGTATGTGAAAACCAAGGATGTACATTTATTTCAAATGGTTGGTTTAAGTAGAAAGCCCTGGTTGGGCTATTCATAGTCCTTCACCTCTACTGCATTTTCCTAGGCAATTAGTACAGTGCTTAGCACAAGATGATGATAAATGAGCCTCTCACCAAGAACATGAATGAGCCTCATTCCTGAGGTGCCTACAGCACCTTTGCACTCTCTTGTCCTGCCAGTTGTGTGTCTATGGGGACACTCAATAAATACTATTGGTTGACTGATCGATGCATTCTTATCCCATTACAGGGCATCCCACCAGATCCTCTGTCCAACCTGTTCTCAGCCATGGAAACTCTATCCTTATAGTGAGAAAAGCTTCCCTGTTGTGAGAAACAGCAGTCAGCTAGTCAATCGTATTTATGAAATGCTTACTGTGTGCAAAGCACGGTACTAAGCACTTGGGAGAGTACAATGCAACAATATAATAGACACATTCCCTGTTGACAACAAGCTTACAGTCTAGATGGGGAGACAGACATTAATATAAAAAATTAAAATTACAGATATATACATAAGTGCTCTGCGGCTGGGAGGGGAGTTGAATAAAGGGAGCAAGTCAAGGTTACACAAAAGGGAGTGGGAGAAGAGGAAAGAAGGGCTTAGGGAAGACCTCTTGGAAGAGATGTGCCTTCAATAAGGCATTGAAAATAGGGAGAGTAATTGTTTGCCAGATATGAAGAGGGAGGGTGTTCCAGGACAGAGATAGGGCAAGAGATAGGCAGCAAGATAGAGGAGATGGAGGTACAATGAGAAGAGTGGCATTAGAGAAGCGAAGTGTGTGGGCTGGGTTATAGTAGGAGAGTAGCGAGGTGAGGTAGGAGGGGGCAAGGTGATTTGACAGCACAAGTGTGACGCAGGAAGGAATAATGAACAGAGAGGTGAGACTAGGGAGCAAGGATTCACTAGACATGTGATTATCTGAGACCAATTAATTGTATTTATTGATCACTTACTGCAGGCAGAGCACTGTACTAGATACTTGGGAGAGTAAAATATAACAAAGTTGGTAGACACGTTCCCTGCCCATAACAAGCTTACAGTTTAATAATGATATTTGGTAAGTGCTTACTGTGTGCCAAGCACTGTACTAAGCACTGGAGTAGAAACAAGATAATCAGGCCCTAGATAGGGCTTACAGTCTAAGTAGGAGGGAGAACAGGTTTTGAATCCCCATTTTGCAGATGAAGAAACAGAGGTACAGAGAAGTTAAGCGAGTTGCCCAAGGTCACACAGCAGGTAAGTAGCAGAGCCGGAATTAGAACCCAGGTCCTCTGACTCCCAGACCTGTGCTTTTTCCACTAGGCCATGCTGTTTCTCTTCAGAGATCCGACCTTGTTTGGACAATGAGCTGGCAAGTGTTGGGTAATAAAGCAACACCATCATAGAATTCTTTCTTTGAGAAATTCCCTCCTCAACTGCTCCCTTTAGTGCAGACACCTCTCTTGTGGATCAGCCCATCTCTACCTCCCCTACAAGTATCTAAGTGGTTTCAATAAATAAACTTGCTTACATAAGAATGAATATAATGTAATGTCAAAAAATGTAAAGTGATAAATATAGTTTTGTGATGATAATGATAATGGTGATGATAATGATATTTGTAAAGCATTTACTGTGTGCCAAGCACTGAACTAAGCCCTGGGGCAGAAATAAGACAATCAGGTGTCAGTCCCTGATGGGGCTCACAGATTAATGGGGAAGAAGAACAGATATTAAATTCCCATTTTACAGATGAAGAAACTGAGGCACAGAGAAGTTAGATAACTTCCCCAAGGTGATACAGTAGGCAAGTGGGATTAGAATCCATGTCTACTGACTGCCAGGCCTGTGCTCTTTCCACTAGGCTACACTGCTACTAGGTAGTGTTACTAGGTAATGCTGCTTCTCAAATCAGACCTAGAAAACAACCAAAATTGAAATAATGTGTCTCAATCTGTTGGAATCTATGAAGAGGGGGAATTGAGGGATCTTTTGAAGAATAAAAACCCATATGGAATCACTGTTTCTTTTGCTACAGACAGATCTCTGGCTGAAAGTTTGATGTTCAAATCTACAAAAGGTTGTTGGATGCTTTCCGTTTTGGAAATAAGTTTACATAAGGTAAAAGCTCACGCTGTAAGTCTCTATTTTAAGTAAAAGGATTGCTAAGAAATTGCCAATTAGAACACCTAATTGTGAATGCAATGTAAGGATTAGTTCATTCATAAAAGCAGCTGCTCTGTATTTGATATGGATTAAAGGAATTTTCATAATTCATGAGATTGCTGCTTCAGAGGATGTTGCTGTTTCTTGGACACTAGGGGAAATTTGCTTGGACAAATCAATGAGTACCACTGTACAGTTGAAGGTGGGCCATTAAAATGTGTCTTGCTTTAATAGAACTGTTGTAGTCTAAAATTAGGCTTAAAAAAAATCTTTCACCAATCCTGATTCTATAAAATGAACTTTTATTTGGTGCTTCCTGGCCTAATTTTCAATTTGATCATTATTCAATCGTGGCTTAGTGGAAAGAGCACAGGCTTGGGCGTCATAGGTCATGGGTTCAAATCCCCGCTCTGCCACTTGTCAGCTGTGTGACTTTGGGCAAGTCACTTAACTTCTCTGTGCCTCAGTTACCTCATCTGTAAAATGGGGACTAAGACTGTGAGCCCCACGTGGGACAACCTGATAACTATGTAACTGCCCCAGCACTTAGAACAGTGCTTGGCACAGAGTAAGCACTTAACAAAATGCCATCATTATTATTCAATATAAAAAAAATATAAAAAGCGGAACTCGGACCAGCAGGTTAAGTGGTTCCCTGGAGCTCAGGTGCTAAGATCTGACCTCAGGGAGATACCTTAGGGATGCATGAGTATCACCCCTCTAGACTGTAAGCTCGTTGTGGGCAGGGAATGTGTCTACCAACTCTTTTGTATTGTACTCTCCCAAGCACTTAGTACAGTGCTCTGCACACAGTAAGGGCTCAATAAATATGATTGAATAAATAAATGAATGGTACAGATAGGAAGCACTCCCATTCAGGTTGCATTTTTAATGTGCATCACTGAAGCCTTCAGCTGAGTTGCAGGGTTTCATATGCTGTCACTAGAGGTGGGGGTCCCTGGAAAGATCCCTGCACGAACCTAGATTACCCACATGTCCCAGACCTACAGAGTTGGGTTGGGGTAATACCAAGCCAGACCCAACTGTGTTTGGTGGGCTTGGATGGTCCCTTGGCCCTTTAACTGTTCAGGGTATTCAGGCTGGAGGAGCCACAGTGGGGAGGCTAGAAAGCTATTGTGAATGAGGGGTAGTAATGGATACAGAATTGTCCTCTAGGCTGCTGGGAATAAAATCCCCAGTAACCCCAGAGGAAACAAACACATGGGACATCAGCCCCAAGGCATTGCCCCCAGCTTCATATCTGGTTTAGTCCAGCTCAGCTTACAATCAGGTTTGATATTAGGGTATGACGCTAGACCTGAGAGACCTCTTCTGGACAAAGCAATGAGACTGTAGCCCCAGAATAATAATAATAATAATAATAATAATAATAATAATAAACAATGATATTTGTTTAGTGCTTACTATGTGTCAAGCACTGTTCTAAGTACTAGAGTAGATACAAGATAATCAGGTTGGGCATGGTCCATGTTCCACATGGGACTCACAGTCTTAATCCCCATTTTACAGATGAGGTAACTAAGGGCAAGAGAAGTTAAGTGATTTGTCCAAGGTCACAGGGCAGACAGGTGGCAGAGCAGGATTAGAACCCAGGTCCTTCTGACTCCCAGGCCTGTGGTCTATCCACTAGGCCATGGAGCTTCTTATAAGTGGTTTCAAGATCTATAACCTTTTTGAGTTATGCTGGTAACAAATATGAGGCATACACAGGTTGAGCATATGACACACTCAATCTCTCAAATCATTTCTAGTTCCTCTGTCAATAATGATGTCATTTATTAAGAACCAAGCACAAGATAGAGGTGACATAACTCCTGAAACATATAGGGAAGAATAAGAGGTATTATTCCCATTTCAAATATGAAGAAACTGAAGCACAGAGAGTTTATGCAACTTACCCAAGGTTTCACATAGGCAAGTGGACGATCCAGGTTTCCTGAACTTTCTTTCCACTAGGCCATACTGAGCCCTGTCCCATGTGGAGCTCCCAGTCTCAATCCCCATTTTACAGATGAGGTAACTGAGGCACAGCAAAGTGAAGTGACTTTCTCAAGGTCACACAGCAGACAAGTGGTAAAGCAGGGAATATAGAACCCATAACCTTTTGACTCCCAGGTCTGTGTTCTATCCACTAAGTTGCGCTGCTTCTCTAGACTGTAAGATCACTGTGAGCAGGGAATGTGTCTGTTTATTGTTGTACTGTACTCTGCCAACCACTTAGTACAGTGCTCTGCATACAGTAAGTGCTCAATAAATACGACAATGAATGAATGAATGAATGAGCCTGTGGTATTTGAGCCTTAAAAAGCTGACATCGTTTTTCTTCTTTATTTACCGTAAAGCTCAATTTGATATAGAAGGTAAAACTATCACTTTCCATTATTAAAGTGAAAGTGGAAATGTCCTTTGAGATTGGGAAATGCAAATAAAAAAAGTTCCTGCTCTCTGCTGATAATTTCTTTTGATCCATCTTTAATGTAGTTACTCTCCTTAGATGGGTTCACAAGGAAGAATTCTAGGACAAAGGAAATGATGTGTGAAAAGCACAGAAAAATCCTTATACAAAAGGCACTATAATTTAAGATATTATTCAGGAGTGGGCCAGATTCTGTTAATCAAGCTTTTTCACTCTGTTTCTCTCATTCATTCATTCATTCAATAGTATTTATTGAGCGCTTACTATGTGCAGAGCACTGTACTAAGCGCTTGGGATGAACAGGTCGGCAACAGATAGAGACAGTCCCTGCTGTTTGACAGGCTTACAGTCTAATTGGGGGAGATGGACAGACAAGAACAATGGCAATAAATAGAGTCGAGGGGAAGAACATCTCGTAAAAACAATGGCAACTAAATAGAATCAAGGCGATGTACAATTCATTAACAAAATAAATAGGGTAATGGAAATATATACAGTTGAGCGGACGAGTACAGTGCTGTGGGGATGGGAAGGGAGAGGTGGAGGAGCAGAGGGAAAGGAGGAAAAGAGGGTTTAGCTGCGGAGAGGTGAAGGGGGGGTGGTAGAGGGAGTAGAGGGAGAAGGGAGCTCAGTCTGGGAAGGCCTCTTGGGGAAGGTGAGTTTTAAGTAGGGTTTTGAAGAGGGGAAGAGAATCAGTTTGGCGGAGGTGAGGAGGGAGGGCGTTCCAGGACTGCGGGAGGACGTGGCCCAGGGGTCGACGGCGGAATAGGCGAGACCGAGGGACGGTGAGGAGGTGGGCGGCAGAGGAGCGGAGCGTGCGGGGTGGGTGGTAGAAAGAGAGAAGGGAGGAGAGGTAGGAAGGGGCAAGGTGATATAGAGCCTGGAAGCCTAGAGTGAGGAGTTTTTGTTTGGAGCGGAGGTTGATAAGCAACCACTGGAGTTGTTTAAGAAGGGGAGTGACATGCCCAGATCGTTTCTGCAGGAAGATGAGCCGGGCAGCGGAGTGAAGAATAGACTGGAGCGGGGCGAGAGAGGAGGAAGGGAGGTCAGAGAGAAGGCTGACACAGTAGCCTAGCCGGGATATAACAAGAGCCTGTAGCAGTAAGGTAGCCGTTTGGGTGGAGAGGAAAGGGTGGATCTTGGCGATATTGTAGAGGTGAAACCGGCAGGTCTTGGTAACGGATAGGATGTGTTGGGTGAACGAGAGAGACGAGTCAAGGATGACACCGAGACTGCGGGCCTGAGAGACGGGAAGGATGGTCATGCCATCCACGGTGATAGAGAAGTCTGGGAGAGGACCGGGTTTGGGAGGGAAGATGAGGAGCTCAGTCTTGCTCATGTTGAGTTTTAGGTGGTGGGCCGACATCCAGGTGGAGACATCCTGGAGGCAGGAGGAAATGCGAGCCTGAAGGGAGGGGGAGAGGACAGGGGCGGAGATGTAGATCTGCGTGTCATCTGCGTAGAGATGGTAGTCAAAGCCATAAGAGCGAATGAGTTCACCGAGGGAGTGAGTGTAAATGGCACTCTCCTCCTGGCACTATATGTAGCTGTCTGTAGCATTTGAGGATGACACTATCCATGAGTGCAGGTTTGACTGAAGAGGTAGGTCATCACACCAGTGACAAATATTTCCCAAAATGTAGTTATGAGGAAATTTAAATAGGAGCAGTTAAAACATGAAAAACTGAGCAAACAACAATTTCAGGTACATGGTTTGGTTTCTACAATGATATTCATTGTTAAGGGATTTCTCTGCCATCCTTTCAATGTTTCTGTCATTTAAATGGCTCCAAATTTTCAAAGTTTGTTGTTTTGGAGGAACATTACTAGCAAACACAGTGAATTTATCACTGCTTTCCTCATTGTGAAAGATCTGTTCTAGACTATATGAATGTAAAGTTATTTCTTTTCCCTGCTGATTTTTTTTACCACTTGCAGAGCCAGTCACTGTTTTTACATATGGTTCACTTCTTGGATTCCTGATTTCTAAAGTCTTTGCTCAAGAGCAAACCTCTCTTGATTTCCACTGGCTAGGCTGGTCAATCTGCTGCTATTTTTTCCCTAGGGTCTGCTTCTAAGCACATTTTTTTGACTTTAAAAGGTGTTCCTGCATTCACTGCACCTGCTTAAGGATCTTTTGATCATTAATTCTTCCCATGTCTTGCTCAACAAAACTGGATTACAATGAGCCTTGTTGCAAACCCTGGTGAACTGACTCCTTGTTGGTGATCCTGCTTTATCATTTGATGTTTGCAACAATAATGAAACAATTTAAGAAGTTCAATGTGTATTTTATGAGGAGTGAAAGTCTTAATAATAATAACAATAATAATAGTAGTATTTGCTAAGAACTTTGTAATGTGTCAAAACACTGTAGTGAGCACTGAGAGAGATATGAGATAGTGTCGGACAGTGTTACAGTTATATTCGAGGTTTGACATGACTAGTTTGAAGAACTTCACTTTGATATAAAGTTTGATACTCTGTGGTCACTATACTTTGTCTGCCAATTTCTCAAAACATATATTGGCCTTCTTAATTGGGTTTTCTAATTCTTTGCCTGGCTGCATAATTGGACTGTGTTGATGATAGAATGAAGGTCTCTTAAGGTCCATTTTGCCAATGTAAATCTTTGGTCCTGTAAGATTTCTTTGGTTCAGGCTGGCACATTCCCTTGGTCTTCTTCAGGGTTATTGTAAGTCCATAATGCGATCATCATCATCATCATCATCATCATCATCAATGGCAGTTATTGAGCACCTACTGAGTGTGAAGTTCTGTGAAACAGCCTGGCCTAGTGGAAAGAGTATAAGCCTGGGAGTCAGAGGACCTGTGTTCTAATGCCAGCTCTGCCACTTGCCTGCTGTGTGACCTTGGCTAAGTCACTTCACTTCTCTGTGCTTCAGTTTCTTCATCTGTAAAATGGGGATTCAATACCTGTTCTCCCATGAAAACTGTGCGCCCCATGAGGGACAGACAGGAATTGTGTCTGACCTTATTGTCTAGTAACTACCCCAGTGCTTAGTATACAGTGCTTAGCACACAGTAAGTGCTTAACAAATACCACAATTATTACAGTTAATGTAATAAGCACTTAGAAGAGTACAGTACATAAGTGCTTAGGAGAGTACAAGAGAAGAAGATACACTTTCCTTCCCCTCAAAAAGCTTATAATTTAATGGGGTGATAGACAAAAATGATTTACAAAAGTGGAAGCAGGAGGAGCGGGATCTTGGTAAACTTCCCAGCAGCCAAATTTGCTTAACTCCTTACTAGACATTCCTTTACCACTGGCTTTAAGATACTGAATCAGTGTTCCCTTTCCTTCCTAACATTATTTACCTACTACAACCCAGACTTCACACTTCGCTTTTCAAAGCCAACGTACACTGTGTATCTCAATCTCATCATTCTAGTCAACGATGCCTTGCTCATGTCCTGTAAATACCATCGATGAAGATGTCCTCTCTCTAGCCTGAAACTCCTTCACCCTTCGTATCTGACAGTTCACCACTCTCCCCATCTTCAGAGACTCCAAGAGGCCTTCCCTATCTAGACCTCATTTGTGCACCTATTCACCCTCCCTACTGTGTTGCTTATATATCCAGTGCTTAGAACAGTGCTCAAGCACTTAGTACAGTGCTTGGCTTGGCACATAGTAAGTCCTTAATAAGTACCATAATTATTTATTATTATCATATTTGGGCCTGTCCCCCTTAAGCACTTTTGATTCATTCCCCACCCCACATCACCTTTATTCACTTTGATACTTATTCATTCATTCATTCATTCATTCATTCATTCAATCGTATTTACTGAGCACTTATTATGTGCAGAGCACTGTACTAAGCGCTTGGAATGTACAATTTGGCAACAGATAGAGACAATCCCTGCCCATTAACAGGCTCACAGTCTAAATGGGGAAGACAGCAAAACAAAACAGAACAAAACAAAGCAAGTAGTCTGGCATAAATATCATCAAGATAAATAGAATCATAGATATATACACTTCATTAACAAAATAGAGTAATAAATAATATATACAAATATGCACAGTGCTGTGGGGAGGGCAAGGGGGAAGTGCAGAGGGTGGGAAAAGGGGGAATGGGAAGGGGAGGAGGAGCAGAGGGAAGGGGGTGCTCAGTCTGGGAAGGCCTCCTGGAGGAGGTGAGCTCTCAGTAGGGCTTTGAAGAGGGGAAGAGAGTTTGGCAGATGTGAGGAGGGAGGGCATTCCAAGACAGCGGTAGGTCATGGGCCAGGGGTCAACAGCAGTATTGGCGCGAACGAAGGACCATGAGGAGGTGAATGGCAGAGGAGCTGAGTGTACGGGGTGGGCTGTAGAAGGAGAGAAGGGAGGTGAGGTAGGAGGGGTTAAGGTGATGGAGAGCTTTGAAGCCAAGAGTGAGGAGTCTTTGTTTCATGCGAAGGTTGATAGGCAACCACTGAAGGTTTTTGAGGAGGGGAGTGACATGCCCAGAGCGTTTCTGTAGGAAGATGATCTGGGCAACAGAATGAAGAATAGACTGGAGCAGGGAGAGACAGGAGGAAGGGAGATCAGAGAGGAGGCTGACACAATAATCCAGTTTGGATATTATGAGAGCTTTTACCAGCTTGGTAGCAGTTTGGATGGAGAGGAAGGGGCAGATCTTGGCAATATTGTGAAAGTGAGACTGGCAGGTATTGGTGACAGATTGGATGTGTGGGGTGAATGAGAGAGCAGAGTCAAGGATGAAACCTAGGTTGCGGGCCTGTGAGACGGGAAGGATGGTAGTGCTGTCCACAGTGACAAGGAAGTCAGGGAGAGGACAGGGTTTGGAAGGGAAGATAAGGAGCTCAGTCTTACTTATCTCACCCCAGCCTCACAGCACTTATGTATATAACCTTATAATCTGCCATTTCATCTATCTGCATTTATTTTAACATCTATCTCCCACACTAGACTGTAAGCTCCTTGAGAACAGGAATTGTGTCTACCAATTCTACTCAGTTGTACTCTCCCAAATGCTTACTACAGTGCTCTGCACATAGTAAGTACTCCATAAATATCATTGATTGCTTAGTTGTCAAAAGCTCCACTGAGGATTTTCAATTATTTTGTCTGGTCTACAAACATGTCATGGGAAAAGGTCTTGGTGTTGCTCCCTGAATTTTTTTTGTATATGTTGTAATTTAAACCACTATATTTTTTCTGAAACTATATTACTATTCCCAGAGTACATAGCTAATGATATTTATTCTTCAGTAGGCACTTTAAATGGAGCCTGGCCAGAATCTTGCTGGCCACTCTCTTACCTCTCTTTATGGTGCTGATGATGATTATAGTGTTGTCTTTCAAGTCCAGTATTATATGCTTAATATTCCATATATTGAGAAGGATCCCATGCTTGTTTCCAAGTAGTCTTGTAGATTTATTATTATTATCATTGTTATTAGTAATACTAATGATAATAATGATTATAGTACTTATTAAGTGCTTAATATACACCAGACACTGTTCTAAGTGCTGGAGTAGATACAAGATAATCAGATTCGACACAGTCCCTGTCCCACATAGGGCTTAAAGTCTTATTCCCCATTTTACAGATGAGGGAACTGAGACACAGAAAAGTTAAGTGATTTGCCCAAGGTCACACAGCTGACAAGTGGCAGATCTGGGATTAGAACCCATGACCTTCTGACTCCCAGGCCTGTGCTCTATCCACTGGGTCATGTTAATCAGGGCCAGGTTTTTCATCGCTTTTCATAGCTTTGGCTGGAGTAGTGACTTCAAACTATGGAACAGAGATCATGGCTTCACAGGTCGACCAGATATCGATGTTCCTTGGTATCACGCTCTTGATAATGGAAGGCATGTTCAGAAGATCACTGTAGTGCTGCTTCCATTTCTGCTGGATTCTCTACGCATAAATAATGTGGTGGTACTGCCTACACTCTTCAGGGATGCTGTGGTAATGTGAATGGGTCCCATTCCTGGGTTTGATCGAGTGATCACAGCTTCCAAAGGTGCTAATTTATAAGAAACAGGAAGAAGTTTAGGCCCTGGGATAATTTGATTATATATACTTACTCATACCTGTGTTGTTTAATTTAGCTTTTAAGCTCTTAGAGGGCAAGGTCATGTCTATTAAAACTTACCTTTATAGTGTTCAGTTAGTGCAGCTGTAGATGGTGATGATAAAGATCAATATCTTAGTTTCCAACAAATGTCAACTTTAATGAAAATTCAATATACTTATCACAATTATTTTTGAAATGCTAGTCATAGTAAGGGTGTTATAGCATATTGGCTAAGTCTGTATGGGGCGAACCTAATGTCAATTGAAAAATATTTGCAGAATATACATGTTCCTTAATGACTCTAAGGAAATTTGCTTCAGTAGCCAGCACTGATAGAGGGATTTACTGGTAATAGTTTTACTCTGAATTCATCAAGATAAAACTGAAACATGGTACTTTGAGGTCATACAGAAAGGTTTTTTTCAGTAAGTTTTTGTTCTCATGCAGCCTGTATTTGATTGGTTCAGGAATCTGACTTACTGATAGTTGTGCTTTTGTTTTTTTATATTGGTATCTGTTAAGTGCTTACTATGTGTCAGGCACTGTTCTGAGGTTTGGGGTAGATACAAGTTTACCATGTTGGACACAGTCCCTCTCCCACATGGAGCTCAATAGTCTAAGTAGGAGGGAGTAGGATTTAATCCCCATTTGGCAGTTGAGGAAGCGGAGGCACGGAGAAGTAAAATGACTTGCCCAAGGTCACACAGCAAGCACTTGGCAGAGTGAGGATTAGAACCCAGGTTCTTCTGTTCCCAGGCCCGTACTCTTTCCACTAGGCCAAGCTACTTCATTCATTCATTCAATAGTATTTATTGAGCGCTTACTATGTGCAGAGCACTGTACTAAGCGCTTGGGATGAACAAGTCGGCAACAGATAGAGACAGTCCCTGCCGTTTGACGGGCTTACAGTCTAATCGGGGGAGACGGACAGACAAGAACAATGGCACTAAACAGCGTCAAGGG